>NC_071488.1:560440-860440 GCF_028500815.1 Rissa tridactyla
CTTCGCCGGTGCCACCGAGGTCACAGTCCAAGAGGCTCAGGGCCTCCTTGAGGGACACCTCGTGGGGCATGGCAAGGTGGCCGGCCGCGTCCCCGAGGGCTTGGCTGTGGGGGACGTCGCTCTCCCAGGAGTTGTCACTGCTCGAGGAGGTGTCACTCTTTAGGGAGATGGTGTCATACTCTGAGATGTCCTGCTCTGAGTAGGTGAGCTCTGGGGAGATGTCGCTCCAGGGAGAGATGTTGCTCTTTGGGGAGCTGATGGTGCTCGAGGAGATGTCGCTGCCCAGGGGTGTCTGCACGGGGGAGGCCCTGCTGGAGCTGTTGGTCTCTGAGGACCATTCCTTGGTGTTCTTGGAGGCAGGGATGGATGTTGGCAACTCAGTGGGTGCTGGGGCCACCGCTCTCCCCTCTCTGATGATGCCACCGGGGTCCCCAGGTGTGGTGATGGTGGTGTCGGGGTCCTGGGAGACCTCCACCATGTCCAATGAGGAACCAAAGAGCCAGAGGGGCTCTTGGAGGAGCATGTCCTCGGTGACTTCAAAGTTGGCATCCAGGTCACCAGGAGCTTCTTTGTGGTGGGCAGCAGCAGGGCTGGGGGGGAAGTAGGTGCCCGTGGGGACGCAGCTGGCAGGGGGTGCTCCCGCGTAGGTGGCCTTGAGGTGCTGGCGTCCAGGGATGGAGTTGAACAGCAGCGGGGGGACTGCGGGCACCGCTGTGCCCTGGTGGCCGTAGGCTGGGTGCTGCGTCAGTTGGGGCAGTGGGTGTTGTCCCTGGGGGGTGCCAGGGGCTGCCCAGGCCGGGAGGGTCCCGCAGCCCCCGGGGCCCCACAGGGCAGCGCCCGACGGAGCAGCAGCGTCGTGGCCGAGGGTGGCGTTGGCCGGCGCAGGCACGTTGGTGACAGTCCAGTCGAGGGACCCGAAGTGTGGGTCGAAGCAGCAGCAGCCGCATGGGGCCCTGTGCAGCCCTGTGTGGGTGGGAGGGAGCCGTGCTGGGCCAGGGGCACCCTCCAGGGTACCCTCCGAGCCACCCCCGATGGCCATCAGGGTGCTGATGGTGTCAGGGTGGCAGAGGGGACAGGGGTGCCATACCTGGTGGTGGGGCCTGTGGGGCCGCCCCCACTGGGGGTGCCCAGGCCATGGGGAAGAGCAGCTGCTGCCCGGGCGGTGGGAACAGGGTGGCTGCGCCTGGAAGAGAGACAGGAGCCATGGTCACCTCCTGCGCTCTTGGCCCCGAGAGCGTCCCCGGGCTGTGGGTCGGGGTCGTTCCCTGCCTTGGGGGTAGAAGGTTTGAGGGAGCACAAAAGCCTGAAGGCTCTGGGGCGCCGGGGGGGCACAGGGGCCGCACAGTGGGAGCCACCGAGGTGGCAGCGCCATGGTGGGTCCCCTCAGTCTCTCGGCTGCTAAGGACTCTTTGGCGTCTCCAGGATGGAATGTTGGGGCTCCCTGTGCTCCGCCCCCTCCCAACGGCCCCCCCAACAGCCCCCCCAGCTCCTGCTGGGGAGGGAAGGGGCTCGGGGGGGCTGGGTGTCCGCAGATCCCACTAGGGGCTCTGTGTGCAAGTGCTTTTTGCTTTCAACAGTATTTTTCAGGGGGCGAAAGGACCAAGTTGGTTCAGCCGAGCTTTGTGGGGACGAAGCTGCACCCGCAGCCTCCTTGTGCCACACGGCAAATGCCTCTGTGACTGTCGCCTGTGCTGCGCTGCCTGGAGTGACGCAGAGACAGGAACAAGGACCTGGAGGGTGCGAGGGAAGGTCACGCAGCATCCCTCGGTGGCACGCTCCCCTGCCCAGCCCTCCCTCAAATCCTGCTCTCGGGTCTTTTAGTCTCCTCATTGGGAAACAAGCAGCTCTGGGTCCCCCTCGGAGGGGGCTGTACCTTCCCTGGGTGCGTGACACCGGGAGGAGACGGTACCCACCGCTGCATGCTCCCAGAAAAGGCCGGGATTCTGCACAACATCCGATGACGAGATGCTGGGTCTCTTTGTGCTCTGCAGGACCCCAGGGACTGGGTTAGTTCATCCCCTCCTGGTACTGGGGAGGATTTGGCACTACCAAGGACACCCCGGTAGGAACAGAGGCCTCTCGCTCCCGCTACGTGAACAGCGTGTGGCGTGGGGGAGCCGGGACAACTGCCGTGAGCTGGAGGCCAGAGATCCCTCCTGGCCTGTATCCTGTTCATTAAACAGATTGCTCTCTGTTAGCGAGGCACCTCTGGCTGCAAGATCGTGTGAGACCATCTGCTGTGTAACTTGTGGCAGGGACCGATGCTGGGGGCGTGAAGGCAACTTCTAAAAAACATAAAACTTTCATTTCATTTCAGAGCGCAGCTGAACAACCCCGTTCCTCGACACGCATCGTCCTAATGCCTCCTCTTGACCCGGCGCCACGGGAAAGGGCCTCCTCAGCCCTATCTGTAGGAATTTGCCGTGTGTTTAGGCAGGAGGGTGAAGTTGGTAGCTATGGCTCCCAGCGGCAGCTCACTAGAAGAAAGAAAAGAACAAAAACGTCGTTTCAGTCGGGACGGACAAATGACAAGACTCTCCTTGAAGAGTTAAGTTAAGCTCACTCTTTATTACAAACTTGGCTTTCTTATATATCTAATCTTTTGTTCACGCTCCGTTCACGCGTTCTTTCTACGCATTCAATTGGTTAGGTGACATAGCACAGGCGCTCGTAGCTACAATACGATTGGTTATTGAAATCCTGTTCACATTGCTCAAAATCTGGCTTTCTCACAGCCTAACTCTCCTTGTTCTCTCAAGCAATCTTCTTCTTTCTCCTTTTTGTTACGTTGTCCTTATATGACGCAACTCGCGGCCTTCTTATGGGTACACTGCAATCTCTGTCTCTTCTGTCAAGGGGTCTACAGACCCGCCGTATCCCCCAACAAAAACAAAGCAAAAAAAAAACAAGGAGAGGTTTGTGTTCAGTACAATAGAGCCACCGGTACCCTGTTGCGTCGCCCTGTGGCTCTACAGCGAAGGTGATGGCAGTCAGATGTGTCAAACCAAGCCTGTACCCTCCTGAAAATTTAGGGCTGCTGCACAAAACCGCCTCCGGTGCTGAGCTTTGACCTGCTCCTGTCATGAAATAATGACAGCCTGCGGAGGCATAATTTAGCCCAGACCTGAAGACGTCTGTTTTAAGGTTAAAAAGTCCTCCCAGCTAAACTTTATCCAACAGCAGCAATGAAAAAATCAACTTGTCCGGTGTTCATTTGGGTTCCTCTCATTAATGAAGCCACGCAGGATCACAGCCCGGAGGGTCCATCTTTGCTTTATCCCAACTTCCCATATCCACTGCAAGGTTTAATTGGTTTCATGGCACCGGATCCCAACAAGGATTTAAAATGATCCGGTTGCTAACAGACCTGGTTGCTTTAACCCTGAACCCCAGCACTGGAGGGACGCAGCCTCCCGATAAGGACAATGCCCCTATTGCTGGGCAGTCACCCAGAATCGGTGCCAAAACGGGTTCTGAAGTTTGGTGACCTGAAGACCAGCCTCACCCCTGGCAATGCCATGCCGAGAGTCAGCAGGAGCCACTGAAAAGCTCCTCCCCACCTCTCGCCGTGCCTGTGCAGAGCCACATTTGGTCATCGTGTCTGGAAACGCTCCCTCCGGCTACCAGAGGGGGACAGGTTGCATGAATTCAAGCAGCAGCTTTTCTCCTCAGAAGCGAGTTATCATTTCTTTGGTTCTCAAGATGACAGCACCCACCCGCACCCCAAAAATTACCTTCGGCATGATGCCGTTTGAGGAGAGCCCACTGGGAGGACTGGCCCTGAAGCAGGTTTGTGCACACAGCCGTCTCTCCACGGGTGACGTCTGCCCCAAAGCGCTCGCATCGCCTTCGGAAAGGGAGGTTACCGCCCTGAAAGAGACAGCAGAGAGATGGTTTGTCAGGAGATTTGCCCTGTTCCAGATGTGGCAATGGCAAATTTGGACAAAAGGAGAGAATTATCCACCTACCGTGGTCAGCGGAGCCAAGTAGAGCTTGCCTTGGATTTCCAGCTGGAAAACAAGAAGGATGCAGGAGCACGTTAGGAGAGCTGAAGCAGCAGTGGTTAAACAGAAGGATATTCCAGGTAGCAATTGTAGCACTTGCCTTGGCTAAATGTCAGTGGGAAACCCAGGAAATCACTGGTTTTTCTTCGAGAGCCCCAACTATTCCAAGAGAATGTATCACTTGGAGAAAAGAACCTGAAACTGGAACCGCTCCGTTTGTTTTCAGTGCTCGGCTTGGAGGAAACTCAAAGCAGTTACAGATACAGAGGGATGCAAGACTGGCTAAAGGATGAACGCGGAGAGGGGCCAGAACTGCTCCAAGCACCCGTCGCTCCCCGGGTGATGTTGGGTGCCCCACGAAACGCTCCCAGGAAGCCGACTGCTGTAACGTGCCGCAGAAGGGCGGTGACGTACCCACTTGAGGGGACATTTTAGCACTAGCGCTTCAGGGAAGCTGACGCTTTACTTGTCCCGCTCAGCTCATCCTGCTTCACCCTCTCCCAGGCAGCCAACGGAGCTGGTTTTGCCGGTGCAGCCCCCTGCTATGCGCTCCCTGCTGGGAGCCCGCCCTGGTGCGGCTCTCTCTTCAGTGTGCTTCCCTAGACTTCCAAATCAATGCAGCCCTGGAGGGCTCACCGGGCTCCCAAATCCCCCACCCCAGAGCAGCGCAGAGCAGGGCCCCCACACCCTACCTGCGTTACCCATGGGCACAGCCTGCTCTGCTCGTAGCGCTTGGGCTTCCTACACAGCCTGCTCTTCTTCTGCCCCCGGGCCCGCTTCCGCTCCACGGGCTCCTTCTCTGCTGCTCCACCATCATCTCGGCTTTCCCCGTCCTGACCGAGGTCCTCTGACTTCACCCGTTTGGCGGGGGGCTCGCTCTGGCAGCTGCCGACCTCCTCCTCCTCCTCCTCCTCGCCCCCGCCGCTGGGCTCGCCCCGGGCCCGCAGGTAGGCATGGAACTGCTCCTTGGAGGTGAGGAACCTACAGAAACATCACACCCCTGTCACCCCAGCCATGGGGGGAGCGGTGTGACAGGGGGCTGCTGGGGGGACAGCGGGGCCGGGCATGTACTGGGGGGGCAGTGCAGAGGCTTGGCATGTACCGGGAGGGGGTTATGGGGGGGCCGTACACGTAGTGGGGGGGTTATGGAGGGCCCTGGCCCCTACCAGGGGGGTTATGGAAGGGCCATACCTGTACCCGGGGGGTTATGGGGAGGTCTGCGCATGTACTGTGGGGGTTGGGGGGGGGCCTGGCACGTACCGAGGGGGGTTAGGAGGGGGCCCGGGCACGTACCGGGGGGCCGGCGGGGCAGGGCCGGGGCCGGGGCCGGGGCCGTCGTGGGCCCGCACTCACCGGGGGCCGCCGCCGCCATGCTGCCGCACGCGGGGATGAGGGCAGGGGCCGGGCGGGCCACGTGACGGGGGCGCGTGCGCGGGGCGGGTAGAAAAGGCCCGGCGGCGGCCAGGCCGCCTCAGAGCGGCGGCGGGGCCGGGGTTTGTGTGTGGCCGGGCCGGGGGCGGCGGCCGGGCGGGCTGTGTGAGGGGTCGCAGCGCCGCTGAGGTCAGTGTCCGTCCGGCTGGGGGAGGCTCTGAGCGCTCTGCGGGGGAGCAGGGCCTGTGGGCTGGGGGCGGCCCTCAGGAAGGGCCTGGCCGTGGGGGCAGGACCCCCGGGGGAGGGGCTGTCCGTGTGGGGAGGGGCGGCGCGGGGCGGCCGGTGTGTGGGCCTTGCACCGGGGAGAGGTGTCCTCCTGTGAGATGTGCTTAACTGATTCGTGTCAGTGTGGAACAGTGTTAGGGCCACAGGGTGAAGAGTGACCTTTGACTGTTTTGTCTGTGTGGCCGCAGACGAGACGGAGTGTCTGTCGTGTCTGTGTTTTGCAGGAGCCAGCTGGCGAACATTCTAGAATACCACCTTAAACCGGTCCTGTTGTTATCTGCATAGTGACCTGTAAGGGAGGGGATACACCCATTTTTGGCAAGGGCCAACCATTTTAGAGGCAGTTATGAATATGTATTAGTATAGGAGATATAAACCAAAAATGGGGTCTGTAAGGGGTGTGTCTTGGTTGGGCAGAGACCCCCGGCACACCCAGCGCTGTTTGCTTGCCTTTGTTCCTTTAATAAATTATAAATTCTAATTGGAATCCTGTTTGCGATTAAATCATTTATCACAATTTGGGGGCTCGTCCGGGAGGGTCTTAGTTCCTGAATTCTGACTTGATCTAGGAGGGGTGCCCCACCATTAGGTGGCTCCTGATCAGGTCAGGTCGGGACTAATGCCATCCTGAACCTGAGTAAAGGCAAGCAAAGAAAAGATTTTGGTTTTTATTTTTATGAGCTCCCTTGCTGGCTGCAGCAGTTTATTTTACCCGTAATTCTGCGCGCGAAGATCCGAACGAAGGTGACGGAGTTGTAAGTATTTAAAGTGTATACCGTTCGGTTGGGTGGGATTCGGTTGCCTGTGTGTAAGAGTGTGATTGAGACGGAACCTGGTTCCGAAGAGACTGTGGAGGTCTTCTAACCGCGGTTCCAATCTCCCGCGAGGGACTTGGCCGGTGAAGGACCGAAGCGATTCCTATAGTGGGTGGGTGATAGGTCCTAAACCCCCTGCAAGACGCTCCTACTGGTAACCAAGGGCTGTAGGAATTGCCACAGTAAAATTCCTAGATGGGTCAGACAAAATCGAAGACCCAGGACCAGAGGAAAGGGAGCAAATTACCAGATATACCATTGGAAAGTCCATTAGGAATAATGATTAGGAATTGGAATGAAAGGGGCCCCAGAAAAGGAAAAAGTAAATTAAAATTAGTTCACTATTGTATGATTGAATGGCCGAAGAAACCTTTAAAACCACATGTCTTTTGGCCTGGTTTTGGATCCTTGGAAGACTGGATTTGCCAGGCCTTAAATCTATATGTTAATTCAAAGGAACCTTTTAGTCAGGAGGAAAGTGATTATGCAGGATTATGGATCGGGACTTCACGTCCTTTTCCGGCTTCAATACTTAGATTAAAAACGGATGAAAAGTCTGAGAAAGAAGAAGGAAACAAAGACGAAAAAGGGAAGGAAAAAGATGATAAAGGGGAACCACTGGATAACTTACCACCTCCATATCCTAACAATCCTCCTCCGACGGCGGCTCTCCCTCCAGGGGCCGTAGTACCCCCACCAGTGCCACCGTTACCCCTGCCTCCACCACCGACAGCACCGGAATTAGATCGACCTCCGGCTGCATGTACGAGAAGTAGAACTGCCACATCTGGGGGAGCTTCTCTATATCCCTTACGAGAAGTACCCCTCGGAGGCAATCAGGGAGGCATCGGGTTTGTGGCAGTTCCATTAAATACCACAGATGTAAGGAATTTCAAGAAAGAAATGGGGACCCTATTAGATGATCCCCTTGGAGTAGCAGAAAAACTAGACCAATTTTTAGGACCTAATACTTATACCTGGGAAGAAATACAATCCATGTTGGGGATTTATTTACTGCTGAGGAAAAGGGAATGATTAGACAAGCTGGAATGAGAATTTGGGAAAGACAGAATCAGGCAGGACCCCCAGGAGATCAGAAATGGCCAAACGTGGATCCCCACTGGGATCATCAACAACCCCAAGGGAGACAGAACATGAGGGATTTGAGAACATTAATAATACAGGGAATAAGGGAAGCGGTTCCCCGAGGGCAAAACATTAATAAAGCATTTAATGAACAACAAGGAAAAGACGAATCTCCTACAGAATGGTTGGAGAGGTTGAGGAAAAGCCTGCAAATGTATTCTGGAATTGATCCGAATACAGTGGCTGGGACTGCACTCCTTAGAACACAATTTGTAGCCAAATCCTGGGGGGATATAAGAAAGAAATTAGAAAAACTTGAGGACTGGCAAGAAAGAGGATTAGAGGAGTTACTTAGAGAAGCCCAGAAGGTATATGTTAGAAGGGACGAAGAAAAACAGAAAGTAAAGGCAAAACTTTTTGTAGCAGCAGTAAAAGAAAGTCAGAAAAATCAGAATCCGTTTAGAGAGAAAAGGGAAAAAAGAATAGAGCAGACACCCAGAGGACAGCCTCATAGGGAGAGATTCACAATTCCTGTCTGTTACTACTGTAACAAGAGGGGACATGTTCAGAGCAACTGTCGTAAGCGAGAACAAGATGAGAAAATGTTCAAAGAAGAATAGGGGTGTCAGGGGCTATATCTTTTGGGGACTTCCAACATCAACAGAGCCCTTGGTAAAATTATTAATAGGTCCCCATAAGGAGGAGGTTTTATTTTTAGTGGATACAGAAGCTGAAAAATGAACCATTCAGAAACTTCCAAAAGGAATAGAGATAGGGAAGAATTATATGTCAGTAGTCGGGGCAAAAGGAGAACCTTTTAAAGTCCCTATCTTGAAAGATGTAGAAGTAGAAACAGAAAAGACAATTTGTCTTAATGATTTACTTTTGCTCCCTGAAGCGGAATACAATTTACTAGGAAGGGATCTGATTTTGAAGTTAAACTTGAGCATTCAGAGTCAGGGGAACAAACTGCAGATCAAATTATATACTTTAACACAGGAGGATGAAGAAGCTATTAACCCCTCGGTGTGGTATAAAGAAGGGGAAACTGGAAAAATAAAAATGGACCCCATAAGCGTTCAAATAATAGATCCACATCGTTCGATTAGAATCAAGCAATACCCTGTACCCATGGAGGGTCGAAAAGGATTAAAACCTGTAGTTGACAGACTTTTGGAAAAAGGAACCTTGGAACCATGTATGTCACCTCATAATACACCCATCCTCCCTGTAAAGAAACCGGACGGGTCATACAGAATGGTACAGGATTTAAGAGCCGTAAATCAGCGAACGATTACTAAATTCCCTGTAGTGGCAAATCCCTATACTTTATTAAGTCATATTTCTCCCAGACATACTTGGTATAGTGTGATAGATTTGAAAGATGCTTTTTGGGCCTGTCCTCTGGACGAGGGATCTAGAGATTATTTTGCTTTCGAGTGGGAGGACCCCGAAACGGGACGGAAACAGCAATTAAGATGGACGGTATTACCACAGGGGTTTACGGAGTCACCACATTTATTTGGGCAAACTTTAGAGAAAATCTTACAGGATTTTACATTACCCCAGGAGATAAAATTATTGCAATATGTAGATGACTTATTAGTAGCAGGAGAAACTGAAGAGGGGACCCGAGAAGCTACTATTAAATTGTTAAATTTTCTAGGGGAGAAGGGATTGAGAGTGTCCCGATCAAAACTACAGTTTGTAGAACAGGAAGTAAAATACTTAGGACATTGGCTAAGTCAGGGAAAGAAGAAACTAGATTCTGATAGGATATCTGGGATTCTATCTTTAAGACCCCCACAAACTAAAAAGGAGGTTCGGCAAATATTGGGATTATTAGGATATTGTAGATCATGGCTTGAAAATTATAGTGACAAGGTAAAATTTCTATATGAAAAATTAACTAGTAACCAACTTAAGTGGTTTACAGAAGATGACCAGAAATTCGAGGCAATAAAAAAGGCATTAATACAAGCACCTGTATTGAGCCTCCCAGATTTAGAAAAACCTTTCCATCTTTTTGTGAATACATCAAATCAGACAGCATATGGAGTTCTTACTCAAGACTGGGCAGGAATAAAAAAACCTGTGGGGTACTGTTCTAAATTACTTGATCCAGTAAGTAGAGGATGGCCTGCTTGTCTCCAAGCTTTGGTAGCTACCGCATTATGAATAGAGGAAGTTCGGAAAATTACCTTTAGTGCTCCTTTAAAAGTGTATACCCCACACAATGTCAGGAGTGTTTTACAACAAAAGGCAGAAAAATGGTTAACGGACAGCCGGATCTTGAAATATGAAGCAATATTAATAGACTCCCCCGATTTAGAACTGAGGGTGACTTCTGCTCAGAGTCCAGCACAGTTTTTGTTTGGAGAGCCATCAAAGGAAGTACAACATAATTGTTTAGAGGTAATTGAGACCCAGACTAAGGTGAGGCCGGACTTAAGAGATACTGAGTTAGAAAATGCAGAAGTGTTATTTGTAGATGGCTCCTCCCGTGTGGTGGAAGGGAGGAGAAAATCAGGATATGCCATAATTAATAAAAATTTAGAACTTATAGAATCAGGACCTCTGAGTCCATCATGGTCAGCTCAAGCTTGTCAGCTGTATGCCCTTTGTAGAGCCCTGGAATTATTACAAGGAAAAAGCGGGACCATATTTACGGATTCTAAATATGCGTATGGAGTAGTCCACACTTTTGGAAAAACTTGGGAGGAAAGAGGTTTAATTAATACCCAAGGAAGGAATCTAATACATCAAGAACTAATAGTGAAAATTTTAAAGGCGTTAAGAAAACCAAAGGAGATAGCAGTGGTACATGTGAGAGGACACCAAAAGGGATTAGATTATCGAACCAGAGGGAATAACGTAGCTGATAGAGAGGCCCAGGAAGCAGCCCTGAGGACTCAGGTCGCTAAAATTAATGTAGTACAAGTACAAGGAGACATTAGTGAAAAAGAACTAGAGGAGAAAGAAAAGAAATTTACCCCTGAGGAACAGGCAAAATTAGAGAAAATAGGAGCTAAGTTAGAACAGGGAAAATGGATGCTGCCCGACGGGCGAGAGATGTTGCCAAAAGCTTATGCCAGGCAAATATTAGAACGCTTACACACACAAACACATTGGGGTACAAAGGCGATAAGTGATCATTTCCTTAAACAATTTGGCTGTATTGGGATTTTTGAAATAGCAAAGCAAATCACGCGAGGATGTTTAACTTGTCAAAAAGTAAACAAGAAAGTGTTTCGACAAGCAGCCACGGGAGGAAGGAAAACAGCTTATAGACCTTTTGAAAGAATAGGAGTCGATTTTACTGAATTGCCTAAGGTAGGGAGAATAAAATATTTACTAGTACTAGTAGATCATTTAACACAATGGGTAGAAGCTTACCCTGTAGCACGAGCTACGGCACAGATGGTAGTAAAAATCTTATTAGAACACTTAATACCTAGATATGGGATAATCCAGTATATTGATTCTGATCAGGGCACACATCTTACTTCTAAAATAATAAAATTATTATGTCAATCATTAGGTATTCAATGGGAATACCACACTCCGTGGCACCCACAAAGCTCAGGGAAAGTAGAAAGAATGAATCAAACAATAAAACAGCAATTGGCTAAATTAATGATTGAGACACAGATGTCCTGGACGAAATGCCTACCATTGGCACTATTAAACATAAGAACTAAGCCACACAGTGAGACTGGATTATCGCCATATGAAATGTTACGTGGAATGCCTTACTCCCAAGGGATGCCCCTGGGGAACAACGTGGTTGAAGATTATAGTATCCAAAAATATATAATATCCATTGGAAAAAGGTTAAAAGAACTAGGAGAGATTGGGATGATGGCTCAAACACCACCATTAGGATTTGACACATGTGTCGCGAGTGAAAGGTCCAGTGAAGGAGTGGAGAGTCACATCTGAGCCCGGAGAAGCCAAGCTAACCATCAGACGAACTTAAAGAGACCTTCATCAAGAAGCATAAGCCAAGTTGCTGTGGGAATTTCATTGTAACTACTCCTGTAGAATTAGTGGACAGGGATAAATACCTATTAGGAAAGGTGATTTAGTCCATTGTGTAAACGGTGTTGTTTATTTTTAAGGGCAAAGTGTTCTACATGTTTTAAAATATATCATTTTCCAAAAAAGAAGTCAAGGATCTAGGAAACAGTTTAGAATTTTTGTGCATTCGCTGTGGGGCCCCCACTCCCCTATATAACCTACCATGGGTTAGGCTTTATTGTTGTCAATTTAATCAAAGAGTGCTTCTTGATTAAAGGTTACCCCTTAAAAGATTAAGGAAGAGGGCAAGACCGGAGGGGAACGAGTGGTGCGGCTTGAAAGGTCTGCCAAGGGCTGCAACCCCTTCGGGCTGTGACCGCCGATCACTATGGCCCTGACCGGACCTCTTCTGGTCCTCTTTGGGGTAAGCTCCTTGACTCTGGTTATGGCAAACAACTGCAGCCAGTGCGTAGGAACTACTAGGAGGGGACGGGTAAGTTCCCAGACTTTGGTTTATAATATCGAAATAAAAGAAAGAATAAGGGATTCGGTACAGCACAGACTACTATTTAACTCATTTTATCATGAAATAGAAACAGGAGTGGAATAGGAAATTCCCACAGTTGCTAAAAATCTCTTTGTAAATCTTGCTGAAAACATTGCTAAGTCATTAAATGTAACTAATTGTTATGTTTGTGGTGGAACAAGCCAAGGTGAACGATGGCCATGGGAGGCTATGGAGAGCAACATTAGTAATCCTCAAATATGGAAAACAATGCGAGACAAAATACCAAGATGAGAACTGCTTTGTACCAAAATCGTTTAGCCTTGGATTATTTGCTAGCACAAGAGGGAGGTGTTTGTGGGAAGTTTAACCTTAGTAATTGTTGTTTAGAAATTGATGATGAAGGGGAAGCTGTAAATGAACTTGTAAAAGAAATGAAGAAAATTGCACATGTCCCGGTTCAGACTTGGACTGGAGTCGACCTAAAAGGATTCTGGGAAAACTTTACGGGAGGTGATCGGCTTACTAAAATTGGGATTGTTATATTGGGGGCATTTGCAGGATGTTAATAATTCCATGTTTTATACCTTGTTTTATTAGACTAATACACTCAGTTATACAAGGAACGCAGATGGCTACAGAACCTGTTGATTCAGAACCAGGGAAAGAGAAAACTCTTTCCCTGATGATACTAAAGACAAAAGAAGATTCCAAACTAATACCCATTCAGCAAGTATTAACTCGGTTGGAAACAAAAACACGAATCAATGCCATAGAAAAAGAAAATGGGGGATTGTGAGATGTGCTTAACTGATTCGTGTCAGTGTGGAACAGTGTTAGGGCCACAGGGTGAAGTGTGACCTTTGACTGTTTTGTCTGTGTGGCCGCAGACGAGACGGAGTGTCTGTCGTGTCTGTGTTTTGCAGGAGCCACCTGGCGAACATTCTAGAATACCACCCTAAACCGGTCCTGTTGTTATCTGCATAGTGACCTGTAAGGGAGGGGATACACCCATTTTTGGCAAGGGCCAACCATTTTAGAGGCAGTTATGAATATGTATTAGTATAGGAGATATAAACCAAAAATGGGGTCTGTAAGGGGTGTGTCTTGGTTGGGCAGAGACCCCCGGCACACCCAGCGCTGTTTGCTTGCCTTTGTTCCTTTAATAAATTATAAATTCTAATTGGAATCCTGTTTGCGATTAAATCATTTATCACAATGGGGTGAAATCCTCTTGGCGGCCGGTCACCAGTGGTGTCCCTCAGGGCTCAGTTTTGGGGCCGGCTTTGTTTAATGTCTTTGTCAATGATGTGGATGAGGGGATTGAGTGCACCCTCAGTAAGTTTGCAGATGACACCAGACTGGGTGGGGGTGTTGATCTGCTTGAGGGTAGGAAGGCTCTCCAGAGGGACCTGGGCAGGCTGGATCGATGGGCCAAGGCCAACTGTATGAGGTTTAATAAGGCCAAGTGCCAGGTCCTGCATTTCGGTCACAACAACCCACAGCAAGGCTACAGGCTTGGGGCAGAGTGGCTGGAAAGCTGCCCGGCAGAAAAGGACCTGGGGGTGCTGGTGGACGGCCAGCTTAACATGAGCCAGCAGTGTGCCCAGGTGGCCAAGAGGGCCAACAGCATTCTGGCTTCTATCAGGAATAGCGTGGCCGGCAGGAGCAGGGAAGTGATGGTGCCTCTGTACTCGGCACTGGTGAGGCCCCACCTCGAGTGCTGTGTTCAGTTCTGGGCCCCTCTGGACAAGAGGGACATTGAGGTGCTGGAGCGTGTCCAGAGGAGAGCTACCAGGCTGGTGAGGGGTCTGGAGACCAGGGCATATGAGGAGAGGCTGAGGGAGCTGGGCATGTTTAGCTTGGAGAAGAGGAGGCTGAGGGGAGACCTCATTGCCCTCTACAACTCCCTGAAAGGAGGGTGGAGAGAGGTGGGGGTTGGCCTCTTCTCCCAGGGGAATAATGACAGGACCAGAGGAAATGGCCTGAACTTGCGGCAGGGGAGGTTTAGGTTAGATATTAGGAAGAATGACTTTACTGCAAGAGTGGTCAGGCACTGGAACAGCCTGCCCAGGGAGGTGGTTGAGTCACCATCCCTAGAGGTGTTTAAGAAACATCTAGATGTGGCACTTCAGGGCATGCGCTAGTGACAGAGATTGTAGGTTGTTTGGTTGGACTCGATGATCTCCAAGGTCTTTTCCAACCATGAAGATTCTGTGATTCTAAGATCAGGAGGGGGATGCCCTCAGCGTAGGAGCTTCCTGGGGGAATGGAGATCCTCTAGGGGTCGGGCAGCAGATTCGGTGAGCCCTTTTGGGTGAGGGGACACTGCAGGGTTCAAACAGACCCAGAAGTTTCTGTGGGTTCCTGGGGCCGGCTTCTGAGCACAGCTGCCAGATGTGCCAACAGAGGTGATGCTCACCTGGATCTCCTACATGCAATCAGGGAAAAAAGGATCAGGGCTGTGATAATGGAGTGGCAGCCTTGGCTGCAGTGTCCATGAAGTAGCGGGTTCTCAGCTCCCCAGGGGAGCAAGCAAGGAGAGACACAGAGTGCAGACAGCAGGTCTCAGAGGGGAAGACCTTGAAGTAACAACCGAAAGGCCGCAAGAAGGTCTCCCCGGAGCCTTCTCTGCTCCAGACGGGTTCCATCCCTCCGATCATTTCTGTGGCATTCCTCTGGCCCGTTCTGTGAGGCAGCAGCAGGAATGCAGGGAGCTCTGCCTGGGGACAGACAGACTCGGCTGGGAGCTGAGGCGTCAACAGGAGAGGACAGAACAACCTGGGAAACTGGCAGCTTTGTGGCGGGTGAATGTCTGCTCCAGACTTCATACCAACAAACAAGCAACAGCTAGTCAGGGATGTAAAAGCCAGGGCTAAGAAGGTAGAGTTGAGGCTCCTGAGAGAAAGGAAAAAGGCCGAGAGCAGGAGACGTCTGGAGAGCAGGCTTTGGCCTGCTGGGGGACTGGCTTGGAAGAATCCTGTGGGATACGGCCCTGCGGAGAAGCAGGGTGCGGAGGGCTGCTTGAGGATCTCCTCTTCACGCTCCACAATGGCCCGCCTTGACATTCAGAAAGGACGGCGTGGATGAGAAAGAAGCTGCTGACAAAACCCAAGCCTGAAGAGGAAGCACAGAGGAGGTGGAAGCTGGCTGCCTGCCAGCCTCAGGGGTTTTGTGTTTCCATACCGGAGACAGGCAGTTGTGTGTGCGTGTGCTTGTTTGTGTGGGGGGGAACTGAGGGATGAGGAGATCCTGGGGCCGGCTTCTGGATAGAGCATCTACAACCAGCTCCTGGAGGGATCCATTTTCTCTGTGTGTCTATACAGGTCTATATTTCCCACTGACGTAGTCTGCCATACAGGCAGCGCACCGTACCAATACCCTCACCGGTATTTTGGTGATGGTTGTCACGGTACTTCCTACTTGAGTCGGAAATTCTATTGACCTAGTACCTCCTTTAATTGTCTATCGTGGCCTGCAACTCCTCAGGTTATCTTGTGAGAGACAGCACCACCAGGGCGCGCCATCAGCATAGAAACATTGACAGCCGAGCAAATGGATCTTCATTCCAGGGCAATGGAGCTTCACTTCAGGGGAACCGTGAGAAACTCTGGGATATGGCCAAGAGAAACCTCCAGAAGTTTACAAGGAGAAGTGTCCGGTCCTGCACTGAGGGGGAGGAAGGTGCATCAGAGCCCGCTGGGACCTAACGTGCTGAGCAGTGGTCCTGAGGAGAAGGTGCTGGGAACTGGAGTGGCCCCCCAAAGAAAAGTGTCCCCCTGTGTGCAGCTCCCCATTTTGGAGGAGTGGGGAGGAACTGGAGAGTGCCCAGAG
The DNA here is from genome assembly GCF_028500815.1 of Rissa tridactyla. Classification (NCBI taxonomy): domain Eukaryota; kingdom Metazoa; phylum Chordata; class Aves; order Charadriiformes; family Laridae; genus Rissa; species Rissa tridactyla. The sequence goes on from NC_071488.1 coordinate 576,361, forward strand.
GAGGTCTGCCCAGGTGTGGTTCAGCGTATAGTGCACATGCGCTGCGTGGGGAGGCTGAGGAATGTGGGCTTCTTTGGCCCCATGGTGGAGAGGCTCTGGGCAGGACAGGGGTTGCTCGAAGGACGGTTTCAGAGATGATGGGGCTTTTCTTCTTCGTGGGAGACCACATGAGAAAGAAAGAAAGAATGCCAGAACTTGTAGCTTGGGAGGTTTAAACAGGAAACGGGAGAAAGAAACGTCACTCCAAGGGCAGCGCTGTGGAAAAGGCGGCCATCCAGAAAGAATGTGGATCAGCCCGTGGCTTTGTGTCTAAAGACATATCCCCGAAGGATGGCGAGACTTCAGAAAGCTTAGTGAGTTGCTCAGGCGAGAGCAAGGTGGAGAAGCAGGGGAGACGTCTGCAGCCTGCAGGGAACATGCCCAGGTGTGGAACACAATAGGACAGCCTGCGGTGGTTTCAACAGTGTGGGGCTGTTGAAATGTGAAAAGCCCCCAAGAGATCCAAGGTCTTAATCTCCGTGTCTGTGACTGTCACCTCTGCCACTGATGCCTATAAGGAGTACAAGAGCCTGATGGCCTCCTCGTCCCCACCTGGGAGCCTGGGAGGTGTCCTGCTGTCATTCTGCACGTGTCATTGCACCTCCCTTCCCACATCATCCGCATGGAAGAGCAACTTGGAAGACATCATCCTGATTATGGAACAGGTCATCCTGAGTGCCATTATGTGGCACATGAAGAACAACCAGGCGATCAGGCACAGTCAGCATGGGTTCATGAAAGGCAGGTCGTGCTTGACAATCCTGATCCCCTTCTAAAACAAGGTGACCCGCTGAGTGGATGAGGGAGAGGCTGTGGATGTTGTTTACCTGGAGTTTAGTAAAGCTTCTTGACACAGTTTCCCACAGCGTTCTCCTGGAGAAATTGGCTGCCCATGGCTTGGATGGGCGTACGCTTCGCTGGGTGAAAAACTGCTGGGACAGCCGGGCCCAATGAGTGGTGGTGAATGGAGCTCAATCCAGTGGGCGGCCGGTCACAAGTGGTGTTCCCCAGGGCTCAGTACGGGGGCCGAGTCTCTTTAAAATCTTTATCAATGATCTGGACGATGGGATCGAGTGCCCCCTCAGTAAGTTCACAGATGACACCAAGTTGGGTGCGTGTGTCGACCTACTCGAGGGTAGGAGGACGTTGCAGAGGGACCTGGACAGGCTGGATCGATGGGCCGAGGCCAAGGGCATGAGGTTCAACAAGGCCAAGTGCCAGGTCCTGCACTTGGGTCACAACAACCCCATGCATCGCTACAGGCCTGGGGAGGAGTGGCTGGAGAGCTGCCTGGCAGGAAAGGACCTGGGGGTTTTTTGGTTGACAGGCATCTGAATAGGAGCCAGCAGTGTGCCCAGGTGGCCAAGGCGGCCAACAGCATCCTGGCCTGTATCAGGAACAGTGTGGTGAATTGGACCATGGAAGTGATCGTCCCTAGTCACTAGTTCAGGTTGCTCCAAGCTCCTGACCTTGGACACGTCCAGGGATGGGGCATCCACAACTGCAAGCCATTGCCCCTTGTTCTGCTATTACAGGCCCTGGTAAAAAGTCTCACTCCATCTTTCTTGGCCTATGACCACTGTGATTTCATCTGCAAACACTGTGGAGAGAGCCCAGAGATCTCCCAAGACAGGGTTTGGAGGCCTCAAGCACTTGACCAGTATCTAGAGGCTGAGAGCCCTGGGCTCAGTGGTTTGGAGACTGGGGACGGTATAGGAGGAGCCTGAGCGTGCTGGAAGGGTGCTTTCAGAGCTGGTGGAGCTTTTCTTCCTAGTGGAAAACAGCCTGAGAAAGAAAGAACTCCCCAACATGCAGGTGGGGAGGTGCAGCCTGGCCACGAGGAGAAAGAAAAGTCACTCCAAGGGCAGTGCTGTGGTGCAACACGCCACCCAGAAGGAGTCTGGATCAGCCCAAGGCTTTGTGTTTCAAGGAAGAGCCAGGGAGGATGGAGAGATCTCAGCAAAGGAAGGTGACAGCAAGATGGGGCAGCCGGGTGGATGACTGCAGCCTGCAGGGAAAGAGGCAGAGGTGATGGGACACCGTAGGACAGCCTGTGGTGGAGAAGATAGAGGGATGTGGCAAAGCTGGAAGTCCCCTAACAGAGCCAGCCTCTTCATGTCTTGGGCTACGGCTGTTGTCTCTGCCACTGATGCCTCTGAGACAACCAGTCCTTCCAGCACTGGGGTCTCGTTGCCTCCTTGTCCATACTCAGGAGCCTGGGAGGTGTCGTACCATAGTCCTGCCCTTGGCATTGCACATCTCCACATCCCACTGTCCCAGGAAGAGCCCTGAGGAAGGAGTGAGGGAGAGGATCTCCCTTCCTGGGGGCTGGGGGTCAGGCCTTGGCCCTTTGGGCGATGGAGTCAGGGCTTGGCCCTTTGCATTAATGAAACACATCCACGTTTACCCAGCATCAGAGTCACCTTCAACTTGCTTTTCCCGACCTGCCATCGCTGCCTCCAGTTTTCTGCTGTAACCGGACCCTGGGGGCAATTCCTCAGTGGGACCCATCAACACCACAAGAAACTTTGGAGTTTGAACCCGACTTTGACTCCTTGAGAGGTTCCTTCAACTTCCTCGCAGCGTCTGACGTTCACGGACTCGGCCTCGAACCCACCGGAGGGGGTCTCTCTAGTTGCTGCCCCCCCAGAGAATCACAGAAGATGCCGAGTTGGAAGGGACCCACAAGGCTCAAGTCCAACTCCCTGCTCCTCACGGAAGCACCTAAAACTGAACCATATGACAGAGACCGATGTCGGATGCTCCTTGACCTCTGGCAGGCTGGGTGCTGGGACCACTCCCCTGGGGAGCCAGCAACCGACCACCCTCTCAGTGAAGAGCCTTTGTCTCACGTCCAGGCGGAATTTCCCCCGATGCAGCTTCGTTCCGTTTCTTCGTGTCCTGCTGCTGGTCACCAGAGAGAGCAGATCAGCACCTCCCCCTCCGCTCGTGTCCACACGCGTGTCCATTCACCTCCCCGCCTGTCTACGCGTGTCCACACACCCCCGCAGGCTTCCACGCATCTCTGCACACGTGTCCATACGCCTCCACACGCATCCCCTCCCAACCACACGCCTCCACACGTGTCCACTTGCATGTCCACACACCCCCACAGGCTTCCACGTGTGTCCGCACATGTGTCCACACGCCTCCACATGTGTCCACTCGTGTCCACAGGCCTCCACACATGTCCACACGCCACCACTCCTGTCTCCACACATGTCCACACACCCACATGGGCTTCCACACGTGTCTGCATGTGTCCACATGTGTCCACACACCTCCACACGTGTCCACTCTTGACCACAGGCCTCCACACGTGTCCACACGCGTGTCCACACACCCCCACAGGCTTCCGCTCCTGTCTCCACACGTGCCCACACACCTCCAGACGCCTCCACACCCCACCGTGCGTGGCCACACACATGTTCACATGCCTCCACACGCCTCAGACCGACCCCCCCCCACCATCTTGGTGCCCCCTCACGTCCCCTCCTGTCCCCCGTGGGGTGGCCCCCTCCCCGACCCACGCGTGTCCCCACTGTGGGGGATCTCCGTGTGTCCCCCCCTCTGCCTCCTGGCCCCCCCCACTAGGGTGTATCCCTGCCCCCCCCCCGAGTATCTCGGTGCCCCCCGTGTCCCCAGTGGGGGTCCCTGTGTTTGTCCCCCCCTCCGCGTGTCCCCCCCGAAAGGGTCTCCTCCTGCCCCCCCCCCCCGCCGTGTATCTCGGTGCCTGCCGTGTTCCCCGCGGGGGGGGGGAGTCCTCGTGCCCCCCCCGACCCCCCCTGTGTCCCCGCAGGCTGAAGGGGGCTTTGGGGGGGGCCCTGGGGCTGTTGGGGGTCGAGTTCGTCAGGTTCTTCTCGGGGGTCTCCATGTTCCAGCCCGGGCAGAGCCTCTTCTGTATCCTGGGGGGGCCTGGAACCGGGGGGGGGAGAGGGACCCCAAAACCCGGGGGGGACACCCTAAAAATGGGGGGCCCTAAAACTGGAGGGGGGGCCTGAAATAGGAAACCCCAAACCCAAACCGCGGGGGGACCCCCTGAAATGGGGGGGACCCCAAAACCGGGGGAGGCCCTGAAACGGGGGGGGACCCCGAGATGGGGGGAGGGGGGAGGACAAAACATGGGGGGTGACCCTGAAACATGGGGGGGCCCGAAACATGGGGGAGGTGAAACACAGAAGGGGGACAGGGCCCGAAATGGTGGTGGGGCGGGGGGAGGGGGGTGTGATTTTACCTGACGTGGGGCAGCGCCGGGGCCTGGCCCTGGCCCTGCTGGAGGACTGGGACGGCGGCTCCTTCTGGCTCCTCTTCGGCCTCTGCAGGTGGGTCGGGGGGGGGGGGGGGGGCCTTTTTTGGGTGGCCAGGGCTGAGGGGGCGTGGTCAGCGCCGGAGGGGGCGTGGCCAGAAGCGCGCCCCGGGGGCGCGGCTGCGCGCGGGGCGCGTGGGCGGCGCGTCAGCGGTTGCCGCGGCAACGTGAGGCCCGGCGCGCGCGGCGCGGGATGGGGGGGATCCGGGGGAGGGTCCGGGGGGGTCCCGGGGGCGGGGAGGGGGGGTCCGTGGTGGCGATTGGGGTAGACGGGACCGCGGGGGGGGGGCCCGGGCTCCATGTTGGGGGGAGGGGTTTGGGGTGGGGGAGGGGTTTTGGGGGTGGGGGACGGGCTGGGGGTGGTGTTTGGGGGTGGGGGAGGGGCTGGTGTTTGGGGGATGGGGGTGGGGTTTTGGGGGGTGGGGGAGGGGCGGGGGAGGGGTTTTGGGGATGGGGGAGGGGCTGGGGTGTTGTTTGGGGGTGGGGGAGGGGTTTAGGGGATCCTGTGCCGGGGGGGGTGTGTGTTTGGGGGGGGTCGAGCGCAGGGTGGGGGTTGGGGGGAGGGGTTTGGAGGGTGGGGGAGGGGAGGTCGAACCCCCGAACCCCCCTTAATTCCCCCCCCGACCCCCTCCCCAGCCCCGATGCCGCCCCGGGGGCTGCTGGTCCCCGCCCGGTTCCTGGCCCTGACGGCGCATCTGGTGCTGCTGGTGCTGCTGGGCGGGGACACGGTGAGGGGCGGGGCCAGCGGGGGAGGGGGCGTGGCCAGAGCGGGGGGCGTGGCCGGGGCAAAGGGCGGGAGCGGGGAGAAGGGGCCGGGGGCGTGGCCAAAGCGAGGGGCGTGGCCACGGCGAGGGGGCGGGGATGGGGAGAAGGGGCGTGGCCTCGGCGAGGGGCGGGGGGACACGGGAACACGTGGCGGGGGGTGGCGGGGGGGGGGGTGGGGGTGGTGGGGAGGCGGAGGCGGGGACGCGTGTGTCCGCATGCCCGCGCACGCGTCATCACGCCTGTGCTCATGACGTCACACGGCTCCACGCGTGTCCAGGCACGTGTCCACACGACTCCCCACCCCCCGAGGACAGGCCACCCACACTGGGGTGTCCCCGGGGGGGGGGGGGTGTCCGTGTCCGTGTCCCCCCCCCCCGCACACCCATGTGTCCCCCCCCGTGGCCCCCCCCCCCCCAGGACTCCCCCGTCCGGGCCTCGCTGCCCCGCGACTTTTCGGCGGAGGAATACGCCCGTGCCCAGCGGTGGTGAGGCCCCCCCACATGTGCCCCCCCACATCATCCCCCCCCCGGCTTCTCGGTGGCCCCCACACCCCCCGTGTCCCCCCGCCTCCTGTCCCCCCCCAAGGGTGACTCTGTGCCCCCCCAGTGTGCCCCCCCACGTCCCCTCCTGTCCCCCGTGGGGCGCTCAACCCCCCCCCCCGGACCCACTCGTGTCCCCACTGGGGGGGGGTCTCTGTGTGTCTCCCCCCCCCACCCCCTGTGCCCCCCCCGTGTCCCCCCACCCAGGGTGTCCCTGTGCCCCCTCCCCCCCCCCCCCCGTGTCCCCCCCTCCACCATCTCGGTGCCCTCCCACATCCCCTCCTGCCCCCGTGGGGCGCCGCCCCCCCCGACCCACTCGTGTCCCCACTGGGAGGGTCCCCGTGTCCATCCCCCCCCCTCCGACCCCCCCGTGTCCCCGCAGGCTGTGGGGGGCCCTGGGGGGGGCCCTGGGGCTGCTGGGGGTCGAGTTCGTCGGGTTCTTCTCGGGGGTCTCCATGTTCCGACCCGGGCAGAGCCTCTTCTGTATCCTGGGGGGGGCCCAAAACCCGGGGGGGGACACCCTAAAAATGGGGGGGCCCTAAAACTGGGGGGGGGCCCTAAAACTGGAGGGGGGGAGGGGCCTGAAATGGGGGACCCCAAACCCAAACCGTGGGGGGAGGCCCTGAAACGGGGGGGGACCCCGAAATGGGGGGGACACACACGAAACACGGGGGGTGACCCTGAAACATGGGGGTCCCGAAATATGGGTGTGGGGGGGCAAAACATAAGGGGGGACAGGGCCCGACATGGGAGGGGGGCCAAAAACCGGGGGGAACCCCAAAAGGTGTGGGGGGGGTCCGAAATGAGGGGGGGATCCCTGAAATGGGGGGCGAGACACCCCAAAACCGGGCGGGCTGCCATCAGGGAGGTTCCTCCCCCCTCCAAAGGTCGCGGGGGGGCCCTGCCAGGCCCGGGGGGGGCGGGTTTCGCCCAATTCCGCCCTGTGGGGGGGTGCCCGGGGGAGGAGGGGCCGCCCCCCCCCATTTTTGGGGTGATTTTCCCTGACGTGGGGCAGCGCTGGGGGCCCACGTGGCGGCTGCCCTGGGCCTGGCCCTGGCCCTGCTGGAGGACTGGGACGGCGGCTCCTTCTGGCTCCTCTTCGGCCTCTGCAGGTGGGTCGGGGGGGGGGCGGGGGGGCTTTTTTGGGGTGTTCCCCCCCTTACACCCGACTGACACCCCCCATTTCCCCCCCCCGCAGCGTCCCCCCTGCTGTCACCGAGGCGCTGCTGCTGGTCTCCATTCTGGGGTGCAGGAGAAGAGCCCTCTGAGCCCCGGGGTGGGGGGGCGTCGGTGTCCGTACCCCCCCGCAACCCCCCCGGGGGTCCCCAATATGCGCTGACCCCCCCCGCGTGCCCCCTCACCCCCCCGGCAACTTCCACCTCCGTGTTGAGAAATTAAAGGGTTTAGCGCGGGAAAGCGCCAGCGCGCCACGGCTTTGGCGCGGAAAAAGGGGGCGGTGGCCACGCCCTCATGCAAATGAGAGCCGCGGGGCAGGCTGGGAGCGCGCGGGAGCCGGGAAGGAGGGGATTTTTTGGGATCGGGAGGGGGATGAGGGAAGGGAATGGCGGGAGACGGCGGGGGGCGTCAGGGGAGTGCGGGGTGCGGGGCGCGGAGGGAGGGGGTTGGTGGGGGTCGCTGTTGGGTAGGGGGTGGTGGCGGGTTCCCGCCCCGGCGGGGTGGGGAGGTTGGTTATCGTCAGTGCGGTACATCCTGGCCTGCCCCGCTTTGCGGGCACCATGTGATGAGTGTGGCGTGATGACGTATGATTGCGTGCCGTTTCGAGGGGCGGTGGTGGGAGATGGGCAACAGCCCGGCGTCCCTTCGGAGTCTCTGAGTGCGCCTGCGCGGGGCCGGTAGGACGGTGGGTGGTGGCGGGGAGCCGCGGAACGGCCGCGTGTGCGGGGGCCCTGCGGGTGCGAGTGACACCCCTTGCGCCCCGTAGGTGCCCCACCCCATGGACATCTGCTCTGCCGCATAGGGCTCCCCCCGCCCCACAGAGACCCCTTCAGCCCCATACATCACCGACCCCGTGGACATCTGCTCTGCCCCATAGGTCCCCCCCTGCCCCACACGCCCCCCCTTGTGCTCTCCACTCTCCGCACTGGGACCCCACTCCCCCGCTCTCCGGTTTCTCCCGTTTCTCCCAGTTTCCCAGTTGGCAGCTCCCAGCCCCGTCACGCCGGTGCCCATCGGCACCACTCGCGTGTCCCCCCCAGGGACCCTCCGGTGCAATTCTGTGGTTCTCTGGGGCGGAAGAAGCTGTTTCTGCAGCGGCCCCCGGCCAGGCAGGAGCGTGTCTCCCCTCCCCGCCGTTGGCGGGGGCTGGGTGATGGTCTCCGAAGGAGACGGAGGAGAGGGAAGGGTGTGGGTGAGGGCATGGGAAAGGGTCCACGGGAAGGAGGGGGACGTGGGGTTTTGGCGACGTGGGCTCTAGGGACATCGATTTTTATGGATACGGGGTATTGGGGGACATGGGGTTTTGGGGGACGTGGGTCTCTGGGGACTCCTCCAATGGTTGGGGCTCTCTCCGGAATCCAGACGCCATTTGTCCTTCCTCTCGTGGCGTGTCGACACCAAGAGGCTTTTCCCTGGGGAACGCTGGCTCCAAGGTGCCATCCCCGAGCCAGAGGTGGCGGATGGGCAGCGCCGGGGACAGGCGCGGGGCCACCACAGCCCAGGGAGAAGAGCTGCCTCGGGGACTAGCGGGAGAGACCCACCAAGTGCCGGCCCTTCCTGCCCCCCCCCCCCAAAAAAGGAGGGAATTTCCCCCCAAAACGATGGGGAATTCCCGGGAGAGGTTGTGAGCTCAGGCGCCAGCACCGCGCGGAGCCGAGGAGCGAGTTCCAGCCCGGCTCCCACGGAGCTCTCTCCCAAGGGGGGCCCGTGACGAGCCCGCGCCGGCGTTTCCGTCCTGTGCCCCCCATCTCTCCCCGGCCCCCTCCTCTCCCGAGACGCTCTGGCCCAGTTGGCCACTTCCAGCCCCCCCGGGGGCTCCTCGGAGCGGCCTTTTTGGGGCGGTTCCGACCGCAGCCGGCGCCAAACCCCGCTCCCGGACATCGCAGGAGCCCCCCGGCGGGGACGGAGCTGGGTCACGAATCCCTGGGGGATTCTCCGGGTTCCCGAGGCTCCTCCCCGACCCGCGATGCCCCAGAGAAGGGGGTGGGCTGGGGGGGGGCGGTTCGGGAAGGCAGGTGGCCCGGCGTGGGGCTCCGAAATGGCCGGGGAACCCCCCGGAGGGCTGAGTCCGTGGGGCAGGCGCCCAGAGGTCCGGGCCGTCCCTCCACGCTCCTCTCCTGCCCCACACCACGGGGAGAGGGGCCACGGAGGGGGGGCCACGCGCAGGCAGACGCGGAGCGAAGCTTTGCTGAAGGAGTTTATTGATGGCGAGAGGGCAACGGTCCGGGGCTCCCGGGGGTCGGGGGGGGCCATCCAGGGATGACCATCTCCTCGTGCCGCTGGGGGGGGACGGGACGAGGGCGTCACCGCCGGTTCCAGTCCTGGAAGACAGAGCCCGGCGTGAGACCCCCCCGGCGTGCGCCGGGCCAGGAGAGCGGCCGCGTCCCCCCCGTCTCCCTGCAGAGCCCTGGGGACGGAGAAGGGACCCGGAGCCCCCCACGCACCCAGGGCAGGACCTGGCTCTCCTGAGCCCCACGAGGCACCCCCAGCCCCTCGCCCGGCGTGGCCTTACCCGGGGACGCCCCGAAACCTCCCCGAGCCCCGCCCGGCCCCCGCGGGCATCCTGGGGGGCACCAGAGCCCCCCGCCCGGCCGCGGCGGGGCCCCGGGCAGTCCGTGCAACGCCCCTCGGGCGCGGGGACCGGCAGGGCAGCGGCTGCGTCCCGCTGGCCCGGGGACACGCGTCGCCGCCGTCCCCTCTGCGTCCCGCTCCCGCGGCCCCGGCGGTCCCGGCCCCGAGGGCTCGGGGACCCCCTGGGGCCCAGGACCCTCCGTGGGGCTGGAGCGGCCGGGACGTCGCTCACCTAGGCCTCGGCCGCCTCAGCCATGCGTCTCTGGCGCGCCAGCTCCAGCAGCTTCTCAGCCCCGGGGGCCTGGGGAGACGGGGGGGTCAGGGAGGCGCTGGGAAAGCCCTGGGGGGGCTGGGGGCGAGTGGGCTCCCAGTGCGGGCACTGGGGGGAGTGGGGTCCCAGTGGAGATACTGGTGGGAGGGGGTGGGGTCCCAGTGCAGGCACGGGGGAGGGAGCGGGATCCCAGTGGAGATAACTGGGAGGGATTGGGGTCCCGGTGCAGGTACCGGGGGGCAAGTGAGATCCCAGTGCAGATACTGGTGGGAGGGGGTGGGGTCCCAGTGCAGACACTGGAGTGTCGAGTGGGGTCCCAGTGCAGGTACTGGGGAGGGAGCGGGATCCCAGTGGAGATACTGGTGGGAGGGGGTGGGGTCCCAGTGGAGATACTGGAGTGTCGAGTGGGCTCCCAGTGCAGGTACTGGGGCGCACTGGGATGCTCTGGAGCGCGGTGGCCATGGGAGGGAGGGTCTGGGGGCAGCAGAGCTGGCTGTACCTACCGCAGCCCTCTTCACTCGCCCAAAGCCGATTCCCCCCTGCGGAGAGACCGTGGGGTCGCCCGGGTCACTGGGATGTCCCCAGCCCCGGCGAGCAACGGGGGGACCGAGCGGCCCCCCCAGTTCCGCAGACCGGGCGCCCTCCCAGCCCACCCGCCGCTTACCCCGATGCAGTAACCTCCGCTCGCTTCGAAGGCCTGGGGAGAAAGAGCGCAGCGGGCGCTGGAGGGGACCGTGGCGGGGCCAGGGGGGACGACACAGGCTCCCCCCGGCCCCAAGGCTTCCCAGGAAAAGGCCTTCTGCTGCCCCCCAGCACCGTCCCCCCCCAGGTTTCACCTCACGCGAGGACCAGGGGTGAGGACGGAGACGAAGGAACCGCGGGGAGTTCAGGAGCCCCAGAGAGGACGGGGCGGGGGGTGGTGGGGACGCAGCGATGGGGTGCGGGGGCGGTCGGCGGGACCCCCGAGGGCCGGGGACTCTGGAGGGCCGGGGGGGCGTGGGACGGACGGGAGAAGGAAGGAGCCCAAGCGGAGGGGCCATGGGGGCTCCGAGGCGGTGGCTGGGGGGGGCAGAGGGGGAGGAGAGCAGAGGAGCTCGACGAGGGGACGGCGCGGGGGGACGGCGGGGTCGGGCAGGGGCTGCGGGGACACCGCTGCCGGGGAGAGGGGGGAAGGCGAAGGGCTGAGGGGGACGAGGGGAAGAAAGACCTCGGCAGCGACGGAGAGGTGGGACACGGAGCGCGTCCCCGGGGGGAGACGGCAGCGGGGCCCAAAAGGACGGGACTCGGGGGTGCCGGGGGGGGATGGGACGGATGTGGGGGCGCCGAGACGAGAGGCCGAGCCAAGGGCTTTCGTGTCCCCCGCTGCGGCGGAGCCGGCGTCCCCCAGCCCGGCCCCGGCCCGCGGCCCTGGGGACCCACCTGGGCATCCTCCGGGGTGCAGAGCAGGACGGCGAAGAGCAGGGCCAGGCTGAGCACCGCCACCTTCATCTTCCTCTGCCGTGCGGAGAGTCCCGGCTGTAGCTGGGGAAGGCGAAGGGGCAGATTTATCCCCCCCGGGACTCCTGCTCGTCCCTCCCCGCCCCGAGAGCCCCCGGGGCAAAGCCGGCCTTGGCAGAGACACCGGCCCTGGCCACCAGCCCAGCCCCGGCACGGAGTCACCTCCGTCCCGGCACCGGTCCAGCGTGGTCCACCGGTCCCACTGCTCCATCATGAGACCGGCCTCCAACAGCCCCCAAAGCCAGAACCCCCCCAGCTCCCCGTACCCCTCACCCCCAGACCCCCATCTCCCCACGTCCCTCACCCCCAGACCCCCATCTCCCCGTACCCCTCACCCCCAGACCAGCCTTTCCCTCCAGGGCCCCCCAGGGGTGACAGCACCCTCCAACCAGGGCTCTCAGGGCAGAAATACCTCTGCCTCCTCCCCAGCCCCTTGGGTAAAGGGGGGGCTGGGACCGACCCCTCTTCTTCGGCGCCGGGGACCCCGGGAGGAGGGAACGTGGGAGGGGGGAGGACGGCCGGGGGCAGGGGCCACGGGGCCGGCAGGAGACCGGGGCCTTCGGGCACTGGGGGACACTGGTGGGTGCTGGGCGTGGGGAGGGGAGGGCTCGGCGTGGGGGACGTGCCGGGGGGCGGCCGTGCCCGGCTCCAGCCCGCCCCGTTCCCCAGGCTCCGCGGGACCCAAACCGGTGCCGTTCCCAGCCAGGGCCCCCCCCGGGCAGAGGGGACTGGCCCCTGCCCTGGCCCTCGCCCCGCCACCGCCTGGGGACACCCCGTCCCCCCTCATCCCCGGGGTCCCCCGGGCAGAGCCGGCCCCGAGAGCGGGTCCCAGCGCCCCGGCCCCGGTGCGGCGCTGGCTCCGCTCCCCGCTGGGGCTCGGCCACCGCTCGCCAAAGGCCCTCGTCCCCTCTGGTGTCCTCGGCCTCTGCTGGCCCCGGACGCGGCCGTTCAGAGGGACGCGACGAAGCCTCGGCTCATCCCCGGGCAGCCCCTCGGCGCTGATGGCGGGCACGGAGCCCCCCCGGCGAGAGGAGGGACGTCTGTCCCGCGGCACCTCTGACACCTGCCCGCGCCCCGCGGCACACAGGGCCCTCCAGCCCCCCCGGGGCTTCCCCAGAGCCCGCTCGGGGGCAGAACGGCGGGGGCGACGGCAGCCGGGGCGCCCTCCAGCCCCGCCAGCGGGCAGAGCCCCCTCAGGAGGGCGGTGCTGGGGGGAGCGGGGAGCAGCGGGTGCTGGGGCGCCCCAGCGCCGCGGTCCCTCCTTCCCCGGGGACAGGCCGGCGCCCAGAGGCGGGGGATCTCCCTTTCCCCCTTCCTTCCCCCCGGCTCCTGCCCCAGCCACGACCGTCAGCGGGAGGTGTCCTGAGGCGCACCCCGGCCTTGGGGGGGGGCTGCCCGCAGCCGAGCGCTGTCTGGGGCGGGGACCGAGGGGTTTTGTCCCCTTGCGAATATGGCCGTGGGTCACTTCTCCTACCCCGTGAAGAGCGCACAGCCCAGGAGCCCTCGGGGCTCTCCTGCGCGGCGGCGCCTGCGCCCCAGGATCTCCCCTGGAGCGGGGACGCTCGCTTGAGGTTCTGCTCCTCCGGGCCAGCAGGTTCCTCGCCGCAAGAGGCTCTCGGCGCCGTGCTGACCCCTGAAGTCTTGGCTAAGTGACGTAAGGGTTGATGGCGCGGCTATAATCCCTTAGACATGAACCCTTGGCCAAGCCTGGGGCTCGGATTGGATCCAGCTGCACCTCGACTCCTCTCGGAGAAGGAGTTCGGAAAGCCGGGGGGTCCTTCCCAGCCCCGGGACCCAATGGGAGGGTCTCCCTCGCGGCTCGCCTGGCCCTGGCCCCCGCGCGGTAAATAACCGGGTGCCCCTTGCCATCGAATCCCGTAAAACACTGTCGCCTTCACTGCCGGCTTTGGTAAATGGTGTTTGCTGTTCATCACTATTTCACTGCTGCTCTCCTACGAGTGAAGCTCATCCCTCCGCCGGGGACGGGGCGGTGCCGGGGGAGCAGCCGGACAGCCGGGGGGGCTGCTCTCCTTGGGGGAGCCCGGGGGTCCGAGCAGCCGGGGTGATGGAGCTGCCTCCCCAGGGGCGCCGCATCCTCTTCCCTCTCCCCTGCCTGCCCCGCGCTGGCCCTGGCTCTCCAGCCTGGTTTCCTTCACCCCCAGCCCGACCACCGCCACCCCGGGGGCCCTGGGCAGCCCCCTCGGGGCGCTGTGGGGCAGGGACGGCGTGGGGCTCCGCTCGCAGCAGGGAGAGCCGCCGGGGGAAGCCGCACAAGCCGAGCCAGACCTTTTCCAGCAAGCCGGCGCCAACGGAGCTGCTCTCTGCCGTCGTGACGCTCCCGCAATTGGCCCCGGCTGCTCTCTTCAAGGGCGCAAGTGCCCCGAAGGGCAGAGGGAACGGCCGGGACCTCTCCCAGCGGGGACGGCTTCAGGGCGGACGTGGGCATTTTTGGCTCGAGGAGCTCAGGCACCCCGGGTTTTCCCCCCTGCAGACGCACACAGCTCTCAGGGGAGACAAAGAGCGGCACAGAGAGCGACTGATTGGCTTCTGCATAACGTGAGCCACCGCTGGGAGGACATGGGACCGGCAAGGTCTCCATCGGGAGGCGCAGCACGGATCGACGGGTCTCTCTGGGTGGCAGAAGGAACCGCCCGTAACGACCAGCAACTCCACCGGCCGCGCCGAGCAACGGCGGCACCGAACGCCTTGGACTCGCCGCCTGCGCTGAGTTCCCGGGACGTCGGCGTTATCCCGGCAAACCCGCGGGTGCTCCGTAAGGCCGGCGCGTTCCTCTGTAAGCTCGTCCTCTGTTCCCTGCCACAGGAATTCCAGCCACCGCGCTGCGCTGCCCAAGGGCCGTTCGCCCCCTAACCCACCCAGCGGCCCACGGCTGAAAGTAAAACAGCGCTCGAATGGAGTCCGTGGCCCCTGGGGTCGGGGGGGTGGTTTGTGTTTGTAGGAGACGCGGGGTGGGAGTCAAAGGCCGGTGGGAAAAATCTGGACGGGGCTTTGGAAGTCGGCTGGGAGGTTTGCCCGAGTTTCAGCGAAACTGAGGTGTCGCTGGTCGCGTCCCCATGACGGGACAGGCTCCTGTCCCGGCTCGGAAGAAACCCTGTCTGGGGTCATCTGCCCGAGAAGAGGGAAACGAGGGTGCGCTGAGAAGTCAGACACGAGAACCATCAACGGCTCAGGGCCCTCGTTGACATTAGATGGCATTTCCGAGGGTTAGGGATAAGGTCGTCTCTTCACGAGACACTAACTCTAAATAAGGGATCTCTTGTGGCTCGGTCGTGAAAAGATTGAAGGCGCCTGACTGGAATATTTGCTTTGGAAATGCCCAAAGAGCAGGCAGCCACCTGGCAGATTCTCATTTTGACGGCTTCTGCTTTCTGCGTTATCTGTTGGACAGACAAGTCACCCGGCGCGGAATCATGCACCGCATTTAAACACGCTGGGGTGTTTTTTGCATTCCGGGCCTGTTTTGAAAAGAATCGACGAATCGTAGGCGCTGCCACCATTGAGGAATATGGGATTAGGAGCAGCCGATGAGAGAAACGCAAACCAGCGGGCGGCACTGGATGCCCCTTGACATTCACGGTGGTGTTCGGGGAAGTCCCCTCTGCTGGCTCAGTGGTGGCGACGACGACGCGCTCGGGTGGTTGCGATCGTGAGCCGCGCATTGAAAAAGGTAAATGTCAGCAGTTGGCCGGTTTGACCAAGGGCTGGACAAGAGCCTCCTCAAGGTCGCTCTGAAGGGTGACTGATCCTACCTGTGCTGTCCCCCCGCCGCCTCCTCAGGGGGAGTGCAAGGCCTGTGGCTTCGACAGTTCGTGTCCCAGACAAAACCCCACCGACGCTTCCGAGCGCCCCAAAGTGCCAACACAAACCGGCTTTTAACAAACCCAACAAAAAGGGGCGCAGGGCACAGATCTGGAGGTGACTCCCGTTGAGCGCGAAGAAGTGTCCCGTCAAGGAAAGGTCTTGCCAATCCCCAAACGAGTGGACCACCGTTGAGGGCAGCACCCAGAGGGAACCTCCCATGGGGCCAAGAGCACGTCTGTTCCTTTCTCTCTTTTTCCTACAGTTCCTTCTGGGAGGCAGGGGGAGTTTTACCACATTTATTTTCCAAATAAATTTTTATCAGGGTTGCTCTCCTCAGGCTCTGACCCGCAGTGAGGCGTCCCGCCGTTTTACAGAGGGAAAGGGGAGGGAAAGTGCATGTACCGCTTCTTCTTTGGTGGGAACACTTGGTTTGGTGCTCATCGTGCACACTCGGATGGCGCTGGAGCCTGAGCCACAACCCCAGCTCTCCCCTCCGCTGGTTGGAGATGGATCTTCCCCGGGGATGGAGGCGGGAGCGAGTCTGTCTGGGGTCAACACCTGGCACATCGACCCCATGGGAGTGTGAAGCTCTGGTGGACTCCGGTGCAATGTTTGCCTTTCTCCAGTCACTGGGGACTTCACCCGACTGCCATGGCTTTTCAAATATCATGGAGAGTGGCTTGGCAACTCCACCAGCCAGTTCCCTCAGGACTCTGGGAGGCATCTTGTCAGCCCCCATAGACTTCTGCATGCTCAGGTTCCTCAGGTGGTCACAAACCTCATCTTTTGCCACAGCTGGGGGGACTTTTTTCCTCCAGTCCCTGCCTTGAAGTTAATCCACTCAAAAGGTGTGGGAAGCGAGGTTGCCAGGGAAGATTGAGGCAAAACTGTTGTTGAGTACCTCAGCCTTCTCCTCGTCCATTCTTACCAGTTTGCCAGTCTTGCTCATCAGGAGGGGTACACTTTCTTTGAGCTTCTTTTTCTGGCTGACGTATCTATAGAAGCCCTTCTTATTATTTTTTGCCTCCCTTGCCAAGTTCATCTTGAGCTGCACCTTGGCCTTCCTGACCCCATCCCTACACACCTGGGCAACATCCCCATGCTCTTCCCAGGATACCTCTCCCTGCTTCCACTGCCTGTGCATTTCCTTCTTGCCCTTTAGTTTGACCAGCAGGTCTCTACTCAGCCATCACATTGCTCAAGGCTTTATCCACGGGGATTATCTCCACCCCAGCCATCCCCAATGCACTGAATCTCCCCTTCCATGTCATTCCTGGTCGCATCTCTGTCTCATTCCCTGTCCATTGCAGACCAACCATCTGCAATATAAATGTGGGCACCAGATGAACTCCTCCTGGGGCCTTTGACAAGCACTTAGACCTCAAAGAGCAGAGAGGTGCCTCTAGGAGGTCCTCCTCTTCCCGAGATAAGCTTCCTCAACTGGTGTCTTTAGGACGCCTGAGTGGTAAATGGAGAAACATGGTCATCCCCTGAGAGCTTCTTAACGTTTCAGTTAGTGGTTAGGCAGTGATCGGTGGTGGGTAGGGATGCCAGAGAGGGCAGAGGAAACTCCGAGACAAACAAGTCTTATGAGGAGTGTCTGAGGGATCTGGGATTGTTTAGTCCGGAGAAAAGGAGGCTGAGGGAGACCTTATCGCTCTCTACAGCCACCTGAAAGGAGGTTGTAGAGAGGTGGGGGTGGGTCTCTTCTCCCAAGTAACAGGCAATAAGAGAAGGGGAAGCAGCCTCAGGTTGCACCAGGGGAGGTTTAGACTGGATATTAGGAAAAAAGTTTACTCTGAAAGGGTTAGTAAGCATTGGACGAGGCTGCCCAGGGAAGTGCAACCATCCCTGGAGGTATGCAAAAGACGGGTAGACGCAGTGCTTAGAGATATGCTTTAGTGATGGTTTTTGTCAGAGTTAGGTTGGTGGTTGGACTCGATGATCTGAAAGGTCTCTTCCAACTTAGGCAATGCTATGATTCTATGCACCCCAGAATGCAGGTTGCCCTCTTGGCTGCCAGGGCACTCTCCTGACTCACATTAACCCAGCTGCCAACCAGCGCCCCCAGATCCCTTTCTGTGGGGCTGCTTTCCAGCCACTCCTCTTCCAGCCTATACTTGTGGCCACCATTATTTCATCCCAGGTGTAGAATGCAGCGGTTGTTCTTGTTAAACATGCTGAGAGTTGCCTTCTCTGGGTCACAGACACAGGTGCTAAACTGAACAGGGCCCAGGAGCCAGCATCCCTGTGCTGCCCCACAATGCCCCAGTATGTCCCAGTACGTACCCTCAGTAAGTCCATGCTGACTGCATTTGAAGACAATTTTTTCTTTTTGGTGCCCAGAAATATCACCCAAGAGGACTCTAACTGGTGGCACGCTCCTCACCAATGTGAGCTTGTACAGCCAGTGAGTTGTTCCCCGAGTTGCATTTTTGGCCTCGTTCAAAGCTGGGTGCAACACTTGCTTGTCCTCTCTCACAAGAGACCTCTGCCAACCCAATGACTTTTCAAAAGGGATATTCCAAAGAAATGTCAATCTTGTTCTGTAACTTCATTACCACTATTTTGCCTGTAATCCTACGTACATAATTTCTCTAATCTTTCATACATTTTCACCTGTCCAAATACAATGACCACTTCTAAAGTCATCTTTCCAGGTGCAGACTGTCTAGACAGGGGCCTTTTCTATTATACTCCCGTTTTCTCCTTCCCTTACTCTTTCTTCATTCAGGTTCCTGTCACCCATCCAGCTGCTGCTTTGAGCTTCACATGGTTAAAAGTTTCCCCGTCTTTCAGTAGTCTAATTATCTCCTGTAGCCAACTCTTTAACTGTGTTTATATCAACCTTTCTGTACCTACCTATCTAAAGCATGTCTCATAAGATTACCCCTTGCAGAAAAGCAACCTCATTAGAGGCAGCATGGACTTAGCATCTGGCCGCAGAGGGTGTTTTATTGTTTATCAAACATGATCCGACATGATCAGGCTTTACTTTTCTTTGCTTGCAAAGAGGAGAAACCCTTCTGTGCCTGGGCGCAGCCAGGTCTCTAAGGAGCTCAGGTGGGAGCTGGTGCAATGGAGCTGTAACATCCAGCTGCAGAGACCAGTGGAGAAGTTTGATGGAAGGACACCGATGTAAATCCCAACTGGGCAATGACAGAGATGGTGGGGTTGGGGTGGGGGCGGTGAGGAGTAGCGTTGTCCATACAGTGTCAGACCTCAAGGGACTGCTTTTCCTAGCCATCCAGACCTCCTGAGGAGACCCTCTGGATCAATATCAGTTGCAGAAGATTTCTATCACCTCTTCTCTAGACTGAAAAGTAAAGTAAAACAAAACTGCCATAGCCAAGGGGACAAAGACCTTGGTGCTGTTGGGCTTTGTAGCCTTGCCAGAGCCGTGGGCCACCTCCACTGCAGGCTGTCCATCACTGCCCCATGCCTGCGCCTCTTTCCTTGCAGGCCGCAGACACCCATCGTGCTTTCCCACATCGCTCTCACCCCGGCATTTCTATACCTGTGCTGATGTCTCTCCACTCTCACCGGCTGTTCCTTGAAACACAAAGCCATGGGCTAATACAGACTCCCTCTGGGTGACCTCTTGCACCACAGTGCAACCATTTGACTGAGATTTCTTTTTCCTCACATGCAGTCCGACCCTTCCAAGCTGCGCTTTGTTGAGGTTTCCTTCTCTTCCCACTACCAAGAAAAGCTCCATGATCTCTGAAGCCACCCTTCAAGCAGGTGCAGGCTACTGCTAGAGAGCCCTGGGCCTCCACTTCAAAAGGTACAGAAGCCCAGCTCCCTCAGCTTCTCCACACAGGCCCCAAGCCCCATCCTGGCCAGTGTCCTTTGGAGCTTCTCCAGTTCCTCCTCCTTCCTTCAGAACAGAGAGCCCCACACACAGACACACTAGGCCAGATGTGGCCACACCAGTGCTGCGTCAAGGGGGATGATAATCACAGAATCTTCATGGTTGGAAGGGACCTTTAAGATCATCGAGTCCAACCATACACATATGAAAAAAAGCCCTACAATCTCCACACTAGCGCATGCCCTGAAGTGCCACATCTAGATGTTTCTTAAACACCTCTAGGGATGGTGACTCAACCACCTCCCTGGGCAGGCTGTTCCAGTGCCTGACCACTCTTGCAGTAAAGTCATTCTTCCTGATATCTAACCTAAACCTCCCCTGCCGCAAGTTCAGGCCATTTCCTCTGGTCCTGTCATTATTCCCCTGGGAGAAGAGGCCAACCCCCACCTCTCTCCACCCTCCTTTCAGGGAGTTGGAGAGGGCAATGAGGTCTCCCCTCAGCCTCCTCTTCTCCAAGCTAAACATGCCCAGCTCCCTCAGCCTCTCCTCATATGCCCTGGTCTCCAGACCCCTCACCAGCCTGGTCGCTCTCCTCTGGACACGCTCCAGCACCTCAATGTCCCTCTTGTCCAGAGGGGCCCAGAACTGAACACAGCACTCGAGGTGGGGCCTCACCAGTGCTGAGTACAGAGGCACCATCACTTCCCTGCTCCTGCTGGCCACGCTATTCCTGATAGAAGCCAGAATGCTGTTGGCCCTCTTGGCCACCTGGGCACACTGCTGGCTCATGTTAAGCTGGCCGTCCACCAGCACCCCCAGGTCCTTTTCTGCCGGGCAGCTTTCCAGCCACTCTGCCCCAAGCCTGTAGCCTTGCTGTGGGTTGTTGTGACCGAAATGCAGGACCTGGCACTTGGCCTTATTAAACCTCATACAGTTGGCCTTGGCCCATCGATCCAGCCTGTCCAGGTCCCTCTGGAGAGCCTTCCTACCCTCAAGCAGATCAACACCCCCACCCAGTTTGGTGTCATCTGCAAACTTACTGAGGGTGCACTCAATCCCCTCATCCACATCATTGATAAAGACATTAAACAAAGCTGGCCCCAAAACTGAGCCCTGAGGGACACCACTGGTGACCGGCCGCCAAGAGGATTTCACCCCATTAATCCCAACTCTCTGGGCACGGCCAGCCAGCCCGTTTTTAACCCAGCAAAGAGTACACTCGTCTATGCCATGGATCGCCAGCTTCTCCAGGAGAATGCTGGGGGGGACGGTGTCAAAGGCCTTGCCAAAGTCCAGATAGACCTGCCCTCCAGGCAACCCCAGGGCTTCTCCAGCCCTCTCAGGAGCATGAGCTGGGCCAAGCGGTCCCCACCAAGAGCCCCAGGGCCTCCCCCGGGCTTTGTAGGGCCCCACGGAAGGCCCAGTGGGGCCTTCTGCTGCTGAGCAGAGCGGCAGTTCCTCCCCCAGGCACGCTCGGGGCGCCGGGAGGGGTGGAGAGTGGCCCCACCAGTGGTGGCAGCCCCACAAGAAGGCCAGAGGCACTGGAAGCAGAGCAACTGGCAGCACAGGCAAACCCAGAGGTAAACCCCTCTGGGCTGCTCAAGTATGGCAAGATATTGCTGACCCGCTGGGGAAACTAGTGGTGAAAGTACATCACGTAGGTGCCCACACACCCATGAGTCGAGCCACCGAAGAACATCGAAATAATCAGCAAACCCACCTAGAACTGGAAAAAGAGACCTTGAAAGCTCAGCGTGAGGACGTGTTTTCTTGCCTGTAATCTCACAGGGGCAGCGAATGTGTCACACGCACAGCGGGCAGCGTCTTCACTAGAGCAAGAAGCGACCACTGACACCCACCTCCAGTGACACTGCCAGAGCTCTGCCGCGCAAAACACACAACAGAAACGTGCCCCGTGCATTCGACAGCAACAGTTAACGTGTGCTTAGGGAAGCACGAGAGCGGTCAGACAGGGCGCGCGCATCGCGTTGTGCCCACGGATCAGGCCTACCTGTCCCAATCCTTTCATGTGATTCGTAGCACTTGAGAATTTCCTCATAATCGCCTAAAGCCATTCTGAGAGCAACGGGGACCTGGCAACTCTTCTCAGCCCCTGCGAGGAGAAACTGCAGCCGGCCTTTGGGCTTCTCCACGCTGAGCAGACTCTGGAACGGAAAACGCATTTACTGCAGCCCAGCGCGGGCCGGGGCGGGGGGCGACCTGCGCTGATGACCAAGCGCTACACCCCCAGCGGGAAATTCACCAGACGGGGCAGCCCGAGCGCCCGCAGGCCCCGGGCACAGGCGGCTACCGTCTAACGGGGGCTCCTGGCTAACGCTTGCCAGCGAGAGCGGGCGACTGCGCTGCCGAAGAGGCAAGCACGCCCGACCCGGCGGTATCCTCCGCGGGGCAACGAACGAGACCCAAGGAGACGCCGCCGCGGCCGCCTCCTTTCGCGGGCCCGCCCGCGCGGCCCGGCGAAAGGCGCCCAGCCCCCCCAGAGTCCTGCCGCCAGCAGACCCGCCGGGAGCCGCTAACGGGCTGCGGGGCAGCGGGGCCCGGAGGCTACACTCACCGGCTCGGCAGCCGCCTCCCGGGGCGGCCGCTGCCGTTCAAATCTCTTGCCGCGGCGCCCGCTTCCGGGTAGGACGCCCGAGAGGCCAATCACCGCGCGGCGCTGGGCCGGAACAGGCGGAGACGCGCGGTGCATGACGGGAGGAAGGTCGAGGAGGAGCTGGGCGTGCGGGCGTCGCCATGGCGGGAGGGTCTCCGCTGCCCAGGCACCCGGTCCCGACAGGTGACGGGGAACAGCGCCCGCTCCCCCCGGGAATGCTGCCGCTCCCTACAGCCGGTGGGGGCTGGCGTGGGAGCCGCGCCGCCGGGCCTGCCGCCGCGCACAAGATGGCGCCCGGCCTACCGCCCCGGGGAGACTACGGCTCCCAGAACGCTCCGCGGGCCCGCCGTTCCCTGAGGGGAGGCCCTTCCCGCCGCCAGGCCCGGCCCCGCCCGCTCCGCTCACGGCACCGCCCGGCGCCGGCCCCGAGCAGAAAGACGGGGGTTGCGCTGTTAGGTCCGGGCGGGGGCTGACGGTCTGCCTTGGCTGCGGGCGGCCATTCCCCTGCCAGGCCTTTGACCTCCCTGCGTACAGGCGTGTCGGCCTAAAGCCACGAGCAGAACAGGAAGAAGCAAAAAATGAAAAGACGACGGGTGGAACATCTTACTTCTGTAAAATGTTTGTCCTTTGGAATCCTCCCGGACACATTGCATCTTTCCTGAAGAAAGACCTACATTTCTAAGAGAAAGTTTCAGTTCTCTCCTGAATAACAAAGGCGAAGAAGGCTGTTTCGGGGACAGAGAGAATGGGGCCGTTCTTTTAGGGCGAGGCAAATGGTATCTCTTCTCGATGGGGCAGAGCCAGCGCTACCCATGCCAGAGCACTCAGTGCGACACCTTTTCCCTCCCTCTCTCCCTCAGCTACTTGGCCGTGGGGCTGGCGGGAGGCTTGGGATGAACCAGCCCATCAGCCGCGGCAGGGGATGGCACGGCCTCCCGCCCATCAGGCTGCGGGGAGCCACCAGCTCTCTGCAGGGAGTAGTCCAAGGCTTTAGCCCAGCGTCAGCACAGCAGCTCTGGCCATTCTGGCCACCGGCGAGCTCTGGTTGCCGGCAGAGCTCACGGTCCCTGCAGTCAGGGCGCTCAGTGTGACGCTTTTTCCCTCCCTCAGCTACTTGGGAGCCCCTTCTTCCCGTCTGAGATGAACGACTTTGTCCTTGCCATCTTGAAAAACATGGCAGACCCAAGGGTCTCTGACGCCCTGCTGGTTGGCAGGGTGCTGGCGCTGGTCTTGAGAGGCTCGTGCTCGGAGCTATACGGGGTAGGCAGTGTGCAGCCGGGTTGCCCTGTGCGTGTGCCCTGCGGGAGCCGTTCCCCCCGCCCCGAGGCCAGGGCTTGCAGCACCTGACGGGCGTCCCTTGAGGCCAGCAAAGGGCAGCAGGAGGGCAGCAGCTCTTGGTGTCAGCAGGGGCCATAGCTGTGCTCCAGCCCGCTGTCTCCAGTAGGTCAACGACCTCGTGGAGGTCATCGATAGGCACCTGGTCTGCGTCAGCAGGATGCTGCTCCAGGACATCCTGACGTTCACCCTTCCCTGGCTGGCCGACATCGACAGTTATGAGGTGGTCACTGGCCTGCTGAGGGTTTCCCGGCCCTGTGACAAGTACGTGGCCCGTCAGCCTCAGGGGCAGCTCAGGACCTCCGGGGCCTGCCCAGGCAGA
Organism: Rissa tridactyla; assembly: GCF_028500815.1. Classification (NCBI taxonomy): domain Eukaryota; kingdom Metazoa; phylum Chordata; class Aves; order Charadriiformes; family Laridae; genus Rissa; species Rissa tridactyla. The sequence goes on from NC_071488.1 coordinate 599,432, forward strand.
AGGGGTGGTGGCCGAGGTGGCCCTGCTGACAGTGTGCTCTGGCTCTGCAGCACTGCCAGGGCCATGTGGAACACGCTGTCCTGTGAGCCCAGCCTCCTGGCCGACCTGCTGAGGATGCTGCTGAGGCTGCTGCTGGACGGTCTCCAGCCCCTCTGGCCCTCTCCATCCACCCCCAAACCCGTCCTTCCTGGGGCGCCTGGCCCAGGGCCCTCGGGCCGCAGCCAGGCAGGGCAGCGCGTGCCGCTCGGCCCCGCAGCGCGCAGGCATGCCGCCTGCCCCGGCCCTGCTGCCCTCGGCAGCCCCACTCCCTGGCCGCTGCCCCCGGCCGGCTCAGCAGCGGGGAAGCTGATAAAACTGAGAAGATGATTGAGAAAAAGGAGACACTGTTTGAGAAACTGTCTAGGATGGAAGAAACATCCCGCTTTTCCCCTGCATGGACCCATGTCGCAGCCATTAGGAGAAGATGCCCTCCTACGAGACCGACTTGGAAGGAAAAGAAGACAGTACGAGACACCTTGTGGTTTTACCTCGGTGCCTATGGAGAGGACCTGAGTAAGTGGGATGAAGGACCTACCTTGGCCCTACAGGCACTAGTTGCAGGGTAAAACAGATAGAAGAAAGAATTCTTCCAGGAGGGTGGCTGCTCCAGTGCCCAGGGAGCAGTTCTCTGGTCCGGGTCGGAACTCATCTGCTAACTGTAGATGTTGTCCTCAACATTAGAGGTGCCCTGCCTCCAGCCAGGAGGGGGAGAGGGATAACCGAGTTTATTGGGCTGTGTGGATTCGATGTCCTCGTGTATTAGAGCCACAAAAGCATAACGACATGGTGGACAGCGGTGCACAGTGTACCCTATTGCCATTGACTCATAAAGGGACAAAATCTGTTGCTGATTCTGGTGTGACAGGTCTCAAGAACTGACTGTACTTCGGCCAAAGTGAGCCGAACTGGGAATAAATGGCGGAAGCGCTCCATTGTGAGTGGCCCAGACACTCCGCGCATCCTTGGCGTAGACTTGCTCAAGAGAGGGTATTTCAAAGACCCGAAAGCGTATCGGTGGGCTGTTGGTATAGCAGCTGGAGGGACTGAGGACATTACACAGCTGTCTGCCTTACCCGGTCTTTCAGCTGACCCTTCTGTGGTGGGACTGCTGAAGGTTACAGAACAGCAGGTGCCAATGGCTGCTGCCAGGGTGATACCGTCGCTGGTGATACAGTAGCCTTGAACAGCACAAAAGGCTGGGGTGGAAAGCCCCTCAGGCCTTACTGATACCCAGTTGAAAAGAACATCTGGTTCCTCCTTACTGGAATAATGTAGCTAAGTTTGAAACGCTTTGTAAGCGGATGGGTTAGACATCTGCTGGGCTTAGTTGGATACAAGGAAGTCTTGAGATGTTGTATCCTTGAGGAGAGTAGATGGGGAGAGATGCCAGAACAAGCTAGTTTGGTGAGAGCAGGAGTTGCAAACCAAGCCAAAAGACAAACGGAGTGTGCGCGAAGACCAAGTTCAACCAGCGGGCACGGTGAGGAAGACTATTGACGACCACGAAGACCACCACCAATGGACACGTATGCGCACGCGTCAAGGACATTTACATATTAATGAGTTCTAGGTGATAATATGAGTATGTTAGTCATGAGGAGGAGGGGACCCAGGCGTCCAGGGAGTGACTCCTCCCCCCCTCCAGGGGAAACTGAGGCACACACAAGCCGTGGGGGTGGGGTGAGGGGGTGTGTCCTGGAGGGGCCCAGGCGCGCCCTTATCCTCCCTCAATCCACACTCCCCTCCCCGGCTGGGGGGGCGCCCGGATGCCTGAGTCCCCTGAAGGGGTGAGGGAGGGGTGGGGGGCGGCGCAGAGCAGCAGAGCGAGCACAGCAAGAGGGGGGGGTCCCCACATTTGGAGGGGGGCATAGATGGGGGGTCCTACTGGGGGAGTCCCATAGATTTGGGGGTTGCTATGGGGGGTGAGGGACAAGTTTGTGGGTCCTGAAATTTGGGGGGTGCAAAATTGGGGGCACCCATAGATTGGGGGGGTGTCCCATAGATTGAGGGGGTCCCATAGATTGGGGTGGCCCTACTTGGGGGGCACCCCAGAGTTTTGGGCGGGTTAAGGGTCCTGTAGGAGTTGGTGGGATGTTTTGGGGGCGTCCCATTACCTTGCGGGGGGGAGGGGACGACTGCTCCAGAGGTCCCCCCGGACCCCTCCCCCCACTGGCAGCAGCTGCCTCTGCAGCGTGTATGGGGGGGTGACACCCCGATTTTGGGGTGGGGTGGGGGTGTGGATTGAGGGAGGAGGGGGAGAAAGAGGTGGGAAGAAACACACACACCTCCCCCAGGGATCCCAGGAGTCTGGGGAACCCCACTGCCTCCCCAAAAAGGGACCCGCGTGTCGGGGCGAGCACCCCCCAAAGCCAAGCAATACAGAGAGAACCCAGGCGTCTGGGTGTCCCCAAAAAGGGGCCCCGGCGCCTGAGTACCACCTGGGTGCCAAACAGCACCCACTCCCCGCCCGCCCCTGAACTGATCCCCATCCAGCACCCACCCCTGGCCTTGTTCGTGCCTCAGTTTCCCTGGTGGAAGGCAACGGGTTGCGGGGAGAGGGAGGGAGAAGGAGATGGCTGGGGGTTACTGGGTGGCACTGGGAGCCACTGGGGGGGCTGGAGCGCACCCACCATGGCTCAGCACAGGCACTGCCTCCAGCGGAGCTTCTGATGCTGCTGACCCCCGAATTTGGGCTCGTCCCGGCAGAAGTGGCACCGGCCGGGCGCAGGCAGCCTCGCAGGCCCCACACTGCCGGCTGCCCCAGCCCCGCGCCCTCCACTGGGGGCAGAAAGCGGGGTCTCCCAAACACACACCGCCGATCCCACCGACTCCTCCCCGCCGCGCCCCGCTCCCTGCACAGTGGCGCTTTAGCACAGGAGTGGCCATTGGGAGCGTTCCGGGAGTGGTGGCAGCATTAGGGGCATTTCAGGAGCCGGGCACCAAGGGCCAATTTGTGGCGCGCGCAGCCATTGGCTTCACTTGTGGGAGAGAAGTGGGGAAATATTTATTAACATAAACCAGCGATTTAACAAAGTCAGCGGTGAATGTGGCAGCGCTTTACGAGACAGGCCGCGGAGGTGATCCGAGGGCGGGAGCCCCTCTGCTGTGGGGACAGGCTGAGAGAGCTGGGGGGGTTCAGCCTGGAGAAGAGAAGGCCCCGGGGAGACCTTAGAGCCCCTTCCAGTCCCTGAAGGGGCTCCAGGAGAGCTGGAGGAGCTGTTTGCGAGGGCACAGAGCCACAGCACGAGGGGCAATGGCTTTAAACTAGAGCAGGGCAGGTTTAGATCAGACATTAGGAAGAAGCTCTTTACACTGAGGGTGGTGAGACACCGGCCCAGGTTGCCCAGAGAGAGGGTGGAGGCCCCATCCCTGGAGACATCCAAGGCCAGGCTGGATGAGGCTCTGAGCAACCTGATCTAGTTGAAGACATCCCTGCTCACTGCCGGGGGTTGGACGAGATGGCCTTTAAGGGTCCCTTCCAATCCAACACATTCCATGACTCTGTGACGCGCTGGAAGGGCACACTTGGTTATTTACTGCACAGGGGCCAGGGTCAGACCAGCCGTCAGGGAGACCTTCCCGTTGGGTCCCGGGGCTCAGAAAGGACCCCCCGGGCTTTCTGAACCCCTCCTCAGGGAGGAGTCGAGTACCATTGACCAGACGCTCAGTCCCTGGGTGTAACAGTTCCCCTCTTTGAGACTTCCAAAGGTCACTCTTTGGGGGTCTCACCTAAATCAGATGGTTATAATATTTTCAACTTTCAGGATTACAGAGACGAGCTGAAGCAAAGAAATAAACTCAACAGCAGATGGTCCTGTAGAGCAGGTATTCTTTATTAGCAGCGCTGCGGTCGCACTGGGGATTTTCCACCATAAGTGCTCCCACAATGATCTTATTCTGAGCCGTTTATATTTACAAAATTGTTAGGTATTCATTCGTTTTCCCTAAATCATTAACATAAGCACGCCCCCTCCCAGAACCAATTGCACAATCATGAGGCAAGTTATTTCGCGAATCACAGTCGTTCTGGTGGTCATTTACTTCATCTGGTGGTCGTATCTTCCTCTCCGTCAGTTGCCCTCCAGATGAACTTTCCTCTTCAGCAATCCTCGATGCATGCCTGCTATTGATTTGTTTACGTAGGTGACTTATTACTACCTGTTTTGCAACGCTTCCCTAAACCATCACCTAAAGCCATCACCTTGACAGGCTGCAGGATCGAGCCTTGGTTACTGACTCCAGGGCACGCGTTTTTCCAATGTCCTCGCTCTTTGCAGATCGCGCACTGAGCTTCTGCTAAACGAGTTCCTTCCCAGCTCTTCTGTAGCCTCCTCTACTTCCCCGGGCCCCGTTCGTTCTTCCCGGAGCAACTCCCGTCAATGCGGCAATTAATCTCCCTTCTCTTTGATTCTCCCTCTCCTTTTCTCTGTTATTCTAGACGGTCCAAGCTACTTACACCAATGTTCCCAAGTCCCTCGAATCTTCTCCTTCTAACTTTTGGAGTTTCTTTTGTACATCCGGGGCAGATTGTCCCATAAAAATAGAGGCCAATTGCCCAGCCTCCTCCGACTTCTCGGGGTCCACGTTCGTGTATTTCCTAGCAGTATTCTTTACTCGTTCCATAAATGCAGGTGGCGATTCATTTGGTTCTTGTTTAACCTCATACGATTTTGACCAATTAATGGCTTTTGGCGTAGCATGTCTCATTCCGAATAACCGTCTCTGATATCTGGTTATCGCCCACAATCCTTCTGCCACTCTGGGTGGTTTCTTAAAGTGAAAAACAAATCTACATACGGTACTTCATCCCATTTGTTTTCCCTGCTACAAAATAACATAAGCTGTAAAATTGTATTCTATTTTAAAGTCCCATTTCTTGTCCATTTTTCTTGATCTTCTGAAGTACATAACGGCCACCAATTGTTACAATATTCAATCAGCTGCTTTCTCGTGAGTGGGTCCCCTCCTATTTGTTTCCAACGCTTCAGTATACAACCTAAAGGAGACGTTTTCAAAATTCCCCCTTCCGCCAAGGGCTTGCTACCCATTATAGGATAGTACTAGTAGAACGAACAACACAAAACACAAAGAAAATGACAACTGAACATAGCGCTTATAACACAAGACAAAATAACAAAACCTTAGGGCCTGAACCTTTTATACCAGACCTTTGCTCTTGGTGCGGCCCTTCCCCGCCTGGTGTTGAGGACAATACCTTTACGCTTATCAGCCGCGTTTCTCACAGGCTTTCATCCGGTGAGACCAACTCCTTCCCTTAGGTACCTTTACAGCCCAACCCTGCGAGACTTATGCCTCGCCTTATGGACAGGCAACCCTTAATATCCCTTAAAGAAAAGAATGCCTTCACCTTTCCAGGGGCCTTGCTCGGAGCTCTTTGGTCCGGGGATCGGAGGTTCTCCCTGAGAATCCCTCGGTGCCGGATGGAGGCCCTGCAATTCCAAGGATCTGTCGAGATTCAGAGGCAGAGTCCCATCTGGGTCGCCAGAAACTGTCACCGAAATCGGGAATGAACTTCTTAACACCGATGTAGTCTTAAGAAGCAGGCATTCTTTTATTCAGCACCGGGGACGTGGGGGATCTCTCCACCTGACATGTCCACTGAATGTGAGATTCACAGAGACTTACATCCATACAGAATATGCGTGGTCGTTACATGTCTCAGCACTCATTGCCACGTTCATTACATTTCCAGAACTCATCTCCATATTCACATCCCCTTGGCACATGCACGTTAACTCTGTTAGGGGCTTCATGGTAGGTCTTGGGTGGTTCCTAGTGGTGTACGGTGGCTGGTTTGAGCTGATAATAGAGGAATCTCTTTGTGTGGACTGGGGAAGATAAATGCAGCAGCTTTTGCAACTCCCCCATTTATTTTGCGAGCTTGTTATCGGTCCCTCCAGTCTCTTCGGGGATGTGGTATTCTTCGCTGTTTGTTCTTCACAAGGAGCTACGTTTACCTATTTACCAGACTCAGTCCCTGGTTGTAACCCCGCTGTGTGAGCCGATGCGGGCAGGACGCAGGAACAACCACAAAACCACGGATGAAAGGCAAAGAACAAGTTTCTTCTCGATACCTCACAGACCAGGGAATCTCCGAAGCAACACCCGGGCAGAGGCACGGAAGCAGGGACTGCGGGCACCGTGGAGTGAGAGAGAGTCCTTGTTAGCAAGAGCCCTTGGCAGCGAGAGAGTCCTTGTGAGCAAGAGCACGCATGGACTCCCTGTTCTGCCTGGCATTTAAAGGGTTCAAACAGGCATCGTTTTCCCACTGTGCTTTGATCTTCTTCAGCACCAGGCCAGGATTCTCAAGTGGCTGGATAAGGTGTCCCTGAGTCCATCACAGGTTTATGTTATCGAAGTGCAAGTGTTTTTCTTGCAAGCGTCCGAGACTGAATAACAATTAGTGTGATATGTGTGTTTTCCAGCACCCAGGTGTGAGTCACTTGAGCGTATTAACAATCCTCCTCGCCGATCTTCTGTTGCTTTCCCACGACTGCCCTCCCTGCAATGGACCTTATTGTGCACCCAACTTAGGAGACAAATCTACACCAATCTGAGTCGCAGCAACATTATTCTTTTTCTTCTTTTTTATGTTTGTCCTTTTTCTGTCTCTGGTTTCAGTTGAAGCTGTTTGGTTTTGCCATCTTCCCATGAACCTGCACTCGGTAAATGCATGTGTACTTTGGGTTTCCCCAGTTGCTCTTCACAAGGAGTTTGAGATAGGAGAAGGCTCTGGGATGCGGGGCGTTCTGCGAGGAAAAGAGGGAAGAGGAATCGGAGGTGTTAAGAGCCACAATGCAGTCAAGGTATCTCCCCCCACCAGCCCTGCTCCTGCTCAGGAACAAGCTCCTGACAGTGGGTGGGAGCGGCTGTGGAAACCTGAGGCTGGCTCTGGTAGCGGGGTGCTGGGGAGGCTGGGGACACGGGGAGGGGGAAGGCACCTGGCACCCTCTGCATGGGCCCGGCTGGGGCTCAGCCTCCCTCCCCTCTGCCCCTTCCCTCTGCGCCTCGCTCTGTGCCGGCAGAGAGGCCGGGGAGGTGCTCCTTTGCGTGGGGCAGCTGGTGTGACACCCCCCCGAGCTCCCGCTGTCTGCTCTGCCTGCTTTCCTGCGGGCAGGCGTGAGAGCAGCGGGAGAGAAGGGGCATGCTATGCTGGGAGGAGAGGACACCGTCCAGCCTGCCAGCAGGCCACGGGATGGAGCCAGGGTGCTGCCCGACGGCTTTCTCCAACGGGCGTCCCTGTTTCTCCACGGCACAAAGACGTTGCTCGGGTGCAGTGGCTGCGTGTGCAGCGGGCTCTGCTGAAGGCAGCCAGGGATCTCTTGGGACTCATGCTCCCACGGGCCTGACCTTGCCCTCACTGTCCTTTTGCTAGCACCACCGCGTGCCACTCAGCCCTCCCAACCCCACCAGCTCTCTCCTGGCGGTGACCCAGGCCCCCTCTGCCCAGGGAGAAAGCATTCACGCTCCTCCTGCCATGGCCCTGCAGGCAAACCTGCTTTGCTCCCTGGCATCTTCCCCCAACACCGTGCGTGCATCGCACCTTCAGAGGGAAGGTCTGAATGGCCTCTTTTGCCACATCGTACATGAAGGTCACCAGGAGAGTTTCCTCTTCTCCGTCCACATCCACTCCCTGTGGGGCAAAGCACAAGGAGAGCAGCTCGGACTCGTCCCGACAAAGAGGGAACGTAGGTGCTGGGTCAGCCCTGTTACCTACCCACCCTCCCCTGGGGCTCTAGCCCTAGTCTAGCACTGGTTACGGTGGAGCTCAGGCTCCGCTTGAGTTTTAGTCAAGAACCCTGAGCTGCTTGGCCAGAACAAGTCTTAAGAGGGAGGAGACCTCTAGAGCCCTTAGGAGGAGACTCCTAGAGCCTCACCAGGGCCCTGCAGTGCTCAGGAGACCGGGACTCCAACCTCAGAGGAGGCACAAAAGCAAGGAAGACCCTGTCATGGCTTTCCCCCAGGACCAGATCCGCACCAGAAGCACCCAGCAGAGACTTACAAAGACAGCGATGTCCCTGGGGGCGCTGGTGACGGTCCCAGATGGAGAGACTTCTTTGGAGATGTGCTGCACAGTGATGGCAGTCAGGTGGACTCGCGCTGGCAACCTGATGACCACCTGGCCCTGACGCCCTGGGAAAGGCCAGCAGTTTCCCGGGGAAACATCCGGCTGCAACCAGAAAGCCAGAGCAATGAAGCGTGAGAGAGTGTTGGGGCCAAGACAACTGCCCACGTAGCTTGAAGCGTAGGCACCGGTGTGTCTGTGGGGTCTATTTCAGCTTGAAAATGAGGTGTGTGTGAGGAAGTGGACAGAAGCAGGAGGCCTCCTTCCCTGACCGACCTTTGCCAGGGCTGTCAGTATTATGGAGCAGAGGAGAACAGCGGTTACGAAACCATTCTAGTCAGGGCCTTGCAGAAACACATCCCTGCCCAGGGGCTCTGCAGGGCACCCCCCACCTCTCGCCTCCCACCCCCAAGACGGCGCAACACTGGACCGAAGGGAGAGCCCTGAGGTCAGTCTCCAACTTCACAGGAAGAAAGGAAAGAATTCCCTCTCGATTTCTGCTACAATACCTGCAAAATGCGATCGGGACTGCGGGGAGTGCAAAAGAACTCAATAAACCTCCAGAACCAGTCCTTTTTGCAGGTGTAGGTCTCCGAAGTTCTCTGCAGGTCAATGCTGGCACCTGCAGGGAGGGGAAAGCAGAGGACTGCAAGAGGCCACAGACGAGGAGGGCTTGGTGCTCAGACACTATTTCTGACACCGCCAGCCAGCTGCGCCTCTGTCAGTCCTGTCCTCGTCCCAGGCTGGTGGGCTGCCCAGCTGCCCAGCCGCGCAGGGGAATGAGGGCGGCCACGTGCCTGGTGACTGCTGCACTCCCAGCGCCAGCAGGAGAAGGTCTGAGGGTTCTGGGAGACACACGGTGCCCATGTGAATGGCAGCAGACCCAAGCTGAGGGCTTGCTGCGTGGGCAGCCAAGGACGGCCCGGCCATCTCCTTTTCCAATGCCGAGGAGAGGAAGAGAGCCCCTCCGTCCGCACAGGAACACGTGCGGGGGCAGCGCCAGAGGCAGCGTGAGGATGCCGAGGGCAGGGTTGGGAGGGAGTCTGAGAGAGCTGCTCTGCCACAGCCTTGCCCTGGGACCCCCCAAGCATTTCAGCTCCCCCACTTTGGAGAGCAGCGCCTGGAGCGCAGGCGCCTTTGGGGAGGGCTGCAGACAAGCGCAGGGCAAGGAGACGGGGCTGCTTGTGTCCATACCAGAGCTTTGCAGGGCCCAGTCAGACATCTCCACGTAGGCTTCCAAAGCCCTCTCAGATGCTGCCTGCTTCATTTCCTCGACTTCCTGGGAACGCCATAAACAAACAGAGAAAAGGAGCACATCAACGTTCAGCGTGGCTACTAGCGCCCGGAGCGGCAAAGGGCCACTGTCAGAAAGGCAAGGCAAACCCTCTCCACGGAGCTGCAGGACTGAGGAACAGTGTCTGTGTCCACAGCCATGGCCACGGCCCCGAGGTGGGTTGATGAGGGTCCCCACACCCTCGTCCCCATCCTCCACACTCTCCAGGGCAGGTGGAAGGTGGACTCAAGCCCTGCCAGCGATGGCTGGCCCCCCGTGAGCGTGCCTGGGTCCCACCCCTGCCTGAGGAGCCCAGCCAGAGCAGCCAGAGGTGCTGGCGTGCCAAGGGAGTCCTGCGCTGCCTGAAGCGGCCGGTGAAAGTGGGGCCGGAGAAGGGCCTGTGCAGCCCAGGAGGCCCCTGGGGCAAAGGCTGGCTGACTGCAGTCAGCAGTCCCACACACCCACAGCCCCAAGGGCTTCTGCCCAGCCAAGCCTCCTTCCCCACACGCCGCAGCACCTGCTTCACGCTGCTGATCTCTGCCCTCAGCCGAGCCACCTCCTCCAGCATTAGCTGCATCTTTTGAGTTTGCTGCGCCATTAAAACCGGGCAGTTCCTGCAGGAACCAGGAAAGCAGATGTTGTCAGAGAGCTGCCCACCCCACTGGGAGCCTCTGAGCTCAGCAAGGAGGAGAGACACACGTGCGTTCCCTGCTTTGCCAGCGCTTCCCTTCCGCACCAGCTGGCGCAAGAGGCAAAGGCAGGAAGGGCCGTGCGGGAGCCCCGGCTCTCAGGCAAATGGGTGCAGGGACACGAGGTCGTCTGACCCTTCTGCACAGACCCAATTCCAGCCCAGGAAACATCGCTTACCACAGGGGCTTCAGGCCTGGCAGCGAGGTCCCGCAGTAAACAGCAGCTGCAATTCACATCAGCAAGAGACAGTTATTTTACCGGGGGTGCTGGCGATGCCTGCAGTGGCGTTGTCTGTCCCTGTTGCCTTGGGGCTGGGGCAGCAGGTGAGCTGAGGAGGTGGGGGACGTGGGGTGCAGGGAGAGGACACACCTCTGACCGGGGGCCATCAGCCTGGGCTTGAGCGGACTGCGCAGCCGTGATCTTCAGGTGTGCTCGGTGCCCCAGAGCTATTCCCCATTTCCCCTCACTGCCCCAGTGAGCACCGAGACCAGGCTGCTGGGCGAGGAGAGGTACCTCTCCATCGGTCCCCCTGCACGGCCCCTGCCCTCTGGGAATCCCCAGGTCAGGCTTGCAAGAGCTACCCCCGTCTCTCGCAGAGGTGCCGACTAAGTGAGCCCTGTGGTCCGGTAGGCAGGGCAGCAGTGTGACTGGGAGGCTACCAGTCTTACTGGGAGCCCAGAAGGCAGTCCCACTCAAGGACTTGCTTGGGAAGCACTTGGGCCACGGGAGTTTCCGCACATACTGGCCCAAAAGGAAAGGTGGCGTCCAGCCCAGCCAGGCTGTCGCTCTCAGATGGTTGCTCATGAAAACTCACCAAGAGCCAGGGGGAGCAACAAGAAGACTTGCAAGAACGCCTTCTTCTGCAGGGCCATCTTTTGCCTGAAAAAGAGGGAGTCCTGGTGCTGTCATGATCCAAGCCTTGGACAAACCCCTTCACAGGCGGATTTCCCTTTTCAGGCCAAACAGACACCGTTTTGGAAGCCTGCTGCTGACAGAGAACTGACAGAGCAGCGTCCAGCAGGAACACGATTTCTGTCCACATCGTTCAACGCTGCCGGCAGCTCTTCCCCAAAGGAAGGTCTCCAGGAAGATCATCCCAGGAAGCAAAGACGTCGAGCACACGAAGAGTGCTTTCCAGCAGTCTTTCTGGTGCGGACCTTGCTCTCCCTCTGGCTGAGGAAGCAGGCCTGTTCTCCCTTGCCATCACACACATCCCTCTTAGGGCAAGTGTTTTCCCGCAGAGCTGGGAAGCGCAGGAGCCTTGTCCGCCTTTCCTCCCAGAGGCCTCCACAGACCGGCGTGGTCTCTTGCCTGAGCTGGGGAAAACCCTTGCCCTGCGGAGGCTGGGCTCTGCACCCGAGCGTCTGGCTACGGGGCAGTTTGTCCTGCCGCAGCCAAAGCTTGGGGCTGCAGCAAATGGCTGCCGAGGGGCTTTGCTCTTGGCTCCCCTGAGAATGGCCACAGCACGAGCAGCGCCCAAGCTGAGGCGCCCCACTGGGAGCCCCGGGCTGCTGGCTGGGGAGCACCCTCTGCTCTGCCCTTTGCTGGCACCGGCCCTCAGACACCCCCGTTCTACCCCCCATCCGCAGCAGAAACATGTCGTACGTACGCGGCCAAGAGGCACATGCTCAGCAGATGTCTCCACAGAGAGACCAGGGCAACAGCCAGAAGGCAAGGAAGGCTGAAGACCGTCCCTGGGCAAAGAAACCAGAGAAAAGTTAAGCCTGCCCCTTGAGATCTCTTCTCTAGGATGCCCAGCCAGGCATATTTCAGCTCCCTGTGGGGAGGTCGGCACCGAGTCCCAGGCACTCCCTCCCTGGGGCAAAGAGCAGGGCAGCCTACACTGGACAAGGGGATGGAATGCACCCTCACTAAATTTGCAGATGACACCAAGTTGGGTGGGAGTGTCGACCTGCTTGAGGGTAGAAAGGCGTTGCAGAGGGATCTGGACAGGCTGGATCGATGGGCTGAAGGCCAATGGCATGAGGTTCAACAAGGCCAAGTGCCAGGTCCTGCACTTGGGTCACAACAACCCCATGCAGCACTACAGGCCTGGGGAGGAGTGGCTCGAAAGCTGCCCGGCAAAAAAGGACCTGGGGGTGTTGGTCGACAGACGGCTGACTATGAGCCAGCAGTGTGCCCAGGTGGCCAAGAAGGACAACAGCATCCTGGCCTGTGTCAGGAGCAGTGTGGTGAGTACGACTAGGGCAGTGAACACTCCCCTGTACTCAGCACTGGTGAGGCCCCACCTCAAGTGCTGTGGCCAGTTTTGGGCCCCTCCCCACAAAAAAGACATTGAGACACAGAGAAGGGCAACGGAGCCGGTGAGGGGTCTGGAGCACAAGTCTTGTGAGGGGCGGCTGAGGGAGCTGGGGCTGTTTAGCCTGGAGAAAAGGAGGCTGAGGGGAGACCTCGCTCTCTGCAACTCCCTGAAAGGAGGGTGTAGAGAGGTGTTGGTCGGTCTCTTCTCCCAAGTAACGGGCCATAGGACAAGAGGAAACGGCATCAAGTTGTGCCAAGGGAGGTTTAAACTGGACATTAGGAAAAATTTTTACACAGAAGGGGTTATTAAACATTGGAACAGGCTGCTCAGGGGAGTGGTTGAGGCACCATCCCTGGAGGTGTTTAAAAGACGCGTAGACATAGTGCTTAGTGATGAATTTTGTCATAGTTAGGTTGATGGTTGGACTAGATGGTCTGAAAGGTCCCTTCCAACCTAGGCAATTCTATGATTCTACGATTCTCCTGCCACGTGTGACAACTGGCCAGAGCTCTGGCACAGCGCGGCTCTCCACGTTCACCCCGGAGGACTTTGGAGCAAGCAGCAGTGCTGAGCTTACTTGCGATTTCTGTGGCCTTGTCGCGCCCCTCGGCAGGCCCTTGAGCGGCTGAGCCGGCAGGTGAAGGGCGCATCACCAGCTCCACGCCAGCGCTCGGGTCCCTGTGGGAGGACAAAGACAAATGCCGGCTGCCCACCGTCCCCAGGCCGCGGGAGCTGAGGCGGGGAGGAGTAGCCTGAGCGGAGGCCCCTGCCAGAGGAAGGGCTGTCCCAGCAGCAGCGAGAGCGGGCAGCAGGGCTGGGGTCCCCCTCCTTTCCCCACCCTTTGCGGGACAGGCCTGCCCCGGGAGAAGAGGAGGCGAGCTGGCAGCAGCAGTCCCCCGCCCCGGGCAGCCCGCCCGGCAGCGCAGCCCCGTTCTCACCCTGCCGGCCGTTGGTTTCCCTTGGTCCCCAAGGAGCCTTTGGAGGCCCCTGGGCGTCTTCTCCGAGGGGCCTTTCTCCTCGCCATCGTGGCAAAGGCAGGCTCCCCGCTGAGCCCCAGCAGCGTGTCCTGTCCCCAAAACCAGCTCCAGCAGCAGCCTCTCGCCGCAGCCAGCAGGAGCCTGTCCAGGGCCGCAGCCACAGGGCAACTGTGGGCTCCTGCCCCACACGCCTCAGCGCTGTGCAGGCAGCCAGCTGTGACCTCACAGTGGTGTCACCTCTGACGTCATGCTGGGGCTGCCCAGGGCTGAGCAGGGCGGGGAGACCCTGTGCTCCTTCCTTCTCCTTGCGGGATATTAATTGTTCAGCATAAATACATACGTTTTAAGTAGAATAAATGATTTAGGATTATCATTCGGTGTGATTTGTGCTGCTTGCTTAGCTCTACTTAGCATGAGGTGCTGGATTTGCTGAAACCTTTAGGCTGGAAAAGAATCCAATGAGATGTTAGAAGACACCAGACCAAAAATCATCACCATTGGCCCCCTCCTTGCTGTGCTTCTGGAAGTCTCCAGGGAATGTCCTGCAGTGATCTGCAGCTGTGAGCAGCCCTCAGCCACGCAGAACCCTCTCAGCAGCAGGACCTTGCCCCGCCGGGGGATGCTCCTTCCATGCAGAACTTCTCCCCACAGTGATGTGGTGGGCTTCCCAGGCAGGCTGAGAGCTGACCCTGGCAGGTGGCAGAGTCCCTGCCCCGGCACACAGACCCCTGGGGTGCAGGGAGCCTGCTCTGAAGGACAGCCCTGGGCACCCCTGGCTGCACACCCACCTTCACAGCTATTCAAAGTGCCTGACAAGAGCTCCCACATGTACAGATCCCGTAAGCTGTGGCTGTGCCAGCTTTAGGAGATGCCTCCAGCAACTCCGCCTGCAGTGCCCTGCACCCGCAGACTTACCCTGTCAAGGGCTGCAAAGATTTCTCCTCCAGTGAGCTCTCAGTCGTCCTCCCAATCCTGACACCTTCAAGCTCTCTCTCTGCCTTGCTCATCTCCCTGAGACACCCTGGCAGTGCCCCCAGCCCTGCTGCGCTTGGCAGAGGAGCTGCTCCTGGGCAGAGCTGTCTCTCTGCAGCGCTGCCCGCTTGCCGTGAGCTCCCTCCATCCCAGGAGCCCAGCCCAGCTCAGACGCAGAGCACCAGCCCAAGGAGTTTTAATGACCCCTCTGGTGGGTTCGAGGCCGAGTCCGTGAACGTCAGACGCTGCGAGGAAGTTGAAGGAACCTCTCAAGGAGTCAAAGTCGGGTTCAAACTCCAAAGTTTCTTGTGGTGTTGATGGGTCCCACTGAGGAATTGCCCCCAGGGTCCGGTTACAGCAGAAAACTGGAGGCAGCGATGGCAGGTCGGGAAAAGCAAGTTGAAGGTGACTCTGATGCTGGGTAAACGTGGATGTGTTTCATTAATGCAAAGGGCCAAGCCCTGACTCCATCGCCCAAAGGGCCAAGGCCTGACCCCCAGCCCCCAGGAAGGGAGATCCTCTCCCTCACTCCTTCCTCAGGGCTCTTCCTGGGACAGTGGGATGTGGAGATGTGCAATGCCAAGGGCAGGACTATGGTACGACACCTCCCAGGCTCCTGAGTATGGACAAGGAGGCAACGAGACCCCAGTGCTGGAAGGACTGGTTGTCTCAGAGGCATCAGTGGCAGAGACAACAGCCGTAGCCCAAGACATGAAGAGGCTGGCTCTGTTAGGGGACTTCCAGCTTTGCCACATCCCTCTATCTTCTCCACCACAGGCTGTCCTACGGTGTCCCATCACCTCTGCCTCTTTCCCTGCAGGCTGCAGTCATCCACCCGGCTGCCCCATCTTGCTGTCACCTTCCTTTGCTGAGATCTCTCCATCCTCCCTGGCTCTTCCTTGAAACACAAAGCCTTGGGCTGATCCAGACTCCTTCTGGGTGGCGTGTTGCACCACAGCACTGCCCTTGGAGTGACGTTTCTGTCTCCTCGTGGCCAGGCTGCACCTCCCCACCTGCATGTTGGGGAGTTCTTTCTTTCTCAGGCTGTTTTCCACTAGGAAGAAAAGCTCCACCAGCTCTGAAAGCACCCTTCCAGCACGCTCAGGCTCCTCCTATACCGTCCCCAGTCTCCAAACCACTGAGCCCAGGGCTCTCAGCCTCTAGATACTGGTCAAGTGCTTGAGGCCTCCAAACCCTGTCTTGGGAGATCTCTGGGCTCTCTCCACAGTGTTTGCAGATGAAATCACAGTGGTCATAGGCCAAGAAAGATGGAGTGAGACTTTTTACCAGGGCCTGTAATAGCAGAACAAGGGGCAATGGCTTTACACTGGAAGAGGTTATATTTAGGTTGGACATAAGGAAGAAATGCTTTATGATGAGCGTGGTGAGACCTTGGAACAGGTTGCCCAGAGCAGTTGTGGATGCCCCATCCCTGGAAGTGTCCAAGGTCAGGAGCTTGGAGCAACCTGAACTAGTGAAAGACGTCCCTCCTCACGGCAGGGGCTTGGACTAGATGATCTTTTAGGTCCCTTCCAACCCGAACCATTCTATGATGCTTGGATTCTAATATGCCCAACTCCTCCTGCACAAGGCTGCAAACACCTACATACACCATATAGGGATTTTCACCTGACCTAGTCTCCAACCCTTCCATAAAAAAGAAAGGATTGCCATTTCTAGGACAGAAGTTGCCATGTTTTCAGAGGAACAATTCAAAACCCAAAAGGAAAAAAAATCCTTCCAAGAAAGTCCTGACATAGTTGCATCAATTCAGTTAGTTAAGTGAGCCAATGGGAGAGCCTTGCCCGGTGACCTTGCCAACGGAAGAGGTTTTTTTTTCTTTCGGGGCCTGAGGCTCATGTTGGGACGCCAGAAAGTGCATTTGGGGACTGTGCAAGACTTGCCATGGGATGTCTAGGAAAGGACCAAAGGTTTGTAGACGAACGACCATGGGAAAATAGAGAGAAAAGGGCTGAAAGGAGATGGTCATGTGTAACCAGATGGCTGGTCAGGACACTTCCCTGGCTGTGCCCTGCAACGGATCACCGCAGCCTGCCCTGTTTTCTTAATACCTCCCTTTCCAAGAGCTTTGTGGGGCAAGGGAGATCTCTGCTCTATGCACAGATGGAGGTTCAAGTGCCAGCAACCGGAGTGGGAACCACAAGTCCTAAGTTCTTTTGTACTTTGGGGGACCAGCAACTGGTGAGACTGGCGGGTGTGCACTTAAGATTGGTGTGTATGGTAGTGGTTTAATCACAAGCAAACACCAAACAAGAGAAACCAGAGAGTAAAACACACCTGCGAGCAAGTCATTTTTGAGGGCCTAAGTCTGGACTGGACGCTAGAGAGACCAGAACGTCTGCAAGTTGGGTACTGGAGGAAGAAGGTAGCCCAGACCGCCTCCTAGAGAAACTGGGGGGTCACAGAATCATAGAATTGCTTAGGTTAGAAGGGACCTTTCACATCATCCAGTCCAACCATCCACCTAACACTGACAAAAACCATCACTAAACCATGTCGCTAAGCACTACGTCTACCCGTCTAATTTTAAATACCTCCAGGGATGGTGATTCCACCACTTCTCTGGGCAGCCTGTTCCAATGCTTAATAACCCTTTCAGTGTAAAAAATTTTCCTGACGTCCAATCTAAACGTCCCCTGGTGCAACTTGATGCCGTTTCCTCTTGTCCTGCCTTCCTACCCTTGGGCAGGTCGACACTCACACCCAACTTGGTGTCATCTGTGAACTTACTGAGGGGGCACTCGATCCCATCGTCCAGATCATTGATAAAGATTTTAAAGAGACTCGGCCCCCGTACTGAGCCCTGGGGAACACCACTTGTGACCGGCCGCCCACTGGATTGAGCTCCATTCACCACCACTCATTGGGCCCGGCTGTCCCAGCAGTTTTTCACCCAGCGAAGCGTACGCCCATCCAAGCCATGGGCAGCCAATTTCTCCAGGAGAACACTGTGGGAAACTGTGTCAAGAAGCTTTACTAAACTCCAGGTAAACAACATCCACAGCCTCTCCCTCATCCACTCAGCGGGTCACCTTGTTTTAGAAGGGGATCAGGATTGTCAAGCACGACCTGCCTTTCATGAACCCATGCTGACTGTGCCTGATCGCCTGGTTGTTCTTCATGTGCCACATAATGGCACTCAGGATGACCTGTTCCATAATCAGGATGATGTCTTCCAAGTTGCTCTTCCATGCGGATGATGTGGGAAGGGAGGTGCAATGACACGTGCAGAATGACAGCAGGACACCTCCCAGGCTCCCAGGTGGGGACGAGGAGGCCATCAGGCTCTTGTACTCCTTATAGGCATCAGTGGCAGAGGTGACAGTCACAGACACGGAGATTAAGACCTTGGATCTCTTGGGGGCTTTTCACATTTCAACAGCCCCACACTGTTGAAACCACCGCAGGCTGTCCTATTGTGTTCCACACCTGGGCATGTTCCCTGCAGGCTGCAGACGTCTCCCCTGCTTCTCCACCTTGCTCTCGCCTGAGCAACTCACTAAGCTTTCTGAAGTCTCGCCATCCTTCGGGGATATGTCTTTAGACACAAAGCCACGGGCTGATCCACATTCTTTCTGGATGGCCGCCTTTTCCACAGCGCTGCCCTTGGAGTGATGTTTCTTTCTCCCGTTTCCTGTTTAAACCTCCCAAGCTACAAGTTCTGGCATTCTTTCTTTCTCATGTGGTCTCCCACGAAGAAGAAAAGCCCCATCATCTCTGAAACCGTCCTTCGAGCAACCCCTGTCCTGCCCAGAGCCTCTCCACCATGGGGCCAAAGGGGCAAAGAAGCCCACATTCCTCAGCCTCCCCACGCAGCGCATGTGCACTATACGCTGAACCACACCTGGGCAGACCTCCTCTGGGCACTCTCCAGTTCCTCCCCACTCCTCCAAAATGGGGAGCTGCACACAGGGGGACACTTTTCTTTGGGGGGCCACTCCAGTTCCCAGCACCTTCTCCTCAGGACCACTGCTCAGCACGTTAGGTCCCAGCGGGCTCTGATGCACCTTCCTCCCCCTCAGTGCAGGACCGGACACTTCTCCTTGTAAACTTCTGGAGGTTTCTCTTGGCCATATCCCAGAGTTTCTCACGGTTCCCCTGAAGTGAAGCTCCATTGCCCTGGAATGAAGATCCATTTGCTCGGCTGTCAATGTTTCTATGCTGATGGCGCGCCCTGGTGGTGCTGTCTCTCACAAGATAACCTGAGGAGTTGCAGGCCACGATAGACAATTAAAGGAGGTACTAGGTCAATAGAATTTCCGACTCAAGTAGGAAGTACCGTGACAACCATCACCAAAATACCGGTGAGGGTATTGGTACGGTGCGCTGCCTGTATGGCAGACTACGTCAGTGGGAAATATAGACCTGTATAGACACACAGAGAAAATGGATCCCTCCAGGAGCTGGTTGTAGATGCTCTATCCAGAAGCCGGCCCCAGGATCTCCTCATCCCTCAGTTCCCCCCCACACAAACAAGCACACGCACACACAACTGCCTGTCTCCGGTATGGAAACACAAAACCCCTGAGGCTGGCAGGCAGCCACCTTCCACCTCCTCTGTGCTTCCTCTTCAGGCTTGGGTTTTGTCAGCAGCTTCTTTCTCATCCACGCCGTCCTTTCTGAATGTCAAGGCGGGCCATTGTGGAGCGTGAAGAGGAGATCCTCAAGCAGCCCTCCGCACCCTGCTTCTCCGCAGGGCCGTATCCCACAGGATTCTTCCAAGCCAGTCCCCCAGCAGGCCAAAGCCTGCTCTCCAGACGTCTCCTGCTCTCGGCCTTTTTCCTTTCTCTCAGGAGCCTCAACTCTACCTTCTTAGCCCTGGCTTTTACATCCCTGACTAGCTGTTGCTTGTTTGTTGGTATGAAGTCTGGAGCAGACATTCACCCGCCACAAAGCTGCCAGTTTCCCAGGTTGTTCTGTCCTCTCCTGTTGACGCCTCAGCTCCCAGCCGAGTCTGTCTGTCCCCAGGCAGAGCTCCCTGCATTCCTGCTGCTGCCTCACAGAACGGGCCAGAGGAATGCCACAGAAATGATCGGAGGGATGGAACCCCTCTGCTGTGAGGACGGGCTGAGAGAGTTGGGGCTGTTCCGTCTGGAGCAGAGAAGGCTCCGGGGAGACCTTCTTGCGGCCTTTCGGTTGTTACTTCAAAGTCTTCCCCTCTGAGATCTCCATTCCCCCAGGAAGCTCCTACGCTGAGGGCATCCCCCTCCTGATCTTAGAATCACAGAATCTTCATGGTTGGAAAAGACCTTGGAGATCATCGAGTCCAACCAAACAACCTACAATCTCTGTCACTAGCGCATGCCCTGAAGTGCCACATCTAGATGTTTCTTGAACACCTCTAGGGATGGTGACTCAACCACCTCCCTGGGCAGGCTGTTCCAGTGCCTGACCACTCTTGCAGTAAAGTCATTCTTCCTAATATCTAACCTAAACCTCCCCTGCCGCAAGTTCAGGCCATTTCCTCTGGTCCTGTCATTATTCCCCTGGGAGAAGAGGCCAACCCCCACCTCTCTCCACCCTCCTTTCAGGGAGTTGTAGAGGGCAATGAGGTCTCCCCTCAGCCTCCTCTTCTCCAAGCTAAACATGCCCAGCTCCCTCAGCCTCTCCTCATATGCCCTGGTCTCCAGACCCCTCACCAGCCTGGTAGCTCTCCTCTGGACACGCTCCAGCACCTCAATGTCCCTCTTGTCCAGAGGGGCCCAGAACTGAACACAGCACTCGAGGTGGGGCCTCACCAGTGCCGAGTACAGAGGCACCATCACTTCCCTGCTCCTGCCGGCCACGCTATTCCTGATAGAAGCCAGAATGCTGTTGGCCCTCTTGGCCACCTGGGCACACTGCTGGCTCATGTTAAGCTGGCCGTCCACCAGCACCCCCAGGTCCTTTTCTGCCGGGCAGCTTTCCAGCCACTCTGCCCCAAGCCTGTAGCCTTGCTGTGGGTTGTTGTGACCGAAATGCAGGACCTGGCACTTGGCCTTATTAAACCTCATACAGTTGGCCTTGGCCCATCGATCCAGCCTGCCCAGGTCCCTCTGGAGAGCCTTCCTACCCTCAAGCAGATCAACACCCCCACCCAGTCTGGTGTCATCTGCAAACTTACTGAGGGTGCACTCAATCCCCTCATCCACATCATTGACAAAGACATTAAACAAAGCCGGCCCCAAAACTGAGCCCTGAGGGACACCACTGGTGACCGGCCGCCAAGAGGATTTCACCCCATTGTGATAAATGATTTAATCGCAAACAGGATTCCAATTAGAATTTATAATTTATTAAAGGAACAAAGGCAAGCAAACAGCGCTGGGTGTGCCGGGGGTCTCTGCCCAACCAAGACACACCCCTTACAGACCCCATTTTTGGTTTATATCTCCTATACTAATACATATTCATAACTGCCTCTAAAATGGTTGGCCCTTGCCAAAAATGGGTGTATCCCCTCCCTTACAGGTCACTATGCAGATAACAACAGGACCAGTTTAAGGTGGTATTCTAGAATGTTCGCCAGGTGGCTCCTGCAAAACACAGACACGACAGACACTCCGTCTCGTCTGCGGCCAGACAGACAAAACAGTCAAAGGTCACACTTCACCCTGTGGCCCTAACACTGTTCCACACTGACACGAATCAGTTAAGCACATCTCACAATCCCCCATTTTCTTTTTCTATGGCATTGATTCGTGTTTTTGTTTCCAACCGAGTTAATACTTGCCGAATGGGTATTAGTTTGGAATCTTCTTTTGTCTTTAGTATCATCAGGGAAAGAGTTTTCTCTTTCCCTGGTTCTGAATCAACAGGTTCTGTAGCCATCTGCGTTCCTTGTATAACTGAGTGTATTAGTCTCATAAAACAAGGTATAAAACATGGAATTATTAACAATCCTGCAAATGCCCCCAATATAACAATCCCAATTTTAGTAAGCCGATCACCTCCCGTAAAGTTTTCCCAGAATCCTTTTAGGTCGACTCCAGTCCAAGTCTGAACCGGGACATGTGCAATTTTCTTCATTTCTTTTACAAGTTCATTTACAGCTTCCCCTTCATCATCAATTTCTAAACAACAATTACTAAGGTTAAACTTCCCACAAACACCTCCCTCTTGTGCCAGCAAATAATCCAAGGCTAAGCGATTTTGGTACAAAGCAGTTCTCATCTTGGTATTTTGTCTCGCATTGTTTTCCATATTTGAGGATTACTAATGTTGCTCTCCATAGCCTCCCATGGCCATCGTTCACCTTGGCTTGCTCCACCACAAACATAACAATTAGTTACATTTAATGACTTAGCAATGTTTTCAGCAAGATTTACAAAGAGATTTTTAGCAACTGTGGGAATTTCCTATTCCACTCCTGTTTCTATTTCATGATAAAATGAGTTAAATAGTAGTCTGTGCTGTACCGAATCCCTTATTCTTTCTTTTATTTCGATATTATAAACCAAAGTCTGGGAACTTACCCGTCCCCTCCTAGTAGTTCCTACGCACTGGCTGCAGTTGTTTGCCATAACCAGAGTCAAGGAGCTTACCCCAAAGAGGACCAGAAGAGGTCCGGTCAGGGCCATAGTGATCGGCGGTCACAGCCCGAAGGGGTTGCAGCCCTTGGCAGACCTTTCAAGCCGCACCACTCGTTCCCCTCCGGTCTTGCCCTCTTCCTTAATCTTTTAAGGGGTAACCTTTAATCAAGAAGCACTCTTTGATTAAATTGACAACAATAAAGCCTAACCCATGGTAGGTTATATAGGGGAGTGGTGGCCCCACAGCGAATGCACAAAAATTCTAAACTGTTTCCTAGATCCTTGACTTCTTTTTTGGAAAATGATATATTTTAAAACATGTAGAACACTTTGCCCTTAAAAATAAACAACACCGTTTACACAATGGACTAAATCACCTTTCCTAATAGGTATTTATCCCTGTCCACTAATTCTACAGGAGTAGTTACAATGAAATTCCCACAGCAACTTGGCTTATGCTTCTTGATGAAGGTCTCTTTAAGTTCGTCTGATGGTTAGCTTGGCTTCTCCGGGCTCAGATGTGACTCTCCACTCCTTCACTGGACCTTTCACTCGCGACACATGTGTCAAATCCTAATGGTGGTGTTTGAGCCATCATCCCAATCTCTCCTAGTTCTTTTAACCTTTTTCCAATGGATATTATATATTTTTGGATACTATAATCTTGGGAGTAAGGCATTCCATATAACATTTCATATGGCGATAATCCAGTCTCACTGTGTGGCTTAGTTCTTATGTTTAATAGTGCCAATGGTAGGCATTTCGTCCAGGACATCTGTGTCTCAATCATTAATTTAGCCAATTGCTGTTTTATTGTTTGATTCATTCTTTCTACTTTCCCTGAGCTTTGTGGGTGCCACGGAGTGTGGTATTCCCATTGAATACCTAATGATTGACATAATAATTTTATTATTTTAGAAGTAAGATGTGTGCCCTGATCAGAATCAATATACTGGATTATCCCATATCTAGGTATTAAGTGTTCTAATAAGATTTTTACTACCATCTGTGCCGTAGCTCGTGCTACAGGGTAAGCTTCTACCCATTGTGTTAAATGATCTACTAGTACTAGTAAATATTTTATTCTCCCTACCTTAGGCAATTCAGTAAAATCGACTCGTATTCTTTCAAAAGGTCTATAAGCTGTTTTCCTTCCTCCCGTGGCTGCTTGTCGAAACACTTTCTTGTTTACTTTTTGACAAGTTAAACATCCTCGCGTGATTTGCTTTGCTATTTCAAAAATCCCAATACAGCCAAATTGTTTAAGGAAATGATCACCTATCGCCTTTGTACCCCAATGTGTTTGTGTGTGTAAGCGTTCTAATATTTGCCTGGCATAAGCTTTTGGCAACATCTCTCGCCCGTCGGGCAGCATCCATTTTCCCTGTTCTAACTTAGCTCCTATTTTCTCTAATTTTGCCTGTTCCTCAGGGGTGAATTTCTTTTCTTTCTCCTCTAGTTCTTTTTCACTAATGTCTCCTTGTACTTGTACTACATTAATTTTAGCGACCTGAGTCCTCAGGGCTGCTTCCTGGGCCTCTCTATCAGCTACGTTATTCCCTCTGGTTCGATAATCTAATCCCTTTTGGTGTCCTCTCACATGTACCACTGCTATCTCCTTTGGTTTTCTTAACGCCTTTAAAATTTTCACTATTAGTTCTTGATGTATTAGATTCCTTCCTTGGGTATTAATTAAACCTCTTTCCTCCCAAGTTTTTCCAAAAGTGTGGACTACTCCATACGCATATTTAGAATCCGTAAATATGGTCCCGCTTTTTCCTTGTAATAATTCCAGGGCTCTACAAAGGGCATACAGCTGACAAGCTTGAGCTGACCATGATGGACTCAGAGGTCCTGATTCTATAAGTTCTAAATTTTTATTAATTATGGCATATCCTGATTTTCTCCTCCCTTCCACCACACGGGAGGAGCCATCTACAAATAACACTTCTGCATTTTCTAACTCAGTATCTCTTAAGTCCGGCCTCACCTTAGTCTGGGTCTCAATTACCTCTAAACAATTATGTTGTACTTCCTTTGATGGCTCTCCAAACAAAAACTGTGCTGGACTCTGAGCAGAAGTCACCCTCAGTTCTAAATCGGGGGAGTCTATTAATATTGCTTCATATTTCAAGATCCGGCTGTCCGTTAACCATTTTTCTGCCTTTTGTTGTAAAACACTCCTGACATTGTGTGGGGTATACACTTTTAAAGGAGCACTAAAGGTAATTTTCCGAACTTCCTCTATTAATAATGCGGTAGCTACCAAAGCTTGGAGACAAGCGGGCCATCCTCTACTTACTGGATCAAGTAATTTAGAACAGTACCCCACAGGTTTTTTTATTCCTGCCCAGTCTTGAGTAAGAACTCCATATGCTGTCTGATTTGATGTATTCACAAAAAGATGGAAAGGTTTTTCTAAATCTGGGAGGCTCAATACAGGTGCTTGTATTAATGCCTTTTTTATTGCCTCGAATTTCTGGTCATCTTCTGTAAACCACTTAAGTTGGTTACTAGTTAATTTTTCATATAGAAATTTTACCTTGTCACTATAATTTTCAAGCCATGATCTACAATATCCTAATAATCCCAATATTTGCCGAACCTCCTTTTTAGTTTGTGGGGGTCTTAAAGATAGAATCCCAGATATCCTATCAGAATCTAGTTTCTTCTTTCCCTGACTTAGCCAATGTCCTAAGTATTTTACTTCCTGTTCTACAAACTGTAGTTTTGATCGGGACACTCTCAATCCCTTCTCCCCTAGAAAATTTAACAATTTAATAGTAGCTTCTCGGGTCCCCTCTTCAGTTTCTCCTGCTACTAATAAGTCATCTACATATTGCAATAATTTTATCTCCTGGGGTAATGTAAAATCCTGTAAGATTTTCTCTAAAGTTTGCCCAAATAAATGTGGTGACTCCGTAAACCCCTGTGGTAATACCGTCCATCTTAATTGCTGTTTCCGTCCCGTTTCGGGGTCCTCCCACTCGAAAGCAAAATAATCTCTAGATCCCTCGTCCAGAGGACAGGCCCAAAAAGCATCTTTCAAATCTATCACACTATACCAAGTATGTCTGGGAGAAATATGACTTAATGAAGTATAGGGATTTGCCACTACAGGGAATTTAGTAATCGTTCGCTGATTTACGGCTCTTAAATCCTGTACCATTCTGTATGACCCGTCCGGTTTCTTTACAGGGAGGATGGGTGTATTATGAGGTGACATACATGGTTCCAAGGTTCCTTTTTCCAAAAGTCTGTCAACTACAGGTTTTAATCCTTTTCGACCCTCCATGGGTACAGGGTATTGCTTGATTCTAATCGAACGATGTGGATCTATTATTTGAACGCTTATGGGGTCCATTTTTATTTTTCCAGTTTCCCCTTCTTTATACCACACCGAGGGGTTAATAGCTTCTTCATCCTCCTGTGTTAAAGTATATAATTTGATCTGCAGTTTGTTCCCCTGACTCTGAATGCTCAAGTTTAACTTCAAAATCAGATCCCTTCCCAGTAAATTGTATTCCGCTTCAGGGAGCAAAAGTAAATCATTAAGACAAATTGTCTTTTCTGTTTCTACTTCTACATCTTTCAAGATAGGGACTTTAAAACGTTCTCCTTTTGCCCCGACTACTGACATATAATTCTTCCCTATCTCTATTCCTTTTGGAAGTTTCTGAATGGTTGATTTTTCAGCTTCTGTATCCACTAAAAATAAAACCTCCTCCTTATGGGGACCTATTAATAATTTTACCAAGGGCTCTGTTGATGTTGGAAGTCCCCAAAAGATATAGCCCCTGACACCCCTATTCTTCTTTGAACATTTTCTCATCTTGTTCTCGCTTACGACAGTTGCTCTGAACATGTCCCCTCTTGTTACAGTAGTAACAGACAGGAATTGTGAATCTCTCCCTATGAGGCTGTCCTCTGGGTGTCTGCTCTATTCTTTTTTCCCTTTTCTCTCTAAACGGATTCTGAGTTTTCTGACTTTCTTTTACTGCTGCTACAAAAAGTTTTGCCTTTACTTTCTGTTTTTCTTCGTCCCTTCTAACATATACCTTCTGGGCTTCTCTAAGTAACTCCTCTAATCCTCTTTCTTGCCAGTCCTCAAGTTTTTCTAATTTCTTTCTTATATCCCCCCAGGATTTGGCTACAAATTGTGTTCTAAGGAGTGCAGTCCCAGCCACTGTATTCGGATCAATTCCAGAATACATTTGCAGGCTTTTCCTCAACCTCTCCAACCATTCCGTAGGAGATCCGTCTTTTCCTTGTTGTTCATTAAATGCTTTATTAATGTTTTGCCCTCGGGGAACCGCTTCCCTTATTCCCTGTATTATTAATGTTCTCAAATCCCTCATGTTCTGTCTCCCTTGGGGTTGTTGATGATCCCAGTGGGGATCCACGTTTGGCCATTTCTGATCTCCTGGGGGTCCTGCCTGATTCTGTCTTTCCCAAATTCTCATTCCAGCTTGTCTAATCATTCCCTTTTCCTCAGCAGTAAATAAGATCCCCAACATGGATTGTATTTCTTCCCAGGTATAAGTATTAGGTCCTAAAAATTGGTCTAGTTTTTCTGCTACTCCAAGGGGATCATCTAATAGGGTCCCCATTTCTTTCTTGAAATTCCTTACATCTGTGGTATTTAATGGAACTGCCACAAACCCGATGCCTCCCTGATTGCCTCCGAGGGGTACTTCTCATAAGGGATATAGAGAAGCTCCCCCAGATGTGGCAGTTCTACTTCTCGTACATGCAGCCGGAGGTCGATCTAATTCCGGTGCTGTCGGTGGTGGAGGCAGGGGTAACGGTGGCACTGGTGGGGGTACTACGGCCCCTGGAGGGAGAGCCGCCGTCGGAGGAGGATTGTTAGGATATGGAGGTGGTAAGTTATCCAGTGGTTCCCCTTTATCATCTTTTTCCTTCCCTTTTTCGTCTTTGTTTCCTTCTTCTTTCTCAGACTTTTCATCCGTTTTTAATCTAAGTATTGAAGCCGGAAAAGGACGTGAAGTCCCGATCCATAATCCTGCATAATCACTTTCCTCCTGACTAAAAGGTTCCTTTGAATTAACATATAGATTTAAGGCCTGGCAAATCCAGTCTTCCAAGGATCCAAAACCAGGCCAAAAGACATGTGGTTTTAAAGGTTTCTTCGGCCATTCAATCATACAATAGTGAACTAATTTTAATTTACTTTTTCCTTTTCTGGGGCCCCTTTCATTCCAATTCCTAATCATTATTCCTAATGGACTTTCCAATGGTATATCTGGTAATTTGCTCCCTTTCCTCTGGTCCTGTGTCTTTGATTTTGTCTGACCCATCTAGGAATTTTACTGTGGCAATTCCTACAGCCCTTGGTTACCAGTAGGAGCGTCTTGCAGGGGGTTTAGGACCTATCACCCACCCACTATAGGAATCGCTTCGGTCCTTCACCGGCCAAGTCCCTCGCGGGAGATTGGAACCGCGGTTAGAAGACCTCCACAGTCTCTTCGGAACCAGGTTCCGTCTCAATCACACTCTTACACACAGGCAACCGAATCCCACCCAACCAAACGGTATACACTTTAAATACTTACAACTCCGTCACCTTCGTTCGGATCTTCGCGCGCAGAATTACGGGTAAAATAAACTGCTGCAGCCAGCAAGGGAGCTCATAAAAATAAAAACCAAAATCTTTTCTTTGCTTGCCTTTACTCAGGTTCAGGATGGCATTAGTCCCGACCTGACCTGATCAGGAGCCACCTAATGGTGGGGCGCCCCTCCTAGATCAAGTCAGAATTCAGGAACTAAGACCCTCCCGGACGAGCCCCCAAATTGTGATAAATGATTTAATCGCAAACAGGATTCCAATTAGAATTTATAATTTATTAAAGGAACAAAGGCAAGCAAACAGCGCTGGGTGTGCCGGGGGTCTCTGCCCAACCAAGACACACCCCTTACAGACCCCATTTTTGGTTTATATCTCCTATACTAATACATATTCATAACTGCCTCTAAAATGGTTGGCCCTTGCCAAAAATGGGTGTATCCCCTCCCTTACAGGTCACTATGCAGATAACAACAGGACCGGTTTAAGGTGGTATTCTAGAATGTTCGCCAGGTGGCTCCTGCAAAACACAGACACGACAGACACTCCGTCTCGTCTGCGGCCACACAGACAAAACAGTCAAAGGTCACACTTCACCCTGTGGCCCTAACACTGTTCCACACTGACACGAATCAGTTAAGCACATCTCACAGGACGACACCTCTCCCCGGTGCAAGGCCCACACACCGGCCGCCCCGCGCCGCCCCTCCCCACACGGACAGCCCCTCCCCCGGGGGTCCTGCCCCCACGGCCAGGCCCTTCCTGAGGGCCGCCCCCAGCCCACAGGCCCTGCTCCCCCGCAGAGCGCTCAGAGCCTCCCCCAGCCGGACGGACACTGACCTCAGCGGCGCTGCGACCCCTCACACAGCCCGCCCGGCCGCCGCCCCCGGCCCGGCCACACACAAACCCCGGCCCCGCCGCCGCTCTGAGGCGGCCTGGCCGCCGCCGGGCCTTTTCTACCCGCCCCGCGCACGCGCCCCCGTCACGTGGCCCGCCCGGCCCCTGCCCTCATCCCCGCGTGCGGCAGCATGGCGGCGGCGGCCCCCGGTGAGTGCGGGCCCACGACGGCCCCGGCCCCGGCCCTGCCCCGCCGGCCCCCCGGTACGTGCCCGGGCCCCCTCCTAACCCCCCTCGGTACGTGCCAGGCCCCCCCCAACCCCCACAGTACATGCGCAGACCTCCCCATAACCCCCCGGGTACAGGTATGGCCCTTCCATAACCCCCCGGTAGGGGCCAGGGCCCTCCATAACCCCCCCACTACGTGTACGGCCCCCCCATAACCCCCTCCCGGTACATGCCAAGCCTCTGCACTGCCCCCCCAGTACATGCCCGGCCCCGCTGTCCCCCCAGCAGCCCCCTGTCCCCCATGGCCCTGTCACACCGCTCCCCCCATGGCTGGGGTGACAGGGGTGTGATGTTTCTGTAGGTTCCTCGCCTCCAAGGAGCAGTTCCATGCCTACCTGCGGGCCCGGGGCAAGCCCAGCGGCGGGGGCGAGGAGGAGGAGGAGGAGGAAGAGAAGGTCGAGGAGGAGGAGGAGGTCGGCAGCTGCCAGAGCGAGCCCCCCGCCAAACGGGTGAAGTCAGAGGACCTCGGTCAGGACGGGGAAAGCCGAGATGATGGTGGAGCAGCAGAGAAGGAGCCCGTGGAGCAGAAGCGGGCCCGGGGGCAGAAGAAGAGCAGGCTGTGTAGGAAGCCCAAGCGCTACGAGCAGAGCAGGCTGTGCCCATGGGTAACGCAGGTAGGGTGTGGGGGCCCTGCTCTGCGCTGCTCCGGGGTCGGGGATTTGGGAGCCCGGTGAGCCCTCCAGGGCTGCATTGATTTGGAAGTCTAGGGAAGCACACTGAAGAGAGAGCCGCACCAGGGCGGGCTCCCAGCAGGGAGCGCATAGCAGGGGGCTGCACTGGCAAAACCAGCTCCGTTGGCTGCCTGGGAGAGGGTGAAGCAGGATGAGCTGAGCGGGACAAGTAAAGCGTCAGCTTCCCTGAAGCGCTAGTGCTAAAATGTCCCCTCAAGTGGGTACGTCACCGCCCTTCTGCGGCACGTTACAGCAGTCGGCTTCCTGGGAGCGTTTCGTGGGGCACCCAACATCACCCGGGGAGCGACGGGTGCTTGGAGCAGTTCTGGCCCCTCTCCGCGTTCATCCTTTAGCCAGTCTTGCATCCCTCTGTATCTGTAACTGCTTTGAGTTTTCTCCAAGGTGAGCACTGAAAACAAACGGAGCGGTTCCAGTTTCAGGTTCTTTTCTCCAAGTGATACATTCTCTTGGAATAGTTGGGGCACTCGAAGAAAAACCAGTGATTTCCTGGGTTTCCCACTGACATTTAGCCAAGGCAAGTGCTACAATTGCTACCTGGAATATCCTTCTGTTTAACCACTGCTGCTTCAGCTCTCCTAACGTGCTCCTCCATCCTTCTTGTTTTCCAGCTGGAAATCCAAGGCAAGCTCTACTTGGCTCCACTGACCACGGTAGGTGGATAATTCTCTCCTTTTGTCCAAATTTGCCATTGCCACATCTGGAACAGAGCAAATCTCCTGACAAACCATCTCTCTGCTGTCTCTTTCAGGGCGGTAACCTCCCTTTCCGAAGGCGATGCGAGCGCTTTGGGGCAGACGTCACCCGTGGAGAGACGGCTGTGTGCACAAACCTGCTTCAGGGCCAGTCCTCCCAGTGGGCTCTCCTCAAATGGCATCATGCCGAAGGTAATTTTTGGGGTGCGGGTGGGTGCTGTCATCTTGAGAACCAAAGAAATGATAACTCGCTTCTGAGGAGAAAAGCTGCTGCTTGAATTCATGCGACCTGTCCCCCTCTGGTAGCCGGAGGGAGCGTTTCCAGACACGATGACCAAATGTGGCTCTGCACAGGCACGGCGAGAGGTGGGGAGGAGCTTTTCAGTGGCTCCTGCTGACTCTCGGCATGGCATTGCCAGGGATGAGGCTGGTCTTCAGGTCACCAAACTTCAGAACCCGTTTTGGCACCGATTCTGGGTGACTGCCCAGCAATAGGGGCATTGTCCTTATCGGGAGGCTGCGTCCCTCCAGTGCTGGGGTTCAGGGTTAAAGCAACCAGGTCTGTTAGCAACCGGATCATTTTAAATCCTTGTTGGGATCCGGTGCCATGAAACCAATTAAACCTTGCAGTGGATATGGGAAGTTGGGATAAAGCAAAGATGGACCCTCCGGGCTGTGATCCTGCGTGGCTTCATTAATGAGAGGAACCCAAATGAACACCGGACAAGTTGATTTTTTCATTGCTGCTGTTGGATAAAGTTTAGCTGGGAGGACTTTTTAACCTTAAAACAGATGTCTTCAGGTCTGGGCTAAATTATGCCTCTGCAGGCTGTCATTATTTCATGACAGGAGCAGGTCAAAGCTCAGCACCGGAGGCGGTTTTGTGCAGCAGCCCTAAATTTTCGGGAGGGTAGAGGCTTGGTTTGACACATCTGACTGCCATCACCTTCGCTGTAGAGCCACAGGGCGACGCAACAGGGTACCAGTGGCTCTATTGTACTGAACACAAACCTCTCCTTGTTTTTTTTTTGCTTTGTTTTTGTTGGGGGATACGGCGGGTCCGTAGACCCCTTGACAGAAGAGACAGAGTTTGCAGTGTACCCATAAGAAGGCCGCGAGTTGCGTCATATAAGGACAATGTAACAAAAAGGAGAAAGAAGAAGATTGCTTGAGAGAACAAGGAGAGTTAGGCTGTGAGAAAGCCAGATTTTGAGCAATGTGAACAGGATTTCAATAACCAATCGTATTGTAGCTACGAGCGCCTGTGCTATGTCACCTAACCAATTGAATGCGTAGAAAGAACGCGTGAACGGAGCGTGAACAAAAAATTAGATATATAAGAAAGCCAAGTTTGTAATAAAGAGTGAGCTTAACTTAACTCTTCAAGGAGAGTCTTGTCGTTTGTCCGTCCCGACTGAAACGACAATTAGTGACCCCGACGTGATGCTGAGGAAGAAGACCACTGGAAGTAGTCGTGGGGACGGAGCCCAGTGAAGCTGAAGACAGCGGGCAGAGCTGTTGACGGATCCAGATCATATTTAAGAAGACACCTGTAGTAGGTGAGCCACTGGGGACATGGGAGGGAAGTTAACTAAGGAAGAGCAGACTCTACTCTGCACATGGACGCTGCTGTTGAAGCGGCAGGGTGTAATCCTCCCTGAAGTGACTTTGCGAAAAATGCTACTGTGGGGAAAGGAACAGGGAGTAGAAGTAACGTCGGTTACGGCATTTAGTGTAACGCAATGGACGAACCCAGGGCAGACATTATTTGAGAAAGCTACGCGTGGCTCAAAACCAGCCATTGAACTGTTAACTACGTGGCGACTTTTGTTAGACACGTTAAAGAACTTCAAGGAGCAGAAAGATTTAGTGGAAGGAAGTGAACAGCCGTCCGCAGCCCCTGAGCCCTTGGCCTTAAAACCTCCCGTTGATGATATGAAGGGGCGGGGGATTGCTGTTAAAGAAAATAAGGGACTGCTCCCGATGAACACAAAAGAGAAACAATATAAGTACGTGTTGCCTCGTGACCAAAGAGCAGCTGTAAAAGAGACTCAAAGAGGGATGGGTGTTATCCACCCTGAAGGACTGGTGCGTCCCTCCGCACCCCCCGCTCCAGCCTTGGGGGAAACAGAGGCATGGCCTTCTCCTCCTATTTGTACTAACCCCATCTCGAGTCTGGGTTTTCCATCCCTGCCACCTGAGTCAGACGATGAGGAGGGCAGTCCTATAATGGGTGAGGAAGGGACTGAAGTGGTGGACTCTGGGGAGCCACCCCCATCGTACACAAGGTGCCCCTGGACGCTTGGGGGCCAATTGGCCAAGGTTTAAGTGCCTTCCTAATAGGAAGATCTAGTACCACCTTACAAGGCCTCATGGTACATGTTGGAGCGATTGATGCCGATTACACAGGACAAATATGTGCCATGGTATCGACAGCTACACCACCTGTGACTATTGAGAAAGGAACTCGACTTGCTCAGTTAGTCCCATTTCAAAGTTGTGTTCCACAAAGGGACAACGTTACACGTGGTAATGGCGGTTTTGGCGCTACGGGAAAGCCACAAGTCTATTGGGTGCAGACGGTATCTGATCAACGGCCACAAATGCATTGTGTTCTTGAACTTAGTGATGCCACTCCCAAGAAGGTCCGAGTGGCTGGATTATGAGACACTGGAGCAGATGTGACGATCATTTCTTTAAGGGAGTGGCCTGCTGCTTGGCCATTAACCTCCAGTGCCTTGGGAGTGGCAGGACTCGGAGGGGTTGCCAATAGTTCTATGTCCACTAACCCGATGGTGACTGTAAACTCAGAAGGGCAAAGGGCTACAGTGCGGCCATATGTGACCTCAGCTCCTTTAAACCTCTGGGGAAGGGACTGCTTGGGCCAACGGGGAGTTCGCATAATGACGGATTTTTAGGCGGGGCCACTGTCTTGCAGGGCGTTTCTCGGCCCACTTTAGCTCTAAAATGGCTAACAGAAAAAACAGTGTGGGTTGATCAGCGGCCCCTTAGCCAAGGGAAATGAACGGCCCTGCAGTCTCTGGTAACGGAACAACTTGTTGCAGGACACATAGAGGCCTCACACAGCCCTTGGAATACCCCGGTATTTGTTATCAAAAAGAAATCGGGGAAATGGAGATTGTTGCATGATTTGAGAAAGATTAATGATGTCATGGCAACAATGGGAGCACTACAACCGAGATTACCTTCGCCTACTATGATACCTATGGGGTGGGAAATTGTTGTAATGGATTTAAAAGATTGGTTTTTTACCATCCCTCTGGCAGAACAAGACAAAGAAAAATTTGCATTTACTGTTCCGTCTGTGAATAACATGGAGCCTACCAAAAGATACCAGTGGAAAGTGTTGCCACAAGGTATGAAAAACTCACCTACAATTTGTCAATGGTTTGTAGCAAAAGTGTTGAGTCCAATCCGTGCCCTGTTCCCATCTGATTACTGTCACCATTACATGGATGATATTCTGCTAGCGGCTGCAACACCGCAAGAGTTAGAAAAAATGGAACAGAAAACAGGGGAATCATTGTGTGAATATGGCTTAATAATCGCCCCGGAAAAGGTACAAAGGCAACGACCGTGGTTATACCTGGGAATGACAGTATGAGCTCAGACAGTCATGCCACAACCTATCCAACTACAAATAGAAGTAAAAACGTTGAATGATGTACAAAAATGAGCAGGAATGATTAATTGCATTCGGCCCTATGTTGGTATTCCATCTTCCAAATTACAACCTCTCTTTGCGCTATTAAAAGGTGACACTAATATTTTAGCCCCACAAATGTTAACTGAGGAAGCAAAAAAAGTGGTAGCTGAAATAGAACAAGCTCTTAGTAGTAAACACGTATGGAGACTTGACTTAGCGGTTTCGGTGCAGGCCTTTGTGTTAGTAGATCAATTAGTGCCATTTGCTGTGATTGCTCAATGGTGTGAACAATGGGATGATCCCTTACATGTTTTAAAATAGATTTTTTTGCCCAACAAGACGAAGAAAACAGCCCCTGGTCTATTTGAGCTAATAGCACAAGTTATTATAAAAATTAGAACTCGATGTTCAGAACTGATGGGAAGAGACCCCGAACAGCTTGTAGTCCCTGTCCAGAGGGATTATTTTGAACGGTGCTTAGCTAACAGCACTGCCCTACGAGCAGCCATGACCAATTATACAGGGCAGGTGAGCTCCCATTTACCTTCACACCCGCTGATCAAACTGGGCACCCAAATGGCCTTTGCACAGAAAAATCTCACTCGCAGAAACCCAGTGGAGGGGCCCACGGTGTTCACAGATGGATCAGGAAAAACTGGAAAAGCTGCCATTGTCTGGAGACAAGGAACACAATGGCAACATAAGATCGAACATCAAGAAGGTTCGCCCCAAGTCGTAGAATTACGGGCGATGACCACGGTGTTTCAGAACTTCCCCAGCCCTGTCAACGTTGTGACAGATTCGGCTTATGTGGCTGGACTGGTACTAACGTTTAGATAAGGCTGTTTTAGGAGATGTAACCAATGAATTGCTGTTTGGCGTATTGAAACTGTTACGGATAACAATACAAAAGCGACAGCAAGAATATTACGTGATGCATATTAAAAGTCATACCCAGTTGCCAGGATTTATTGTAGAAGGCAATGCACAAGCTGATGCTTTAGTGTCTGCAGTGGCCCTGGGACCTGTGCCCAATGTTAAACAGCCAGCGATAGCATCGCCTAGTTTTTATCATCAGGGATATCGTGCTTTAAAACGTCAGTTTAATCTTAGTAATGCTGAGGCTCGCAATATTATTGCAGCCTGCCCCGATTGTCAAGATCAGCATGTACCTATATATTATGGCACCAATCCACGAGGATTACGTGCTTTACAGCTTTGGCAAACTGATGTCACACATATTACTGAATTCGGCCGTTTGAGGGATATCCATGTATCAATTGATACCTTTTCTTCTGCCCTCGTTGCCACTGCTCACGCTGGAGAATCAGCTCGGGACGCCCTACGCCGTTGGCAGCGTGCATTTTCTGTTTTAGGTGTCCCACCACAGATCAAAACTGATAATGGTCCTGCTTACGTATCGCAAAAAGGAGCTTGTTTTTTACAACTCTGGGGCGTGACACATGTCACAGGCATCCACCACTCACCCACGGGTCAGAGTATTGTTGAGCGTGCGCACGGTACCCTGAAACGCCTTTTACACAAACAAAAAGGGGGAATGCTAGGGGAAACCCCTGAAGCACGATTAGCTAAAGCTGTATATGTCTTGAATTTTTTGCAGCTTGCTGATGATACTCCTGCTGCGATGCCACCCCTCCTTCGGCACTTTGGTTCTCTGGTGACCCAGGAACGGGTGGGTCCTGGAGCAAAAGTGCTGATGCGGGACCTCAGGACAGGACAGTGGTTGGGCCCGCATGACTTAATCACGTGGGGAAGGGGTTATGCTTGTGTTTCCACAGATCATGGACCATGGTGGGTGCCCGCAAGATACGTCCACCTGTATTTGAAGATAACCAGGACGGGGGAACAAAGCGAACCGGCAGGATGACTCCGGCTATCTTGCTCACCATCTGCCTTAACATATTTACTGCACCCTCCTCAAGGGTTTGGATTCCACCTCAACCAAAGAATAATGTATGGGTCACCCTGGCTAACTTAACGGGCCAGGACACGCTTTGTTTGTCAGCCTCATCACCGGAGAATCCCTTCTCAACCTGTCTGGTGGGACAGCCCTTAGACGCCTGGCCTGCGCCGGAGTTTCCGAAGCACTTGACAAAAGGGGGTGAGGTAGTTGATAACTGGGATGTTGGGTACCCTGTCTGCAACACAGTAACCTGCACAGGACCTGTAACACAGTCACCAGATCTGTAACCAGATACCTGTAACACAGGATCTGCAACTCCACATCAACCAATGTCTCTGCATCTACTCCTCACCCTCTTCGCTTGCCAGCAGGAATCTCTCATCTGCGGAGATAGAGCATGGCCTGGTCCCCCCCCCCCCATATTAAAGGGGGCCCCTGTAGTTTAGGAAGATTAACCCTACTAACACCAAATATATCTATGATTGAGCAGCACTATAGGCGCCCAAAACGAAGTGCTCACGCATTCAGAAACAGCTGCGATGACAATGTACAATTTTGGAACCCTGGAGAAATAATCGCGGCATCCTTTTTAGCCCCCAGGGCGGCGTCAGCTAAAGCGCTCGCTGCGCTTAACAAGCTTGGACGTTGGCTGGCTGAGCAATCTAATGCTACTTCTCTAGTTTTGAGTACTTTACTGTTAGATGTAGACTCAGTTAGACATGCCACACTGCAGAATCGAGCTGCAATAGAGTTTTTGTTGCTGGCTCAAAGTCATGGCTGCCAAGATTTTGATGGGATGTACTGCATGAATTTATCGGACCACTCTCGATCTATTCATGCACGCGTACAAGAGTTGATGGAACAAACGAAAAAGTTAAAAGAAGAGGATGGGTTCTTCTCTCTTGATCACCTTTTGCAAAACTGGGGACTCTCAGGATGGCTGGTTTCAATAGTCAAAGCAGGATTAATAATATTGTTGATAGTTGTAGTTGTGCTAATGATGGTGCCATGTCTCATCTCCCTACTGCAAAGGGCCCTGCAGCAGGTGATGGGGGCGGCATTTGTAGCACAAATACAAAAAGGGGGAGTTGTTGGGGGATACGGCGGGTCCGTAGACCCCTTGACAGAAGAGACAGAGATTGCAGTGTACCCATAAGAAGGCCGCGAGTTGCGTCGTATAAGGACAACGTAACAAAAAGGAGAAAGAAGATTGCTTGAGAGAACAAGGAGAGTTAGGCTGTGAGAAAGCCAGATTTTGAGCAATGTGAACAGGATTTCAATAACCAATCGTATTGTAGCTACGAGCGCCTGTGCTATGTCACCTAACCAATTGAATGCGTAGAAAGAACGCGTGAACGGAGCGTGAACAAAAGATTAGATATATAAGAAAGCCAAGTTTGTAATAAAGAGTGAGCTTAACTTAACTCTTCAAGGAGAGTCTTGTCATTTGTCCGTCCCGACTGAAACGACGTTTTTGTTCTTTTCTTTCTTCTAGTGAGCTGCCGCTGGGAGCCGTAGCTACCAACTTCACCCTCCTGCCTAAACACACGGCAAATTCCTACAGATAGGGCTGAGGAGGCCCTTTCCCGTGGCGCCGGGTCAAGAGGAGGCATTAGGACGATGCGTGTCGAGGAACGGGGTTGTTCAGCTGCGCTCTGAAATGAAATGAAAGTTTTATGTTTTTTAGAAGTTGCCTTCACGCCCCCAGCATCGGTCCCTGCCACAAGTTACACAGCAGATGGTCTCACACGATCTTGCAGCCAGAGGTGCCTCGCTAACAGAGAGCAATCTGTTTAATGAACAGGATACAGGCCAGGAGGGATCTCTGGCCTCCAGCTCACGGCAGTTGTCCCGGCTCCCCCACGCCACACGCTGTTCACGTAGCGGGAGCGAGAGGCCTCTGTTCCTACCGGGGTGTCCTTGGTAGTGCCAAATCCTCCCCAGTGCCAGGAGGGGATGAACTAACCCAGTCCCTGGGGTCCTGCAGAGCACAGAGAGACCCAGCATCTCGTCATCGGATGTTGTGCAGAATCCCGGCCTTTTCTGGCAGCATGCAGCGGTGGGTACCGTCTCCTCCCGGTGTCACGCACCCAGGGAAGGTACAGCCCCCTCCGAGGGGGACCCAGAGCTGCTTGTTTCCCAATGAGGAGACTAAAAGACCCGAGAGCAGGATTTGAGGGAGGGCTGGGCAGGGGAGCGTGCCACCGAGGGATGCTGCGTGACCTTCCCTCGCACCCTCCAGGTCCTTGTTCCTGTCTCTGCGTCACTCCAGGCAGCGCAGCACAGGCGACAGTCACAGAGGCATTTGCCGTGTGGCACAAGGAGGCTGCGGGTGCAGCTTCGTCCCCACAAAGCTCGGCTGAACCAACTTGGTCCTTTCGCCCCCTGAAAAATACTGTTGAAAGCAAAAAGCACTTGCACACAGAGCCCCTAGTGGGATCTGCGGACACCCAGCCCCCCCGAGCCCCTTCCCTCCCCAGCAGGAGCTGGGGGGGCTGTTGGGGGGGCCGTTGGGAGGGGGCGGAGCACAGGGAGCCCCAACATTCCATCCTGGAGACGCCAAAGAGTCCTTAGCAGCCGAGAGACTGAGGGGACCCACCATGGCGCTGCCACCTCGGTGGCTCCCACTGTGCGGCCCCTGTGCCCCCCCGGCACCCCAGAGCCTTCAGGCTTTTGTGCTCCCTCAAACCTTCTACCCCCAAGGCAGGGAACGACCCCGACCCACAGCCCGGGGACGCTCTCGGGGCCAAGAGCGCAGGAGGTGACCATGGCTCCTGTCTCTCTTCCAGGCGCAGCCACCCTGTTCCCACCGCCCGGGCAGCAGCTGCTCTTCCCCATGGCCTGGGCACCCCCAGTGGGGGCGGCCCCACAGGCCCCACCACCAGGTATGGCACCCCTGTCCCCTCTGCCACCCTCACACCATCAGCACCCTGATGGCCATGGGGGGTGGCTCGGAGGGTACCCTGGAGGGTGCCCCTGGCCCAGCACGGCTCCCTCCCACCCACACAGGGCTGCACAGGGCCCCATGCGGCTGCTGCTGCTTCGACCCACACTTCGGGTCCCTCGACTGGACTGTCACCAACGTGCCTGCGCCGGCCAACGCCACCCTCGGCCACGACGCTGCTGCTCCGTCGGGCGCTGCCCTGTGGGGCCCCGGGGGCTGCGGGACCCTCCCGGCCTGGGCAGCCCCTGGCACCCCCCAGGGACAACACCCACTGCCCCAACTGACGCAGCACCCAGCCTACGGCCACCAGGGCACAGCGGTGCCCGCAGTCCCCCCGCTGCTGTTCAACTCCATCCCTGGACGCCAGCACCTCAAGGCCACCTACGCGGGAGCACCCCCTGCCAGCTGCGTCCCCACGGGCACCTACTTCCCCCCCAGCCCTGCTGCTGCCCACCACAAAGAAGCTCCTGGTGACCTGGATGCCAACTTTGAAGTCACCGAGGACATGCTCCTCCAAGAGCCCCTCTGGCTCTTTGGTTCCTCATTGGACATGGTGGAGGTCTCCCAGGACCCCGACACCACCATCACCACACCTGGGGACCCCGGTGGCATCATCAGAGAGGGGAGAGCGGTGGCCCCAGCACCCACTGAGTTGCCAACATCCATCCCTGCCTCCAAGAACACCACGGAATGGTCCTCAGAGACCAACAGCTCCAGCAGGGCCTCCCCCGTGCAGACACCCCTGGGCAGCGACATCTCCTCGAGCACCATCAGCTCCCCAAAGAGCAACATCTCTCCCTGGAGCGACATCTCCCCAGAGCTCACCTACTCAGAGCAGGACATCTCAGAGTATGACACCATCTCCCTAAAGAGTGACACCTCCTCGAGCAGTGACAACTCCTGGGAGAGCGACGTCCCCCACAGCCAAGCCCTCGGGGACGCGGCTGGCCACCTTGCCATGCCCCACGAGGTGTCCCTCAAGGAGGCCCTGAGCCTCTTGGACTGTGACCTCGGTGGCACCGGCGAAGCCACCCCCCTCTGCGACGTCGACTCCCTCTCACTGCCCGAGGAGCTGCTAATGCTCAATTACAGCATGGAGGAGCTCCTGGAGGGTGCCTGCATCCTGGAAGAATTCCTCTACGGGACAGAGAGCGACGTCCCCAGCAGCTCCTCTGCTGTCCCCAACAGCCAAGCCCTCGGGGACGCGGCCGGCCACCTTGAGAGTGATGTCCCCAGGAGCCCCTCTGTTGTCCCCCACAGCCAAGCCCTCGGGGACACAGCTGGCCACCTTGCAGTGCCCCAGGAGGTGCCTGTCAAGTACTTTGGCGTGGAGGTGACCCGGAAGGCCGTCGTCGTCCTGGAAGATATCTTCTCCAGGACGAAGTCCCAGGAGTCGTGCGGGGACACGGGGATGGAGCTGCTGCCAGCCCAGCCTGCCATGGCGGAGAAGCGGGGGACGAAGCGGGGGGTGAAGCGGGGGACGAAGCAGGGGACAAAGCGTGGGACGAACTCCCCATCGCTGCCACCCAGGAAGCGCAGGGCTCTGGCGGACAGGCCGGGGGTGGCGGGGGGGAAGAGACGCCCCCCAGCGAGGAGACGCAGATGAAGGCGCATGGGGGGGGGGTTTATTTAGGGGAGGGGGGTGGGGGAGCAGATTTAAGGGAGGGGACTGTATCTAGGGGGAGTGGTGTGTTTGGGGGGGGTGGGGAGAGGGACATGTTTAGGGGAGGGGGGGGGTTAGAGTAGCTTCGATAGGGCCTTTTCTCTCCTGTTTTTCCATTAAAAGTTGTAGCGGGCAGTGTGTTTGGGGAGGTGGGTGTGTTTAGGGGAGGCAGGTATATTTAAAGGGGGGTAGTGTATTTTGAGAGATGGGGGGCTGAGTTTAGGGGACGGGGGTGCATTTGAGGGAGGGGGAGTTAGAGTAGCTTCGATAGGACCTTTTCTCTTGTGTTTTTCCATTAAAAGTTGTTTCTCCAGCCCCGCTCCGTGCCTGTCTGGGAGGGGAGGGAGCGCGGGGGACAGCGGGAATCGGCCCCCACCAGGTGCCACAGCCCCACACGGGACCCCGAAGGGCACCGAGCCCCCCCCCAGGGCCGAGTCACCACCAGCAGGGTGACAGTGGCGGGGGGGGACTCCCCTGTCCCCTTCCCCAGGGGCAGCCAGGACAGACGGGTCCCCGCCGGACCCACGGACACGGCCCCACGCAGAAAGCAGCACGGAGCCCCCGGGACAAGGACAGACCTTGGGGAGCGGGAGGGGACGGACACACACGACCACAAGGGCTGCCAGGCCTTCGGCTGGACCCCGGCCAGCGTCCCCTCCCGCGGGGACAGGCCTTGGGGCAAAGCCCCCAAAGCCTCGGGACAATCACCCCCATCCGCGGCTCCGCAGCCCGGCTTTGCCTCCCTGCGCTGCCCAATCACCCCAAATCACCCCCACAACGGCCAGGGGGAGCTGCCGGCCAGGCAGGGACCCTCCTCCCCTTCTCTGCCTGCGCCTTGGGCAGCCCCGACACCAGCCTGGGGGGAAATAAGGAAAGAAATAAACAAAGAAATGACGGCAGGGGCCAAAAGTGCCTGGAAACCCCAGCTCTTTATTGCCCGTTCCCCCTCCCAGCTCCACAGCCCGGGGCCAAAGCAGACAAGGGCGCCTTCGGGCAGCGGCCGCCCCTCTGCGGGTCCGGCGCACAGAAGGTGCGGGGGGACATCCCCGGTCCCCGCCGGGGCACCCCCGGTGTTGGGGGGAGCCGCTGCGGGCCCCGGGCGGGCGCAGTCCCCTTGGCCTCGGCAGGGCCCGGCGCAGCTCCCGGCACCGCTGCTGCTCCGCGTCCGGCCTCCCAACCCCCCGCCCCGAGCACCCTCCTGCACCCAAAACTCCCGTCCCCTGCAGCAGCTGCACCGCCACCGCCCGCAGCTCTCAGGGGCCGCAGGGAGCTGCTCTGCGCCAGAGAAGGAGGAAAAGGGAAGAGAAAGACCAGAACCCAAACTCCAGGGCTGACCTCGAGTTAAAGAGTGCTCTTAAGGGCATTGTCCAAGTGCCTCTTGAGCACAGAGAGACTTGGGGCATCAACCACCTCTCGAGGACGCCTGTTCCAGGGTTTGACCGCCCTCTTGGTGAAAAAACGCTTCCTAATGCCCAGGCTGAACCTCCCCTGGCGCGGCTTTGAGCCACTTCCACGCATCCTGTCCCTGGATGCCCAGGAGAAGAGCTCAGCACCTCCCTCTCCACGTCCCCTCCTCAGGAAGCTGCACAGAGCCACGAGCTCGCCCCTCAGCCTCCTGCTCTCCAGACGAGACCAACCCCCAGTGCTCAGACGCTCCTCAGAGGACATGCCTTCCAGCCCTGTCACCACCTTGCTTGCCCTCCTCTGCACCATCCGAGGACCTTCCCACCCTTCTCCAATGGTGGGGCCCAGCACCGCACACAGTGCTCCAGGTGAAGCCGCGCCAGCGCTGAACACAGCGGGACAATCCCCTCCCTTGGCCGCCTGCTTCTACTGTCTTTGATGCCCCCCACGATGCGCTTGCCCTCTTGGTGCCAGGGGACACTGCTGGCTCCTCCTGAGCTGCTCACCACCCCCACACCCCTTTCTGCAGGGCTGCTCCCCAGACGCACCCTCCCCATTCCCACTGCTGCCGCCGTTACTCCCTCCCTCCCACCTGCAGAACGCGGCACTTGGACTGCTTCAATTTCACGCCGCTCAGGATTGCCCAACGCTCCAAGCCATCTAGAGCCTTCTGCAAGGCCTCTTGGCCCTCAACACACTCAACAGCACCTCCCACTTTGGGATCAACAGCAACCTTCTTAACGGGGCATTCACCTCCCAAAATCCAGGGGAGCAACTCTGCCCACCCTTTTTCTGACAATTTGAAACTCAACCATTTCATGATGTCTGCAGCCGAGACCTTCCCGTCTCCCACGAGTCCTTCTCCGCTCACAACCACCAGGTCTCGCAGGGCATCTTTCCTCGAT
Source organism: Rissa tridactyla (assembly GCF_028500815.1). Classification (NCBI taxonomy): domain Eukaryota; kingdom Metazoa; phylum Chordata; class Aves; order Charadriiformes; family Laridae; genus Rissa; species Rissa tridactyla. The sequence continues at coordinate 641,864 of NC_071488.1, forward strand.
AGCCCCTGAGCGCTGCTGACAAGAAGTACCCATCTCCCACAAACTGCAGGAACTGCCCAGCCCTGCTCCTCACAGCACCAGGGGCTTCCCACATGCTGTCTGGGAAGATGAAATCTGCCAGAAGGAGAAGGGCTCCTGACACAGAGGTGTCTCCTCATCCCCTAGAGATTCAGAGACTCATGGCCTCAGTGCCGGCATCCTGGCTGGGCAATGGGTCGCAGACCCCCACTGCACCATCGTGGCTGGACCATCAAACCTCTCCCTTGGGCACGGTGCGACCCCTCCACCCCTGCCCTGCCACCCACCCCGCACAGCCCGGCACCTCCAGTGCAGCCCCCCAGCCGTGGGACTGTCCCACCGAGCCCCACTCACCCCAAGGACACCCCAGCTCTGGGAACACACCAAGGCTCCAGCCAAAGGCACTTGCACCCACAGCCCCCGGTAGCTGCCCGTAGGGGCTGCAGGCCCTCAGCCCCCCCAAGCCCCTTCCCTCCCCAGCAGGAGCTGGGGGGGCTGTTGGGGGGGCTGTTGGGAGGGGACGGAGCACAGGGAGCCCCAACATTCCATGAGGGGAGAGCGGTGGCCCCAGCACCCATCGAGCTGCCAACCTCCATCCCTGCCTTCGAGAACACCGAGGAATGGTCCTCAGAGACCAACAGCTCCAGCAGGGCCTCCCCCACGCAGACACCCCTGGGCAGCAACATCTCCTCGAACACCATCATCAACCCAAAGAGCAACATCTCCTCAGAAAGCGACACCTCCTCAGAGCATGACATCTCCCCAAAAAGCAACATCTTCTCAGCGTTCTACATCTCCCCAGAGCGTGACATCTCCCCTAAGAGCAACATCTCCTTTGAGAGTGAAATCTCCTCAGGGCGCAACATCTCTCCAAAGAGTGACATCTCCTCGGGGCGCAACATCTCCCCAGAGCGCGACATCTCCTCCAAGAGTGACATCTCCCCACAACGCAGTTTATCCCCAAAGAGCGACATCTCCCCAAAGAGCAACATCTTCTCTGCGTTCAACACCTCCCCAAAGAGCAACATCTCCTTTGAGAGTGACATCTCAGGGCACGACATCTCTCCAAAGAGTGACGCCTCCTTGGGGCGCGACATCTCCGCAGAGCGCAACACCTCCTCCAAGAGCGACACCTCCCCAGAGCACAATTTCTCCCCAAAAAGCGACATCTCCTCAGAAGACAACAGCTCAGACCGCAACATCATCTCCCTAAAGAGTGACACCTTCTGGAGCAGCGACAACCCCTGCGAGAGTGACATCTCCTGGGAGAAAGATGTCCCCAGCAGCGCCTCTGCTGTCCCCCACAGCCAAGCCCTCGGGGACAAGGACAGACACCTTGCAGTGCCCCAGAAGGTGCCTTTCGAGTACACGCTTGTTCCGTGGCCTTCCCTTGTGACGAATAGCAGATAGGGGGACGAGATGGTACTACGGAACTGATAAGCAGCCTACACGCTACCCAAGCCAACATTTCGTCAAATGTTGATGAAATGCTGTCCTTTGTGCGAACTTTGCTCACCACAATGTACCAAAACACACTTCCATCCCGGAGGCTATCCGCCCCCGAGGGGTGAACACTCCTCCTTGAATACATTAATCATAATAAAAGTACGTATGACTAAAGTCACTCAAACTCCACTTTGAAGATAAAAAAATAGTATAAAAATAGCCCAAGAGAGAGGGGATGCCAGGGAAGACACCATCGCGAAGAATTCCACCACTGATTTCCGGGATCAGTCGATGGGCTGAGCCTTTCTTCCCCCCCATAGGGACGCCTTTGGGTAAGACTTCAATTACACCGAGCGCTTTCTCGGGGACTTAGAAATTTCTCTAGAGAATCTCTACCCTACATTTATAGCCAGGCTGTATCATTTATAATTTTGTCGCGCGTTTTGTATACTTAACAATATCTTTGTTTGCACGTGCTTTGCAGACAGTGTATTTATCACTGGCAATCCTAAAGAACCTGTATATCTGTTGTTTAAATAAACTGCACTGTTTCAGTAGCTGGTCGTTTCGGTGTCTCACTGAACGCGACCAAAACTTGAGAGAGGCCGTGCTGGTTCAGGAGCACGACTAGACTGAAGGTGCAGCCCACTATTAGTGTATCCAAATCGTAACAGTTTAATACATATTAAACGCGATTGGACTGATAGTGCTGAATTGGGCATCACTCAGAATTGAAACCTAGCCGCACCTGGCCTCCCACCTCGGTGAGGAGTGTTAGAACGCAAGGGGGTTTATCTTCTGCTAAAACCGCTTGGCCCCGTTTCACGTAACAACTTCCCATATCCACTGCAAGGTTTAATTGGTTTCATGGCACCGGATCCCAACAAGGATTTAAAATGATCCGGTTGCTAACAGACCTGGTTGCTTTAACCCTGAACCCCAGCACTGGAGGGACGCAGCCTCCCGATAAGGACAATGCCCCTATTGCTGGGCAGTCACCCAGAATCGGTGCCAAAACGGGTTCTGAAGTTTGGTGACCTGAAGACCAGCCTCACCCCTGGCAATGCCATGCCGAGAGTCAGCAGGAGCCACTGAAAAGCTCCTCCCCACCTCTCGCCGTGCCTGTGCAGAGCCACATTTGGTCATCGTGTCTGGAAACGCTCCCTCCGGCTACCAGAGGGGGACAGGTTGCATGAATTCAAGCAGCAGCTTTTCTCCTCAGAAGCGAGTTATCATTTCTTTGGTTCTCAAGATGACAGCACCCACCCGCACCCCAAAAATTACCTTCGGCATGATGCCGTTTGAGGAGAGCCCACTGGGAGGACTGGCCCTGAAGCAGGTTTGTGCACACAGCCGTCTCTCCACGGGTGACGTCTGCCCCAAAGCGCTCGCATCGCCTTCGGAAAGGGAGGTTACCGCCCTGAAAGAGACAGCAGAGAGATGGTTTGTCAGGAGATTTGCTCTGTTCCAGATGTGGCAATGGCAAATTTGGACAAAAGGAGAGAATTATCCACCTACCGTGGTCAGCGGAGCCAAGTAGAGCTTGCCTTGGATTTCCAGCTGGAAAACAAGAAGGATGGAGGAGCACATTAGGAGAGCTGAAGCAGCAGTGGTTAAACAGAAGGATATTCCAGGTAGCAATTGTAGCACTTGCCTTGGCTAAATGTCAGTGGGAAACCCAGGAAATCACTGGTTTTTCTTCGAGAGCCCCAACTATTCCAAGAGAATGTATCACTTGGAGAAAAGAACCTGAAACTGGAACCGCTCCGTTTGTTTTCAGTGCTCGGCTTGGAGGAAACTCAAAGCAGTTACAGATACAGAGGGATGCAAGACTGGCTAAAGGATGAACGCGGAGAGGGGCCAGAACTGCTCCAAGCACCCGTCGCTCCCCGGGTGATGTTGGGTGCCCCACGAAACGCTCCCAGGAAGCCGACTGCTGTAACGTGCCGCAGAAGGGCGGTGACGTACCCACTTGAGGGGACATTTTAGCACTAGCGCTTCAGGGAAGCTGACGCTTTACTTGTCCCGCTCAGCTCATCCTGCTTCACCCTCTCCCAGGCAGCCAACGGAGCTGGTTTTGCCGGTGCAGCCCCCTGCTACGCGCTCCCTGCTGGGAGCCCGCCCTGGTGCGGCTCTCTCTTCAGTGTGCTTCCCTAGACTTCCAAATCAATGCAGCCCTGGAGGGATCACCGGGGTCCCAAATCCCCCACCCCAGAGCAGCGCAGAGCAGGGCCCCCACACCCTACCTGCGTTACCCACGGGCACAGCCTGCTCTGCTCGTAGCACTTGGGCTTCCTACACAGCCTGCTCTTCTTCTGCCCCCGGGCCCGCTTCTGCTCCACGGGCTCCTTCTCTGCTGCTCCACCATCCTCTCGGCTTTCCGCGTCCTGACCGAGGTCCTCTGACTTCACCCGTTTGGCGGGGGGCTCGCTCTGGCAGCTGCCGACCTCCTCCTCCTCCTCGACCTTCTCTTCCTCCTCCTCCTCCTCCTCCTCGCCCCCGCCGCTGGGCTCGCCCCGGGCCCGCAGGTAGGCATGGAACTGCTCCTTGGAGGCGAGGAACCTACAGAAACATCACACCCCTGTCACCCCAGCCATGGGGGGAGCGGTGTGACAGGGCCATGGGGGACAGGGGGCTGCTGGGGGGACAGCGGGGCCGGGCATGTACTGGGGGGGCAGTGCAGAGGCTTGGCATGTACCGGGAGGGGGTTATGGGGGGGCCGTACACGTAGGGGGGGGGTTATGGAAGGGCCATACCTGTACCCGGGGGGTTATGGGGAGGTCTGCGCATGTACTGTGGGGGTTGGGGGGGGCCTGGCACGTACCGAGGGGGGTTAGGAGGGGGCCCGGGCACGTACCGGGGGGCCGGCGGGGCGGGGCCGGGGCCGGGGCCGGGGCCGTCGTGGGCCCGCACTCACCGGGGGCCGCCGCCGCCATGCTGCCGCACGCGGGGATGAGGGCAGGGGCCGGGCGGGCCACGTGACGGGGGCGCGTGCGCGGGGCGGGTAGAAAAGGCCCGGCGGCGGCCAGGCCGCCTCAGAGCGGCGGCGGGGCCGGGGTTTGTGTGTGGCCGGGCCGGGGGCGGCGGCCGGGCGGGCTGTGTGAGGGGTCGCAGCGCCGCTGAGGTCAGTGTCCGTCCGGCTGAGGGAGGCTCTGAGCGCTCTGCGGGGGAGCAGGGCCTGTGGGCTGGGGGCGGCCCTCAGGAAGGGCCTGGCCGTGGGGGCAGGACCCCCGGGGGAGGGGCTGTCCGTGTGGGGATGGGCGGCGCGGGGCGGCCGGTGTGTGGGCCTTGCACCGGGGAGAGGTGTCGTCCTGTGAGATGTGCTTAACTGATTCGTGTCAGTGTGGAACAGTGTTAGGGCCACAGGGTGAAGTGTGACCTTTGACTGTTTTGTCTGTGTGGCCGCAGACGAGACGGAGTGTCTGTCGTGTCTGTGTTTTGCAGGAGCCACCTGGCGAACATTCTAGAATACCACCTTAAACCGGTCCTGTTGTTATCTGCATAGTGACCTGTAAGGGGGGGGATACACCCATTTTTGGCAAGGGCCAACCATTTTAGAGGCAGTTATGAATATGTGTTAGTATAGGAGATATAAACCAAAAATGGGGTCTGTAAGGTGTGTGTCTTGGTTGGGCAGAGACCCCCGGCACACCCAGCGCTGTTTGCTTGCCTTTGTTCCTTTAATAAATTATAAATTCTAATTGGAATCCTGTTTGCGATTAAATCATTTATCACAATTTGGGGGCTCGTCCGGGAGGGTCTTAGTTCCTGAATTCTGACTTGATCTAGGAGGGGTGCCCCACCATTAGGTGGCTCCTGATCAGGTCAGGTCGGGACTAATGCCATCCTGAACCTGAGTAAAGGCAAGCAAAGAAAAGATTTTGGTTTTTATTTTTATGAGCTCCCTTGCTGGCTGCAGCAGTTTATTTTACCCGTAATTCTGCGCGCGAAGATCCGAACGAAGGTGACGGAGTTGTAAGTATTTAAAGTGTATACCGTTTGGTTGGGTGGGATTCGGTTGCCTGTGTGTAAGAGTGTGATTGAGACGGAACCTGGTTCCGAAGAGACTGTGGAGGTCTTCTAACCGCGGTTCCAATCTCCCGCGAGGGACTTGGCCGGTGAAGGACCGAAGCGATTCCTATAGTGGGTGGGTGATAGGTCCTAAACCCCCTGCAAGACGCTCCTACTGGTAACCAAGGGCTGTAGGAATTGCCACAGTAAAATTCCTAGATGGGTCAGACAAAATCAAAGACACAGGACCAGAGGAAAGGGAGCAAATTACCAGATATACCATTGGAAAGTCCATTAGGAATAATGATTAGGAATTGGAATGAAAGGGGCCCCAGAAAAGGAAAAAGTAAATTAAAATTAGTTCACTATTGTATGATTGAATGGCCGAAGAAACCTTTAAAACCACATGTCTTTTGGCCTGGTTTTGGATCCTTGGAAGACTGGATTTGCCAGGCCTTAAATCTATATGTTAATTCAAAGGAACCTTTTAGTCAGGAGGAAAGTGATTATGCAGGATTATGGATCGGGACTTCACGTCCTTTTCCGGCTTCAATACTTACATTAAAAACGGATGAAAAGTCTGAGAAAGAAGAAGGAAACAAAGACGAAAAAGGGAAGGAAAAAGATGATAAAGGGGAACCACTGGATAACTTACCACCTCCATATCCTAACAATCCTCCTCCGACGGCGGCTCTCCCTCCAGGGGCCGTAGTACCCCCACCAGTGCCACCGTTACCCCTGCCTCCACCACCGACAGCACCGGAATTAGATCGACCTCCGGCTGCATGTACGAGAAGTAGAACTGCCACATCTGGGGGAGCTTCTCTATATCCCTTATGAGAAGTACCCCTCGGAGGCAATCAGGGAGGCATCGGGTTTGTGGCAGTTCCATTAAATACCACAGATGTAAGGAATTTCAAGAAAGAAATGGGGACCCTATTAGATGATCCCCTTGGAGTAGCAGAAAAACTAGACCAATTTTTAGGACCTAATACTTATACCTGGGAAGAAATACAATCCATGTTGGGGATCTTATTTACTGCTGAGGAAAAGGGAATGATTAGACAAGCTGGAATGAGAATTTGGGAAAGACAGAATCAGGCAGGACCCCCAGGAGATCAGAAATGGCCAAACGTGGATCCCCACTGGGATCATCAACAACCCCAAGGGAGACAGAACATGAGGGATTTGAGAACATTAATAATACAGGGAATAAGGGAAGAGGTTCCCCGAGGGCAAAACATTAATAAAGCATTTAATGAACAACAAGGAAAAGACGGATCTCCTACAGAATGGTTGGAGAGGTTGAGGAAAAGCCTGCAAATGTATTCTGGAATTGATCTGAATACAGTGGCTGGGACTGCACTCCTTAGAACACAATTTGTAGCCAAATCCTGGGGGGATATAAGAAAGAAATTAGAAAAACTTGAGGACTGGCAAGAAAGAGGATTAGAGGAGTTACTTAGAGAAGCCCAGAAGGTATATGTTAGAAGGGACGAAGAAAAACAGAAAGTAAAGGCAAAACTTTTTGTAGCAGCAGTAAAAGAAAGTCAGAAAAATCAGAATCCGTTTAGAGAGAAAAGGGAAAAAAGAATAGAGCAGACACCCAGAGGACAGCCTCATAGGGAGAGATTCACAATTCCTGTCTGTTACTACTGTAACAAGAGGGGACATGTTCAGAGCAACTGTCGTAAGCGAGAACAAGATGAGAAAATGTTCAAAGAAGAATAGGGGTGTCAGGGGCTATATCTTTTGGGGACTTCCAACATCAACAGAGCCCTTGGTAAAATTATTAATAGGTCCCCATAAGGAGGAGGTTTTATTTTTAGTGGATACAGAAGCTGAAAAATCAACCATTCAGAAACTTCCAAAAGGAATAGAGATAGGGAAGAATTATATGTCAGTAGTCGGGGCAAAAGGAGAACGTTTTAAAGTCCCTATCTTGAAAGATGTAGAAGTAGAAACAGAAAAGACAATTTGTCTTAATGATTTACTTTTGCTCCCTGAAGCGGAATACAATTTACTAGGAAGGGATCTGATTTTGAAGTTAAACTTGAGCATTCAGAGTCAGGGGAACAAACTGCAGATCAAATTATATACTTTAACACAGGAGGATGAAGAAGCTATTAACCCCTCGGTGTGGTATAAAGAAGGGGAAACTGGAAAAATAAAAATGGACCCCATAAGCGTTCAAATAATAGATCCACATCGTTCGATTAGAATCAAGCAATACCCTGTACCCATGGAGGGTCGAAAAGGATTAAAACCTGTAGTTGACAGACTTTTGGAAAAAGGAACCTTGGAACCATGTATGTCACCTCATAATACACCCATCCTCCCTGTAAAGAAACCGGACGGGTCATACAGAATGGTACAGGATTTAAGAGCCGTAAATCAGCGAACGATTACTAAATTCCCTGTAGTGGCAAATCCCTATACTTTATTAAGTCATATTTCTCCCAGACATACTTGGTATAGTGTGATAGATTTGAAAGATGCTTTTTGGGCCTGTCCTCTGGACGAGGGATCTAGGGATTATTTTGCTTTCGAGTGGGAGGACCCCGAAACGGGACGGAAACAGCAATTAAGATGGACGGTATTACCACAGGGGTTTACGGAGTCACCACATTTATTTGGGCAAACTTTAGAGAAAATCTTACAGGATTTTACATTACCCCAGGAGATAAAATTATTGCAATATGTAGATGACTTATTAGTAGCAGGAGAAACTGAAGAGGGGACCCGAGAAGCTACTATTAAATTGTTAAATTTTCTAGGGGAGAAGGGATTGAGAGTGTCCCGATCAAAACTACAGTTTGTAGAACAGGAAGTAAAATACTTAGGACATTGGCTAAGTCAGGGAAAGAAGAAACTAGATTCTGATAGGATATCTGGGATTCTATCTTTAAGACCCCCACAAACTAAAAAGGAGGTTCGGCAAATATTGGGATTATTAGGATATTGTAGATCATGGCTTGAAAATTATAGTGACAAGGTAAAATTTCTATATGAAAAATTAACTAGTAACCAACTTAAGTGGTTTACAGAAGATGACCAGAAATTCGAGGCAATAAAAAAGGCATTAATACAAGCACCTGTATTGAGCCTCCCAGATTTAGAAAAACCTTTCCATCTTTTTGTGAATACATCAAATCAGACAGCATATGGAGTTCTTACTCAAGACTGGGCAGGAATAAAAAAACCTGTGGGGTACTGTTCTAAATTACTTGATCCAGTAAGTAGAGGATGGCCCGCTTGTCTCCAAGCTTTGGTAGCTACCGCATTATTAATAGAGGAAGTTCGGAAAATTACCTTTAGTGCTCCTTTAAAAGTGTATACCCCACACAATGTCAGGAGTGTTTTACAACAAAAGGCAGAAAAATGGTTAACGGACAGCCGGATCTTGAAATATGAAGCAATATTAATAGACTCCCCCGATTTAGAACTGAGGGTGACTTCTGCTCAGAGTCCAGCACAGTTTTTGTTTGGAGAGCCATCAAAGGAAGTACAACATAATTGTTTAGAGGTAATTGAGACCCAGACTAAGGTGAGGCCGGACTTAAGAGATACTGAGTTAGAAAATGCAGAAGTGTTATTTGTAGATGGCTCCTCCCGTGTGGTGGAAGGGAGGAGAAAATCAGGATATGCCATAATTAATAAAAATTTAGAACTTATAGAATCAGGACCTCTGAGTCCATCATGGTCAGCTCAAGCTTGTCAGCTGTATGCCCTTTGTAGAGCCCTGGAATTATTACAAGGAAAAAGCGGGACCATATTTACGGATTCTAAATATGCGTATGGAGTAGTCCACACTTTTGGAAAAACTTGGGAGGAAAGAGGTTTAATTAATACCCAAGGAAGGAATCTAATACATCAAGAACTAATAGTGAAAATTTTAAAGGCGTTAAGAAAACCAAAGGAGATAGCAGTGGTACATGTGAGAGGACACCAAAAGGGATTAGATTATCGAACCAGAGGGAATAACGTAGCTGATAGAGAGGCCCAGGAAGCAGCCCTGAGGACTCAGGTCGCTAAAATTAATGTAGTACAAGTACAAGGAGACATTAGTGAAAAAGAACTAGAGGAGAAAGAAAAGAAATTCACCCCTGAGGAACAGGCAAAATTAGAGAAAATAGGAGCTAAGTTAGAACAGGGAAAATGGATGCTGCCCGACGGGCGAGAGATGTTGCCAAAAGCTTATGCCAGGCAAATATTAGAACGCTTACACACACAAACACATTGGGGTACAAAGGCGATAAGTGATCATTTCCTTAAACAATTTGGCTGTATTGGGATTTTTGAAATAGCAAAGCAAATCACGCGAGGATGTTTAACTTGTCAAAAAGTAAACAAGAAAGTGTTCGACAAGCAGCCACGGGAGGAAGGAAAACAGCTTATAGACCTTTTGAAAGAATACGAGTCGATTTTACTGAATTGCCTAAGGTAGGGAGAATAAACTATTTACTAGTACTAGTAGATCATTTAACACAATGGGTAGAAGCTTACCCTGTAGCACGAGCTACGGCACAGATGGTAGTAAAAATCTTATTAGAACACTTAATACCTAGATATGGGATAATCCAGTATATTGATTCTGATCAGGGCACACATCTTACTTCTAAAATAATAAAATTATTATGTCAATCATTAGGTATTCAATGGGAATACCACACTCCGTGGCACCCACAAAGCTCAGGGAAAGTAGAAAGAATGAATCAAACAATAAAACAGCAATTGGCTAAATTAATGATTGAGACACAGATGTCCTGGACGAAATGCCTACCATTGGCACTATTAAACATAAGAACTAAGCCACACAGTGAGACTGGATTATCGCCATATGAAATGTTATATGGAATGCCTTACTCCCAAGGGATGCCCCTGGGGAACAATGTGGTTGAAGATTATAGTATCCAAAAATATATAATATCCATTGGAAAAAGGTTAAAAGAACTAGGAGAGATTGGGATGATGGCTCAAACACCACCATTAGGATTTGACACATGTGTCGCGAGTGAAAGGTCCAGTGAAGGAGTGGAGAGTCACATCTGAGCCTGGAGAAGCCAAGCTAACCATCAGACGAACTTAAAGAGACCTTCATCAAGAAGCATAAGCCAAGTTGCTGTGGGAATTTCATTGTAACTACTCCTGTAGAATTAGTGGACAGGGATAAATACCTATTAGGAAAGGTGATTTAGTCCATTGTGTAAACGGTGTTGTTTATTTTTAAGGGCAAAGTGTTCTACATGTTTTAAAATATATCATTTTCCAAAAAAGAAGTCAAGGATCTAGGAAACAGTTTAGAATTTTTGTGCATTCGCTGTGGGGCCCCCACTCCCCTATATAACCTACCATGGGTTAGGCTTTATTGTTGTCAATTTAATCAAAGAGTGCTTCTTGATTAAAGGTTACCCCTTAAAAGATTAAGGAAGAGGGCAAGACCGGAGGGGAACGAGTGGTGCGGCTTGAAAGGTCTGCCAAGGGCTGCAACCCCTTCGGGCTGTGACCGCCGATCACTATGGCCCTGACCGGACCTCTTCTGGTCCTCTTTGGGGTAAGCTCCTTGACTCTGGTTATGGCAAACAACTGCAGCCAGTGCGTAGGAACTACTAGGAGGGGACGGGTAAGTTCCCAGACTTTGGTTTATAATATCGAAATAAAAGAAAGAATAAGGGATTCGGTACAGCACAGACTACTATTTAACTCATTTTATCATGAAATAGAAACAGGAGTGGAATATGAAATTCCCACAGTTGCTAAAAATCTCTTTGTAAATCTTGCTGAAAACATTGCTAAGTCATTAAATGTAACTAATTGTTATGTTTGTGGTGGAGCAAGCCAAGGTGAACGATGGCCATGGGAGGCTATGGAGAGCAACATTAGTAATCCTCAAATATGGAAAACAATGCGAGACAAAATACCAAGATGAGAACTGCTTTGTACCAAAATCGTTTAGCCTTGGATTATTTGCTGGCACAAGAGGGAGGTGTTTGTGGGAAGTTTAACCTTAGTAATTGTTGTTTAGAAATTGATGATGAAGGGGAAGCTGTAAATGAACTTGTAAAAGAAATGAAGAAAATTGCACATGTCCCGGTTCAGACTTGGACTGGAGTCGACCTGAAAGGATTCTGGGAAAACTTTACGGGAGGTGATCGGCTTACTAAAATTGGGATTGTTATATTGGGGGCATTTGCAGGATTGTTAATAATTCCATGTTTTATACCTTGTTTTATTAGACTAATACACTCAGTTATACAAGGAACGCAGATGGCTACAGAACCTGTTGATTCAGAACCAGGGAAAGAGAAAACTCTTTCCCTGATGATACTAAAGACAAAAGAAGATTCCAAACTAATACCCATTCGGCAAGTATTAACTCGGTTGGAAACAAAAACATGAATCAATGCCATAGAAAAAGAAAATGGGGGATTGTGAGATGTGCTTAACTGATTCGTGTCAGTGTGGAACAGTGTTAGGGCCACAGGGTGAAGTGTGACCTTTGACTGTTTTGTCTGTGTGGCCGCAGACGAGACGGAGTGTCTGTCGTGTCTGTGTTTTGCAGGAGCCACCTGGCGAACATTCTAGAATACCACCCTAAACCGGTCCTGTTGTTATCTGCATAGTGACCTGTAAGGGGGGGGATACACCCATTTTTGGCAAGGGCCAACCATTTTAGAGGCAGTTATGAATATGTATTAGTATAGGAGATATAAACCAAAAATGGGGTCTGTAAGGGGTGTGTCTTGGTTGGGCAGAGACCCCCGGCACACCCAGCGCTGTTTGCTTGCCTTTGTTCCTTTAATAAATTATAAATTCTAATTGGAATCCTGTTTGCGATTAAATCATTTATCACAATGGGGTGAAATCCTCTTGGCGGCCGGTCACCAGTGGTGTCCCTCAGGGCTCAGTTTTGGGGCCGGCTTTGTTTAATGTCTTTGTCAATGATGTGGATGAGGGGATTGAGTGCACCCTCAGTAAGTTTGTAGATGACACCAAACTGGGTGGGGGTGTTGATCTGCTTGAGGGTAGGAAGGCTCTCCAGAGGGACCTGGGCAGGCTGGATCGATGGGCCAAGGCCAACTGTATGAGGTTTAATAAGGCCAAGTGCCAGGTCCTGCATTTCGGTCACAACAACCCACAGCAAGGCTACAGGCTTGGGGCAGAGTGGCTGGAAAGCTGCCCGGCAGAAAAGGACCTGGGGGTGCTGGTGGACGGCCAGCTTAACATGAGCCAGCAGTGTGCCCAGGTGGCCAAGAGGGCCAACAGCATTGTGGCTTCTATCAGGAATAGCGTGGCCAGCAGGAGCAGGGAAGTGATGGTGCCTCTGTACTGGGCACTGGTGAGGCCCCACCTCGAGTGCTGTGTTCAGTTCTGGGCCCCTCTGGACAAGAGGGACATTGAGGTGCTGGAGCGTGTCCAGAGGAGAGCGACCAGGCTGGTGAGGGGTCTGGAGACCAGGGCATATGAGGAGAGGCTGAGGGAGCTGGGCATGTTTAGCTTGGAGAAGAGGAGGCTGAGGGGAGACCTCATTGCCCTCCACAACTCCCTGAAAGGAGGGTGGAGAGAGGTGGGGGTTGGCCTCTTCTCCCAGGGGAATAATGACAGGACCAGAGGAAATGGCCTGAACTTGCGGCAGGGGAGGTTTAGGTTAGATATTAGGAAGAATGACTTTACTGCAAGAGTGGTCAGGCACTGGAACAGCCTGCCCAGGGAGGTGGTTGAGTCACCATCCCTAGAGGTGTTTAAGAAACATCTAGATGTGGCACTTCAGGGCATGCGCTAGTGACAGAGATTGTAGGTTGTTTGGTTGGACTCGATGATCTCCAAGGTCTTTTCCAACCATGAAGATTCTGTGATTCTAAGATCAGGAGGGGGATGCCCTCAGCGTAGGAGCTTCCTGGGGGAATGGAGATCCTCTAGGGGTCGGGCAGCAGATTCGGTGAGCCCTTTTGGGTGAGGGGACACTGCAGGGTTCAAACAGACCCAGAAGTTTCTGTGGGTTCCTGGGGCCGGCTTCTGAGCACAGCTGCCAGATGTGCCAACAGAGGTGATGCTCACCTGGATCTCCTACATGCAATCAGGGAAAAAAGGATCAGGGCTGTGATAATGGAGTGGCAGCCTTGGCTGCAGTGTCCATGAAGTAGCGGGTTCTCAGCTCCCCAGGGGAGCAAGCAAGGAGAGACACAGAGTGCAGACAGCAGGTCTCAGAGGGGACGACTTTGAAGTAACAACCGAAAGGCCGCAAGAAGGTCTCCCCGGAGCCTTCTCTGCTCCAGACGGAACAGCCCCAACTCTCTCAGCCCGTCCTCACAGCAGAGGGGTTCCATCCCTCCGATCATTTCTGTGGCATTCCTCTGGCCCGTTCTGTGAGGCAGCAGCAGGAATGCAGGGAGCTCTGCCTGGGGACAGACAGACTCGGCTGGGAGCTGAGGCGTCAACAGGAGAGGACAGAACAACCTGGGAAACTGGCAGCTTTGTGGCGGGTGAATGTCTGCTCCAGACTTCATACCAACAAACAAGCAACAGCTAGTCAGGGATGTAAAAGCCAGGGCTAAGAAGGTAGAGTTGAGGCTCCTGAGAGAAAGGAAAAAGGCCGAGAGCAGGAGACGTCTGGAGAGCAGGCTTTGGCCTGCTGGGGGACTGGCTTGGAAGAATCCTGTGGGATACGGCCCTGCGGAGAAGCAGGGTGCGGAGGGCTGCTTGAGGATCTCCTCTTCACGCTCCACAATGGCCCGCCTTGACATTCAGAAAGGACGGCGTGGATGAGAAAGAAGCTGCTGACAAAACCCAAGCCTGAAGAGGAAGCACAGAGGAGGTGGAAGCTGGCTGCCTGCCAGCCTCAGGGGTTTTGTGTTTCCATACCGGAGACAGGCAGTTGTGTGTGCGTGTGCTTGTTTGTGTGGGGGGGAACTGAGGGATGAGGAGATCCTGGGGCCGGCTTCTGGATAGAGCATCTACAACCAGCTCCTGGAGGGATCCATTTTCTCTGTGTGTCTATACAGGTCTATATTTCCCACTGACGTAGTCTGCCATACAGGCAGCGCACCGTACCAATACCCTCACCGGTATTTTGGTGATGGTTGTCACGGTACTTCCTACTTGAGTCGGAAATTCTATTGACCTAGTACCTCCTTTAATTGTCTATCGTGGCCTGCAACTCCTCAGGTTATCTTGTGAGAGACAGCACCACCAGGGCGCGCCATCAGCATAGAAACATTGACAGCCGAGCAAATGGATCTTCATTCCAGGGCAATGGAGCTTCACTTCAGGGGAACCGTGAGAAACTCTGGGATATGGCCAAGAGAAACCTCCAGAAGTTTACAAGGAGAAGTGTCCGGTCCTGCACTGAGGGGGAGGAAGGTGCATCAGAGCCCGCTGGGACCTAACGTGCTGAGCAGTGGTCCTGAGGAGAAGGTGCTGGGAACTGGAGTGGCCCCCCAAAGAAAAGTGTCCCCCTGTGTGCAGCTCCCCATTTTGGAGGAGTGGGGAGGAACTGGAGAGTGCCCAGAGGAGGTCTGCCCAGGTGTGGTTCAGCGTATAGTGCACATGCGCTGCGTGGGGAGGCTGAGGAATGTGGGCTTCTTTGGCCCCATGGTGGAGAGGCTCTGGGCAGGACAGGGGTTGCTCGAAGGACGGTTTCAGAGATGATGGGGCTTTTCTTCTTCGTGGGAGACCACATGAGAAAGAAAGAATGCCAGAACTTGTAGCTTGGGAGGTTTAAACAGGAAACGGGAGAAAGAAACGTCACTCCAAGGGCAGCGCTGTGGAAAAGGCGGCCATCCAGAAAGAATGTGGATCAGCCCGTGGCTTTGTGTCTAAAGACATATCCCCGAAGGATGGCGAGACTTCAGAAAGCTTAGTGAGTTGCTCAGGCGAGAGCAAGGTGGAGAAGCAGGGGAGACGTCTGCAGCCTGCAGGGAACATGCCCAGGTGTGGAACACAATAGGACAGCCTGCGGTGGTTTCAACAGTGTGGGGCTGTTGAAATGTGAAAAGCCCCCAAGAGATCCAAGGTCTTAATCTCCGTGTCTGTGACTGTCACCTCTGCCACTGATGCCTATAAGGAGTACAAGAGCCTGATGGCCTCCTCGTCCCCACCTGGGAGCCTGGGAGGTGTCCTGCTGTCATTCTGCACGTGTCATTGCACCTCCCTTCCCACATCATCCGCATGGAAGAGCAACTTGGAAGACATCATCCTGATTATGGAACAGGTCATCCTGAGTGCCATTATGTGGCACATGAAGAACAACCAGGCGATCAGGCACAGTCAGCATGGGTTCATGAAAGGCAGGTCGTGCTTGACAATCCTGATCCCCTTCTAAAACAAGGTGACCCGCTGAGTGGATGAGGGAGAGGCTGTGGATGTTGTTTACCTGGAGTTTAGTAAAGCTTCTTGACACAGTTTCCCACAGCGTTCTCCTGGAGAAATTGGCTGCCCATGGCTTGGATGGGCGTACGCTTCGCTGGGTGAAAAACTGCTGGGACAGCCGGGCCCAATGAGTGGTGGTGAATGGAGCTCAATCCAGTGGGCGGCCGGTCACAAGTGGTGTTCCCCAGGGCTCAGTACGGGGGCCGAGTCTCTTTAAAATCTTTATCAATGATCTGGACGATGGGATCGAGTGCCCCCTCAGTAAGTTCACAGATGACACCAAGTTGGGTGCGTGTGTCGACCTACTCGAGGGTAGGAGGACGTTGCAGAGGGACCTGGACAGGCTGGATCGATGGGCCGAGGCCAAGGGCATGAGGTTCAACAAGGCCAAGTGCCAGGTCCTGCACTTGGGTCACAACAACCCCATGCATCGCTACAGGCTTGGGGAGGAGTGGCTGGAGAGCTGCCTGGCAGGAAAGGACCTGGGGCTTTTTTGTTTGACAGGCATCTGAATAGGAGCCAGCAGTGTGCCCAGGTGGCCAAGGCGGCCAACAGCATCCTGGCCTGTATCAGGAACAGTGTGGTGAATTGGACCATGGAAGTGATCGTCCCTAGTCACTAGTTCAGGTTGCTCCAAGCTCCTGACCTTGGACACGTCCAGGGATGGGGCATCCACAACTGCAAGCCATTGCCCCTTGTTCTGCTATTACAGGCCCTGGTAAAAAGTCTCACTCCATCTTTCTTGGCCTATGACCACTGTGATTTCATCTGCAAACACTGTGGAGAGAGCCCAGAGATCTCCCAAGACAGGGTTTGGAGGCCTCAAGCACTTGACCAGTATCTAGAGGCTGAGAGCCCTGGGCTCAGTGGTTTGGAGACTGGGGACGGTATAGGAGGAGCCTGAGCGTGCTGGAAGGGTGCTTTCAGAGCTGGTGGAGCTTTTCTTCCTAGTGGAAAACAGCCTGAGAAAGAAAGAACTCCGCAACATGCAGGTGGAGAGGTGCAGCCTGGCCACGAGGAGAAAGAAACGTCACTCCAAGGGCAGTGCTGTGGTGCAACACGCCACCCAGAAGGAGTCTGGATCAGTCCAAGGCTTTGTGTTTCAAGGAAGAGCCAGGGAGGATGGAGAGATCTCAGCAAAGGAAGGTGACAGCAAGATGGGGCAGCCGGGTGGATGACTGCAGCCTGCAGGGAAAGAGGCAGAGGTGATGGGACACCGTAGGACAGCCTGTGGTGGAGAAGATAGAGGGATGTGGCAAAGCTGGAAGTCCCCTAACAGAGCCAGCCTCTTCATGTCTTGGGCTACGGCTGTTGTCTCTGCCACTGATGCCTCTGAGACAACCAGTCCTTCCAGCACTGGGGTCTCGTTGCCTCCTTGTCCATACTCAGGAGCCTGGGAGGTGTCGTACCATAGTCCTGCCCTTGGCATTGCACATCTCCACATCCCACTGTCCCAGGAAGAGCCCTGAGGAAGGAGTGAGGGAGAGGATCTCCCTTCCTGGGGGCTGGGGGTCAGGCCTTGGCCCTTTGGGCGATGGAGTCAGGGCTTGGCCCTTTGCATTAATGAAACACATCCACGTTTACCCAGCATCAGAGTCACCTTCAACTTGCTTTTCCCGACCTGCCATCGCTGCCTCCAGTTTTCTGCTGTAACCGGACCCTGGGGGCAATTCCTCAGTGGGACCCATCAACACCACAAGAAACTTTGGAGTTTGAACCCGACTTTGACTCCTTGAGAGGTTCCTTCAACTTCCTCGCAGCGTCTGACGTTCACGGACTCGGCCTCGAACCCACCAGAGGGGTCATTAAAACTCCTTGGGCTGGTCCTCTGCGTCTGA
Source organism: Rissa tridactyla (assembly GCF_028500815.1). Classification (NCBI taxonomy): domain Eukaryota; kingdom Metazoa; phylum Chordata; class Aves; order Charadriiformes; family Laridae; genus Rissa; species Rissa tridactyla. Next base: position 659,545 of record NC_071488.1, read on the forward strand.
GCTGGGCTGGGCTCCTGGGATGGAGGGAGCTCACGGCAAGCGGGCAGCGCTGCAGAGAGACAGCTCTGCCCAGGAGCAGCTCCTCTGCCAAGCGCAGCAGGGCTGAGGGCACTGCCAGGGTGTCTCAGGGAGATAAGCAAGGCAGAGAGAGAGCTTGAAGGTGTCAGGATTGGGAGGACGACTGAGAGCTCACTGGAGGAGAAATCTTTGCAGCCCTTGACAGGGTAAGTCTGCGGGTGCAGGGCACTGCAGGCGGAGTTGCTGGAGGCATCTCCTAAAGCTGGCACAGCCACAGCTTACGGGATCTGTACATGTGGGAGCTCTTGTCAGGCACTTTGAATAGCTGTGAAGGTGGGTGTGCAGCCAGGGGTGCCCAGGGCTGTCCTTCAGAGCAGGCTCCCTGCACCCCAGGGGTCTGTGTGCCGGGGCAGGGACTCTGCCACCTGCCAGGGTCAGCTCTCAGCCTGCCTGGGAAGCCCACCACATCACTGTGGGGAGAAGTTCTGCATGGAAGGAGCATCCCCCGGCGGGGCAAGGTCCTGCTGCTGAGAGGGTTCTGCGTGGCTGAGGGCTGCTCACAGCTGCAGATCACTGCAGGACATTCCCTGGAGACTTCCAGAAGCACAGCAAGGAGGGGGCCAATGGTGATGATTTTTGGTCTGGTGTCTTCTAACATCTCATTGGATTCTTTTCCAGCCTAAAGGTTTCAGCAAATCCAGCACCTCATGCTAAGTAGAGCTAAGCAAGCAGCACAAATCACACCGAATGATAATCCTAAATCATTTATTCTACTTAAAACGTATGTATTTATGCTGAACAATTAATATCCCGCAAGGAGAAGGAAGGAGCACAGGGTCTCCCCGCCCTGCTCAGCCCTGGGCAGCCCCAGCATGACGTCAGAGGTGACACCACTGTGAGGTCACAGCTGGCTGCCTGCACAGCGCTGTGGCGTGTGGGGCAGGAGCCCACAGTTGCCCTGTGGCTGCGGCCCTGGACAGGCTCCTGCTGGCTGCAGCGAGAGGCTGCTGCTGGAGCTGGTTTTGGGGACAGGACACGCTGCTGGGGCTCAGCGGGGAGCCTGCCTTTGCCACGATGGCGAGGAGAAAGGCCCCTCGGAGAAGACGCCCAGGGGCCTCCAAAGGCTCCTTGGGGACCAAGGGAAACCAACGGCCGGCAGGGTGAGAACGGGGCTGCGCTGCCGGGCGGGCTTCCCGGGGCGGGGGACTGCTGCTGCCAGCTCGCCTCCTCTTCTCCCGGGGCAGGCCTGTCCCGCAAAGGGTGGGGAAAGGAGGGGGACCCCAGCCCTGCTGCCCGCTCTCGCTGCTGCTGGGACAGCCCTTCCTCTGGCAGGGGCCTCCGCTCAGGCTACTCCTCCCCGCCTCAGCTCCCGCGGCCTGGGGACGGTGGGCAGCCGGCATTTGTCTTTGTCCTCCCACAGGGACCCGAGCGCTGGCGTGGAGCTGGTGATGCGCCCTTCACCTGCCGGCTCAGCCGCTCAAGGGCCTGCCGAGGGGCGCGACAAGGCCACAGAAATCGCAAGTAAGCTCAGCACTGCTGCTTGCTCCAAAGTCCTCCGGGGTGAACGTGGAGAGCCGCGCTGTGCCAGAGCTCTGGCCAGTTGTCACACGTGGCAGGAGAATCGTAGAATCATAGAATTGCCTAGGTTGGAAGGGACCTTTCAGACCATCTAGTCCAACCATCAACCTAACTATGACAAAATTCATCACTAAGCACTATGTCTACGCGTCTTTTAAACACCTCCAGGGATGGTGCCTCAACCACTCCCCTGAGCAGCCTGTTCCAATGTTTAATAACCCCTTCTGTGTAAAAATTTTTCCTAATGTCCAGTTTAAACCTCCCTTGGCACAACTTGATGCCGTTTCCTCTTGTCCTATGGCCCGTTACTTGGGAGAAGAGACCGACCAACACCTCTCTACACCCTCCTTTCAGGGAGTTGCAGAGAGCGAGGTCTCCCCTCAGCCTCCTTTTCTCCAGGCTAAACAGCCCCAGCTCCCTCAGCCGCCCCTCACAAGACTTGTGCTCCAGACCCCTCACCGGCTCCGTTGCCCTTCTCTGTGTCTCAATGTCTTTTTTGTGGGGAGGGGCCCAAAACTGGCCACAGCACTTGAGGTGGGGCCTCACCAGTGCTGAGTACAGGGGAGTGTTCACTGCCCTAGTCGTACTCACCACACTGCTCCTGACACAGGCCAGGATGCTGTTGTCCTTCTTGGCCACCTGGGCACACTGCTGGCTCATAGTCAGCCGTCTGTCGACCAACACCCCCAGGTCCTTTTTTGCCGGGCAGCTTTCGAGCCACTCCTCCCCAGGCCTGTAGTGCTGCATGGGGTTGTTGTGACCCAAGTGCAGGACCTGGCACTTGGCCTTGTTGAACCTCATGCCATTGGCCTTCAGCCCATCGATCCAGCCTGTCCAGATCCCTCTGCAACGCCTTTCTACCCTCAAGCAGGTCGACACTCCCACCCAACTTGGTGTCATCTGCAAATTTAGTGAGGGTGCATTCCATCCCCTTGTCCAGTGTAGGCTGCCCTGCTCTTTGCCCCAGGGAGGGAGTGCCTGGGACTCGGTGCCGACCTCCCCACAGGGAGCTGAAATATGCCTGGCTGGGCATCCTAGAGAAGAGATCTCAAGGGGCAGGCTTAACTTTTCTCTGGTTTCTTTGCCCAGGGACGGTCTTCAGCCTTCCTTGCCTTCTGGCTGTTGCCCTGGTCTCTCTGTGGAGACATCTGCTGAGCATGTGCCTCTTGGCCGCGTACGTACGACATGTTTCTGCTGCGGATGGGGGGTAGAACGGGGGTGTCTGAGGGCCGGTGCCAGCAAAGGGCAGAGCAGAGGGTGCTCCCCAGCCAGCAGCCCGGGGCTCCCAGTGGGGCGCCTCAGCTTGGGCGCTGCTCGTGCTGTGGCCATTCTCAGGGGAGCCAAGAGCAAAGCCCCTCGGCAGCCATTTGCTGCAGCCCCAAGCTTTGGCTGCGGCAGGACAAACTGCCCCGTAGCCAGACGCTCGGGTGCAGAGCCCAGCCTCCGCAGGGCAAGGGTTTTCCCCAGCTCAGGCAAGAGACCACGCCGGTCTGTGGAGGCCTCTGGGAGGAAAGGCGGACAAGGCTCCTGCGCTTCCCAGCTCTGCGGGAAAACACTTGCCCTAAGAGGGATGTGTGTGATGGCAAGGGAGAACAGGCCTGCTTCCTCAGCCAGAGGGAGAGCAAGGTCCGCACCAGAAAGACTGCTGGAAAGCACTCTTCGTGTGCTCGACGTCTTTGCTTCCTGGGATGATCTTCCTGGAGACCTTCCTTTGGGGAAGAGCTGCCGGCAGCGTTGAACGATGTGGACAGAAATCGTGTTCCTGCTGGACGCTGCTCTGTCAGTTCTCTGTCAGCAGCAGGCTTCCAAAACGGTGTCTGTTTGGCCTGAAAAGGGAAATCCGCCTGTGAAGGGGTTTGTCCAAGGCTTGGATCATGACAGCACCAGGACTCCCTCTTTTTCAGGCAAAAGATGGCCCTGCAGAAGAAGGCGTTCTTGCAAGTCTTCTTGTTGCTCCCCCTGGCTCTTGGTGAGTTTTCATGAGCAACCATCTGAGAGCGACAGCCTGGCTGGGCTGGACGCCACCTTTCCTTTTGGGCCAGTATGTGCGGAAACTCCCGTGGCCCAAGTGCTTCCCAAGCAAGTCCTTGAGTGGGACTGCCTTCTGGGCTCCCAGTAAGACTGGTAGCCTCCCAGTCACACTGCTGCCCTGCCTACCGGACCACAGGGCTCACTTAGTCGGCACCTCTGCGAGAGACGGGGGTAGCTCTTGCAAGCCTGACCTGGGGATTCCCAGAGGGCAGGGGCCGTGCAGGGGGACCGATGGAGAGGTACCTCTCCTCGCCCAGCAGCCTGGTCTCGGTGCTCACTGGGGCAGTGAGGGGAAATGGGGAATAGCTCTGGGGCACCGAGCACACCTGAAGATCACGGCTGCGCAGTCCGCTCAAGCCCAGGCTGATGGCCCCCGGTCAGAGGTGTGTCCTCTCCCTGCACCCCACGTCCCCCACCTCCTCAGCTCACCTGCTGCCCCAGCCCCAAGGCAACAGGGACAGACAACGCCACTGCAGGCATCGCCAGCACCCCCGGTAAAATAACTGTCTCTTGCTGATGTGAATTGCAGCTGCTGTTTACTGCGGGACCTCGCTGCCAGGCCTGAAGCCCCTGTGGTAAGCGATGTTTCCTGGGCTGGAATTGGGTCTGTGCAGAAGGGTCAGACGACCTCGTGTCCCTGCACCCATTTGCCTGAGAGCCGGGGCTCCCGCACGGCCCTTCCTGCCTTTGCCTCTTGCGCCAGCTGGTGCGGAAGGGAAGCGCTGGCAAAGCAGGGAACGCACGTGTGTCTCTCCTCCTTGCTGAGCTCAGAGGCTCCCAGTGGGGTGGGCAGCTCTCTGACAACATCTGCTTTCCTGGTTCCTGCAGGAACTGCCCGGTTTTAATGGCGCAGCAAACTCAAAAGATGCAGCTAATGCTGGAGGAGGTGGCTCGGCTGAGGGCAGAGATCAGCAGCGTGAAGCAGGTGCTGCGGCGTGTGGGGAAGGAGGCTTGGCTGGGCAGAAGCCCTTGGGGCTGTGGGTGTGTGGGACTGCTGACTGCAGTCAGCCAGCCTTTGCCCCAGGGGCCTCCTGGGCTGCACAGGCCCTTCTCCGGCCCCACTTTCACCGGCCGCTTCAGGCAGCGCAGGACTCCCTTGGCACGCCAGCACCTCTGGCTGCTCTGGCTGGGCTCCTCAGGCAGGGGTGGGACCCAGGCACGCTCACGGGGGGCCAGCCATCGCTGGCAGGGCTTGAGTCCACCTTCCACCTGCCCTGGAGAGTGTGGAGGATGGGGACGAGGGTGTGGGGACCCTCATCAACCCACCTCGGGGCCGTGGCCATGGCTGTGGACACAGACACTGTTCCTCAGTCCTGCAGCTCCGTGGAGAGGGTTTGCCTTGCCTTTCTGACAGTGGCCCTTTGCCGCTCCGGGCGCTAGTAGCCACGCTGAACGTTGATGTGCTCCTTTTCTCTGTTTGTTTATGGCGTTCCCAGGAAGTCGAGGAAATGAAGCAGGCAGCATCTGAGAGGGCTTTGGAAGCCTACGTGGAGATGTCTGACTGGGCCCTGCAAAGCTCTGGTATGGACACAAGCAGCCCCGTCTCCTTGCCCTGCGCTTGTCTGCAGCCCTCCCCAAAGGCGCCTGCGCTCCAGGCGCTGCTCTCCAAAGTGGGGGAGCTGAAATGCTTGGGGGGTCCCAGGGCAAGGCTGTGGCAGAGCAGCTCTCTCAGACTCCCTCCCAACCCTGCCCTCGGCATCCTCACGCTGCCTCTGGCGCTGCCCCCGCACGTGTTCCTGTGCGGACGGAGGGGCTCTCTTCCTCTCCTCGGCATTGGAAAAGGAGATGGCCGGGCCGTCCTTGGCTGCCCACGCAGCAAGCCCTCAGCTTGGGTCTGCTGCCATTCACATGGGCACCGTGTGTCTCCCAGAACCCTCAGACCTTCTCCTGCTGGCGCTGGGAGTGCAGCAGTCACCAGGCACGTGGCCGCCCTCATTCCCCTGCGCGGCTGGGCAGCTGGGCAGCCCACCAGCCTGGGACGAGGACAGGACTGACAGAGGCGCAGCTGGCTGGCGGTGTCAGAAATAGTGTCTGAGCACCAAGCCCTCCTCGTCTGTGGCCTCTTGCAGTCCTCTGCTTTCCCCTCCCTGCAGGTGCCAGCATTGACCTGCAGAGAACTTCGGAGACCTACACCTGCAAAAAGGACTGGTTCTGGAGGTTTATTGAGTTCTTTTGCACTCCCCGCAGTCCCGATCGCATTTTGCAGGTATTGTAGCAGAAATCGAGAGGGAATTCTTTCCTTTCTTCCTGTGAAGTTGGAGACTGACCTCAGGGCTCTCCCTTCGGTCCAGTGTTGCGCCGTCTTGGGGGTGGGAGGCGAGAGGTGGGGGGTGCCCTGCAGAGCCCCTGGGCAGGGATGTGTTTCTGCAAGGCCCTGACTAGAATGGTTTCGTAACCGCTGTTCTCCTCTGCTCCATAATACTGACAGCCCTGGCAAAGGTCGGTCAGGGAAGGAGGCCTCCTGCTTCTGTCCACTTCCTCACACACACCTCATTTTCAAGCTGAAATAGACCCCACAGACACACCGGTGCCTACGCTTCAAGCTACGTGGGCAGTTGTCTTGGCCCCAACACTCTCTCACGCTTCATTGCTCTGGCTTTCTGGTTGCAGCCGGATGTTTCCCCGGGAAACTGCTGGCCTTTCCCAGGGCGTCAGGGCCAGGTGGTCATCAGGTTGCCAGCGCGAGTCCACCTGACTGCCATCACTGTGCAGCACATCTCCAAAGAAGTCTCTCCATCTGGGACCGTCACCAGCGCCCCCAGGGACATCGCTGTCTTTGTAAGTCTCTGCTGGGTGCTTCTGGTGCGGATCTGGTCCTGGGGGAAAGCCATGACAGGGTCTTCCTTGCTTTTGTGCCTCCTCTGAGGTTGGAGTCCTGGTCTCCTGAGCACTGCAGGGCCCTGGTGAGGCTCTAGGAGTCTCCTCCTAAGGGCTCTAGAGGTCTCCTCCCTCTTAAGACTTGTTCTGGCCAAGCAGCTCAGGGTTCTTGACTAAAACTCAAGCGGAGCCTGAGCTCCACCGTAACCAGTGCTAGACTAGGGCTAGAGCCCCAGGGGAGGGTGGGTAGGTAACAGGGCTGACCCAGCACCTACGTTGCCTCTTTGTCGGGACGAGTCTGAGCTGCTCTCCTTGTGCTTTGCCCCACAGGGAGTGGATGTGGACGGAGAAGAGGAAACTCTCCTGGTGACCTTCATGTACGATGTGGCAAAAGAGGCCATTCAGACCTTCCCTCTGAAGGTGCGATGCACGCACGGTGTTGGGGGAAGATGCCAGGGAGCAAAGCAGGTTTGCCTGCAGGGCCATGGCAGGAGGAGCGTGAATGCTTTCTCCCCGGGCAGAGGGGGCCTGGGTCACCGCCAGGAGAGAGCTGGTGGGGTTGGGAGGGCTGAGTGGCACGCGGTGGTGCTAGCAAAAGGACAGTGAGGGCAAGGTCAGGCCCGTGGGAGCATGAGTCCCAAGAGATCCCTGGCTGCCTTCAGCAGAGCCCGCTGCACACGCAGCCACTGCACCCGAGCAACGTCTTTGTGCCGTGGAGAAACAGGGACGCCCGTTGGAGAAAGCCGTCGGGCAGCACCCTGGCTCCATCCCGTGGCCTGCTGGCAGGCTGGACGGTGTCCTCTCCTCCCAGCATAGCATGCCCCTTCTCTCCCGCTGCTCTCACGCCTGCCCGCAGGAAAGCGGGCAGAGCAGACAGCGGGAGCTCGGGGGGGTGTCACACCAGCTGCCCCACGCAAAGGAGCACCTCCCCGGCCTCTCTGCCGGCACAGAGCGAGGCGCAGAGGGAAGGGGCAGAGGGGAGGGAGGCTGAGCCCCAGCCGGGCCCATGCAGAGGGTGCCAGGTGCCTTCCCCCTCCCCGTGTCCCCAGCCTCCCCAGCACCCCGCTACCAGAGCCAGCCTCAGGTTTCCACAGCCGCTCCCACCCACTGTCAGGAGCTTGTTCCTGAGCAGGAGCAGGGCTGGTGGGGGGAGATACCTTGACTGCATTGTGGCTCTTAACACCTCCGATTCCTCTTCCCTCTTTTCCTCGCAGAACGCCCCACATCCCAGAGCCTTCTCCTATCTCAAACTCCTTGTGAAGAGCAACTGGGGAAACCCAAAGTACACATGCATTTACCGAGTGCAGGTTCATGGGAAGATGGCAAAACCAAACAGCTTCAACTGAAACCAGCGACAGAAAAAGGACAAACATAAAAAAGAAGAAAAAGAATAATGTTGCTGCGACTCAGATTGGTGTAGATTTGTCTCCTAAGTTGGGTGCACAATAAGGTCCATTGCAGGGAGGGCAGTCGTGGGAAAGCAACAGAAGATCGGCGAGGAGGATTGTTAATACGCTCAAGTGACTCACACCTGGGTGCTGGAAAACACACATATCACACTAATTGTTATTCAGTCTCGGACGCTTGCAAGAAAAACACTTGCACTTCGATAACATAAACCTGTGATGGACTCAGGGACACCTTATCCAGCCACTTGAGAATCCTGGCCTGGTGCTGAAGAAGATCAAAGCACAGTGGGAAAACGATGCCTGTTTGAACCCTTTAAATGCCAGGCAGAACAGGGAGTCCGTGCGTGCTCTTGCTCACAAGGACTCTCTCGCTGCCAAGGGCTCTTGCTAACAAGGACTCTCTCTCACTCCACGGTGCCCGCAGTCCCTGCTTCCGTGCCTCTGCCCGGGTGTTGCTTCGGAGATTCCCTGGTCTGTGAGGTATCGAGAAGAAACTTGTTCTTTGCCTTTCATCCGTGGTTTTGTGGTTGTTCCTGCGTCCTGCCCGCATCGGCTCACACAGCGGGGTTACAACCAGGGACTGAGTCTGGTAAATAGGTAAACGTAGCTCCTTGTGAAGAACAAACAGCGAAGAATACCACATCCCCGAAGAGACTGGAGGGACCGATAACAAGCTCGCAAAATAAATGGGGGAGTTGCAAAAGCTGCTGCATTTATCTTCCCCAGTCCACACAAAGAGATTCCTCTATTATCAGCTCAAACCAGCCACCATACACCACTAGGAACCACCCAAGACCTACCATGAAGCCCCTAACAGAGTTAACGTGCATGTGCCAAGGGGATGTGAATATGGAGATGAGTTCTGGAAATGTAATGAACGTGGCAATGAGTGCTGAGACATGTAACGACCACGCATATTCTGTATGGATGTAAGTCTCTGTGAATCTCACATTCAGTGGACATGTCAGGTGGAGAGATCCCCCACGTCCCCGGTGCTGAATAAAAGAATGCCTGCTTCTTAAGACTACATCGGTGTTAAGAAGTTCATTCCCGATTTCGGTGACAGTTTCTGGCGACCCAGATGGGACTCTGCCTCTGAATCTCGACAGATCCTTGGAATTGCAGGGCCTCCATCCGGCACCGAGGGATTCTCAGGGAGAACCTCCGATCCCCGGACCAAAGAGCTCCGAGCAAGGCCCCTGGAAAGGTGAAGGCATTCTTTTCTTTAAGGGATATTAAGGGTTGCCTGTCCATAAGGCGAGGCATAAGTCTCGCAGGGTTGGGCTGTAAAGGTACCTAAGGGAAGGAGTTGGTCTCACCGGATGAAAGCCTGTGAGAAACGCGGCTGATAAGCGTAAAGGTATTGTCCTCAACACCAGGCGGGGAAGGGCCGCACCAAGAGCAAAGGTCTGGTATAAAAGGTTCAGGCCCTAAGGTTTTGTTATTTTGTCTTGTGTTATAAGCGCTATGTTCAGTTGTCATTTTCTTTGTGTTTTGTGTTGTTCGTTCTACTAGTACTATCCTATAATGGGTAGCAAGCCCTTGGCGGAAGGGGGAATTTTGAAAACGTCTCCTTTAGGTTGTATACTGAAGCGTTGGAAACAAATAGGAGGGGACCCGCTCACGAGAAAGCAGCTGATTGAATATTGTAACAATTGGTGGCCGTTATGTACTTCAGAAGATCAAGAAAAATGGACAAGAAATGGGACTTTAAAATAGAATACAATTTTACAGCTTATGTTATTTTGTAGCAGGGAAAACAAATGGGATGAAGTACCGTATGTAGATTTGTTTTTCACTTTAAGAAACCACCCAGAGTGGCAGAAGGATTGTGGGCGATAACCAGATATCAGAGACGGTTATTCGGAATGAGACATGCTACGCCAAAAGCCATTAATTGGTCAAAATCGTATGAGGTTAAACAAGAACCAAATGAATCGCCACCTGCATTTATGGAACGAGTAAAGAATACTGCTAGGAAATACACGAACGTGGACCCCGAGAAGTCGGAGGAGGCTGGGCAATTGGCCTCTATTTTTATGGGACAATCTGCCCCGGATGTACAAAAGAAACTCCAAAAGTTAGAAGGAGAAGATTCGAGGGACTTGGGAACATTGGTGTAAGTAGCTTGGACCGTCTAGAATAACAGAGAAAAGGAGAGGGAGAATCAAAGAGAAGGGAGATTAATTGCCGCATTGACGGGAGTTGCTCCGGGAAGAACGAACGGGGCCCGGGGAAGTAGAGGAGGCTACAGAAGAGCTGGGAAGGAACTCGTTTAGCAGAAGCTCAGTGCGCGATCTGCAAAGAGCGAGGACATTGGAAAAACGCGTGCCCTGGAGTCAGTAACCAAGGCTCGATCCTGCAGCCTGTCAAGGTGATGGCTTTAGGTGATGGTTTAGGGAAGCGTTGCAAAACAGGTAGTAATAAGTCACCTACGTAAACAAATCAATAGCAGGCATGCATCGAGGATTGCTGAAGAGGAAAGTTCATCTGGAGGGCAACTGACGGAGAGGAAGATACGACCACCAGATGAAGTAAATGACCACCAGAACGACTGTGATTCGCGAAATAACTTGCCTCATGATTGTGCAATTGGTTCTGGGAGGGGGCGTGCTTATGTTAATGATTTAGGGAAAACGAATGAATACCTAACAATTTTGTAAATATAAACGGCTCAGAATAAGATCATTGTGGGAGCACTTATGGTGGAAAATCCCCAGTGCGACCGCAGCGCTGCTAATAAAGAATACCTGCTCTACAGGACCATCTGCTGTTGAGTTTATTTCTTTGCTTCAGCTCGTCTCTGTAATCCTGAAAGTTGAAAATATTATAACCATCTGATTTAGGTGAGACCCCCAAAGAGTGACCTTTGGAAGTCTCAAAGAGGGGAACTGTTACACCCAGGGACTGAGCGTCTGGTCAATGGTACTCGACTCCTCCCTGAGGAGGGGTTCAGAAAGCCCGGGGGGTCCTTTCTGAGCCCCGGGACCCAACGGGAAGGTCTCCCTGACGGCTGGTCTGACCCTGGCCCCTGTGCAGTAAATAACCAAGTGTGCCCTTCCAGCGCGTCACAGAGTCATGGAATGTGTTGGATTGGAAGGGACCCTTAAAGGCCATCTCGTCCAACCCCCGGCAGTGAGCAGGGACGTCTTCAACTAGATCAGGTTGCTCAGAGCCTCATCCAGCCTGGCCTTGGATGTCTCCAGGGATGGGGCCTCCACCCTCTCTCTGGGCAACCTGGGCCGGTGTCTCGCCACCCTCAGTGTAAAGAGCTTCTTCCTAATGTCTGATCTAAACCTGCCCTGCTCTAGTTTAAAGCCATTGCCCCTCGTGCTGTGGCTCTGTGCCCTCGCAAACAGCTCCTCCAGCTCTCCTGGAGCCCCTTCAGGGACTGGAAGGGGCTCTAAGGTCTCCCCGGGGCCTTCTCTTCTCCAGGCTGAACCCCCCCAGCTCTCTCAGCCTGTCCCCACAGCAGAGGGGCTCCCGCCCTCGGATCACCTCCGCGGCCTGTCTCGTAAAGCGCTGCCACATTCACCGCTGACTTTGTTAAATCGCTGGTTTATGTTAATAAATATTTCCCCACTTCTCTCCCACAAGTGAAGCCAATGGCTGCGCGCGCCACAAATTGGCCCTTGGTGCCCGGCTCCTGAAATGCCCCTAATGCTGCCACCACTCCCGGAACGCTCCCAATGGCCACTCCTGTGCTAAAGCGCCACCGCGCAGGGAGCGGGGCGCGGCGGGGAGGAGTCGGTGGGATCGGCGGTGTGTGTTTGGGAGACCCCGCTTTCTGCCCCCAGTGGAGGGCGCGGGGCTGGGGCAGCCGGCAGTGCGGGGCCTGCGAGGCTGCCTGCGCCCGGCCGGTGCCACTTCTGCCGGGACGAGCCCAAATTCGGGGGTCAGCAGCATCAGAAGCTCCGCTGGAGGCAGTGCCTGTGCTGAGCCATGGTGGGTGCGCTCCAGCCCCCCCAGTGGCTCCCAGTGCCACCCAGTAACCCCCAGCCATCTCCTTCTCCCTCCCTCTCCCCGCAACCCGTTGCCTTCCACCAGGGAAACTGAGGCACGAACAAGGCCAGGGGTGGGTGCTGGATGGGGATCAGTTCAGGGGCGGGCGGGGAGTGGGTGCTGTTTGGCACCCAGGTGGTACTCAGGCGCCGGGGCCCCTTTTTGGGGACACCCAGACGCCTGGGTTCTCTCTGTATTGCTTGGCTTTGGGGGGTGCTCGCCCCGACACGCGGGTCCCTTTTTGGGGAGGCAGTGGGGTTCCCCAGACTCCTGGGATCCCTGGGGGAGGTGTGTGTGTTTCTTCCCACCTCTTTCTCCCCCTCCTCCCTCAATCCACACCCCCACCCCACCCCAAAATCGGGGTGTCACCCCCCCATCCGCGCTGCAGAGGCAGCTGCTGCCAGTGGGGGGAGGGGTCCGGGGGGACCTCTGGAGCAGTCGTCCCCTCCCCCCCGCAAGGTAATGGGACGCCCCCAAAACATCCCACCAACTCCTACAGGACCCTTAACCCGCCCAAAACTCTGGGGTGCCCCCCAAGTAGGGCCACCCCAATCTATGGGACCCCCTCAATCTATGGGACACCCCCCCAATCTATGGGTGCCCCCAATTTTGCACCCCCCAAATTTCAGGACCCACAAACTTGTCCCTCACCCCCCATAGCAACCCCCAAATCTATGGGACTCCCCCAGTAGGACCCCCCATCTATGCCCCCCTCCAAATGTGGGGACCCCCCCCCTCTTGCTGTGCTCGCTCTGCTGCTCTGCGCCGCCCCCCACCCCTCCCTCACCCCTTCAGGGGACTCAGGCATCCGGGCGCCCCCCCAGCCGGGGAGGGGAGTGTGGATTGAGGGAGGATAAGGGCGCGCCTGGGCCCCTCCAGGACACATCCCCTCACCCCACCCCCACGGCTTGTGTGTGCCTCAGTTTCCCCTGGAGGGGGGGAGGAGTCACTCCCTGGACGCCTGGGTCCCCTCCTCCTCATGACTAACATACTCATATTATCACCTAGAACTCATTAATATGTAAATGTCCTTGACGCGTGCGCATACGTGTCCATTGGTGGTGGTCTTCGTGGTCGTCAATAGTCTTCCTCACCGTGCCCGCTGGTTGAACTTGGTCTTCGCGCACACTCCGTTTGTCTTTTGGCTTGGTTTGCAACTCCTGCTCTCACCAAACTAGCTTGTTCTGGCATCTCTTCCCATCTACTCTCCTCAAGGATACAACATCTCAAGACTTCCTTGTATCCAACTAAGCCCAGCAGATGTCTAACCCATCCGCTTACAAAGCGTTTCAAACTTAGCTACATTATTCCAGTAAGGAGGAACCAGATGTTCTTTTCAACTGGGTATCAGTAAGGCCTGAGGGGCTTTCCACCCCAGCCTTTTGTGCTGTTCAAGGCTACTGTATCACCAGCGACGGTATCACCCTGGCAGCAGCCATTGGCACCTGCTGTTCTGTAACCTTCAGCAGTCCCACCACAGAAGGGTCAGCTGAAAGACCGGGTAAGGCAGACAGCTGTGTAATGTCCTCAGTCCCTCCAGCTGCTATACCAACAGCCCACCGATACGCTTTCGGGTCTTTGAAATACCCTCTCTTGAGCAAGTCTACGCCAAGGATGCGCGGAGCGTCTGGGCCACTCACAATGGAGCGCTTCCGCCATTTATTCCCAGTTCGGCTCACTTTGGCCGAAGTACAGTCAGTTCTTGAGACCTGTCACACCAGAATCAGCAACAGATTTTGTCCCTTTATGAGTCAATGGCAATAGGGTACACTGTGCACCGCTGTCCACCATGTCTTTATGCTTTTGTGGCTCTAATACACGAGGACATCGAATCCACACAGCCCAATAAACTCGGTTATCCCTCTCCCCCTCCTGGCTGGAGGCAGGGCACCTCTAATGTTGAGGACAACATCTACAGTTAGCAGATGAGTTCCGACCCGGACCAGAGAACTGCTCCCTGGGCACTGGAGCAGCCACCCTCCTGGAAGAATTCTTTCTTCTATCTGTTTTACCCTGCAACTAGTGCCTGTAGGGCCAAGGTAGGTCCTTCATCCCACTTACTCAGGTCCTCTCCATAGGCACCGAGGTAAAACCACAAGGTGTCTCGTAGTGTCTTCTTTTCCTTCCAAGTCGGTCTCGTAGGAGGGCATCTTCTCCTAATGGCTGCGACATGGGTCCATGCAGGGGAAAAGCGGGATGTTTCTTCCATCCTAGACAGTTTCTCAAACAGTGTCTCCTTTTTCTCAATCATCTTCTCAGTTTTATCAGCTTCCCCGCTGCTGAGCCGGCCGGGGGCAGCGGCCAGGGAGTGGGGCTGCCGAGGGCAGCAGGGCCGGGGCAGGCGGCATGCCTGCGCGCTGCGGGGCCGAGCGGCACGCGCTGCCCTGCCTGGCTGCGGCCCGAGGGCCCTGGGCCAGGCGCCCCAGGAAGGACGGGTTTGGGGGTGGATGGAGAGGGCCAGAGGGGCTGGAGACCGTCCAGCAGCAGCCTCAGCAGCATCCTCAGCAGGTCGGCCAGGAGGCTGGGCTCACAGGACAGCGTGTTCCACATGGCCCTGGCAGTGCTGCAGAGCCAGAGCACACTGTCAGCAGGGCCACCTCGGCCACCACCCCTTCTGCCTGGGCAGGCCCCGGAGGTCCTGAGCTGCCCCTGAGGCTGACGGGCCACGTACTTGTCACAGGGCCGGGAAACCCTCAGCAGGCCAGTGACCACCTCATAACTGTCGATGTCGGCCAGCCAGGGAAGGGTGAACGTCAGGATGTCCTGGAGCAGCATCCTGCTGACGCAGACCAGGTGCCTATCGATGACCTCCACGAGGTCGTTGACCTACTGGAGACAGCGGGCTGGAGCACAGCTATGGCCCCTGCTGACACCAAGAGCTGCTGCCCTCCTGCTGCCCTTTGCTGGCCTCAAGGGACGCCCGTCAGGTGCTGCAAGCCCTGGCCTCGGGGCGGGGGGAACGGCTCCCGCAGGGCACGCGCACAGGGCAACCCGGCTGCACACTGCCTACCCCGTATAGCTCCGAGCACGAGCCTCTCAAGACCAGCGCCAGCACCCTGCCAACCAGCAGGGCGTCAGAGACCCTTGGGTCTGCCATGTTTTTCAAGATGGCAAGGACAAAGTCGTTCATCTCAGACGGGAAGAAGGGGCTCCCAAGTAGCTGAGGGAGGGAAAAAGCATCACACTGAGCGCCCTGACTGCAGGGACCGTGAGCTCTGCCGGCAACCAGAGCTCGCCGGTGGCCAGAATGGCCAGAGCTGCTGTGCTGACGCTGGGCTAAAGCCTTGGACTACTCCCTGCAGAGAGCTGGTGGCTCCCCGCAGCCTGATGGGCGGGAGGCCGTGCCATCCCCCGCCGCGGCTGATGGGCTGGTTCATCCCAAGCCTCCCGCCAGCCCCACGGCCAAGTAGCTGAGGGAGAGAGGGAGGGAAAAGGTGTCGCACTGAGTGCTCTGGCATGGGTAGCGCTGGCTCTGCCCCATCGAGAAGAGATACCATTTGCCTCGCCCTAAAAGAACGGCCCCATTCTCTCTGTCCCCGAAACAGCCTTCTTCGCCTTTGTTATTCAGGAGAGAACTGAAACTTTCTCTTAGAAATGTAGGTCTTTCTTCAGGAAAGATGCAATGTGTCCGGGAGGATTCCAAAGGACAAACATTTTACAGAAGTAAGATGTTCCACCCGTCGTCTTTTCATTCTTTGCTTCTTCCTGTTCTGCTCGTGGCTTTAGGCCGACACGCCTGTACGCAGGGAGGTCAAAGGCCTGGCAGGGGAATGGCCGCCCGCAGCCAAGGCAGACCGTCAGCCCCCGCCCGGACCTAACAGCGCAACCCCCGTCTTTCTGCTCGGGGCCGGCGCCGGGCGGTGCCGTGAGCGGAGCGGGCGGGGCCGGGCCTGGCGGCGGGAAGGGCCTCCCCTCAGGGAACGGCGGGCCCGCGGAGCGTTCTGGGAGCCGTAGTCTCCCCGGGGCGGTAGGCCGGGCGCCATCTTGTGCGCGGCGGCAGGCCCGGCGGCGCGGCTCCCACGCCAGCCCCCACCGGCTGTAGGGAGCGGCAGCATTCCCGGGGGGAGCGGGCGCTGTTCCCCGTCACCTGTCGGGACGGGGTGCCTGGGCAGCGGAGACCCTCCCGCCATGGCGACGCCCGCACGCCCAGCTCCTCCTCGACCTTCCTCCCGTCATGCACCGCGCGTCTCCGCCTGTTCCGGCCCAGCGCCGCGCGGTGATTGGCCTCTCGGGCGTCCTACCCGGAAGCGGGCGCCGCGGCAAGAGATTTGAACGGCAGCGGCCGCCCCGGGAGGCGGCTGCCGAGCCGGTGAGTGTAGCCTCCGGGCCCCGCTGCCCCGCAGCCCGTTAGCGGCTCCCGGCGGGTCTGCTGGCGGCAGGACTCTGGGGGGGCTGGGCGCCTTTCGCCGGGCCGCGCGGGCGGGCCCGCGAAAGGAGGCGGCCGCGGCGGCGTCTCCTTGGGTCTCGTTCGTTGCCCCGCGGAGGATACCGCCGGGTCGGGCGTGCTTGCCTCTTCGGCAGCGCAGTCGCCCGCTCTCGCTGGCAAGCGTTAGCCAGGAGCCCCCGTTAGACGGTAGCCGCCTGTGCCCGGGGCCTGCGGGCGCTCGGGCTGCCCCGTCTGGTGAATTTCCCGCTGGGGGTGTAGCGCTTGGTCATCAGCGCAGGTCGCCCCCCGCCCCGGCCCGCGCTGGGCTGCAGTAAATGCGTTTTCCGTTCCAGAGTCTGCTCAGCGTGGAGAAGCCCAAAGGCCGGCTGCAGTTTCTCCTCGCAGGGGCTGAGAAGAATTGCCAGGTCCCCGTTGCTCTCAGAATGGCTTTAGGCGATTATGAGGAAATTCTCAAGTGCTACGAATCACATGAAAGGATTGGGACAGGTAGGCCTGATCCGTGGGCACAACGCGATGCGCGCGCCCTGTCTGACCGCTCTCGTGCTTCCCTAAGCACACGTTAACTGTTGCTGTCGAATGCACGGGGCACGTTTCTGTTGTGTGTTTTGCGCGGCAGAGCTCTGGCAGTGTCACTGGAGGTGGGTGTCAGTGGTCGCTTCTTGCTCTAGTGAAGACGCTGCCCGCTGTGCGTGTGACACATTCGCTGCCCCTGTGAGATTACAGGCAAGAAAACACGTCCTCACGCTGAGCTTTCAAGGTCTCTTTTTCCAGTTCTAGGTGGGTTTGCTGATTATTTCGATGTTCTTCGGTGGCTCGACTCATGGGTGTGTGGGCACCTACGTGATGTACTTTCACCACTAGTTTCCCCAGCGGGTCAGCAATATCTTGCCATACTTGAGCAGCCCAGAGGGGTTTACCTCTGGGTTTGCCTGTGCTGCCAGTTGCTCTGCTTCCAGTGCCTCTGGCCTTCTTGTGGGGCTGCCACCACTGGTGGGGCCACTCTCCACCCCTCCCAGTGCCCCGAGCGTGCCTGGGGGAGGAACTGCCGCTCTGCTCAGCAGCAGAAGGCCCCACTGGGCCTTCCGTGGGGCCCTGTGAGGCCCGGGAGAGGCCCTGGGGCTCTTGGTGGGGACCACTTGGCCCAGCTCATGCTCCTGAGAGGGCTGGAGAAGCCCTGGGGTTGCCTGGAGGGCAGCAGGGCCCTGCCCGTGCCCCAGACAAGCCCGGCTGCTGCGTCCGGGTATGGAATTGGCCATGTCCACCAGCTATCCCCAGGGTGTTCAGCCTCCTGAGCTGGGAGATAAGGGTGGAGAGCAGAACAACCCACCCATAACCCAGGAGGAAGTAGTCAATGATCTGCTTCTGCACCCAGACGCACATAAGTCTATGGGGCCGGATGGGATTCACCCAAGAGTACTCAGGGAGCTGGCGGGAGAGCTCACCAAGCCTCTCTCCATCGTTTATCAACAATCCTGGTCAACAGGGCAGGTACCAGATGACTGGAGGGTGGCTACTGTGACGCCCATCTACAAGAAGGGTCGGAAGGAGGATCCGGGGAACTACAGGCCTGTCAGCCTGACCTCGGTCCCAGGAAAGATCATGGAGAGGATCATCTTGAGTGAGCTCTCACGGCAAGCGCAGGGCAGCCAAGGGATCGGGGCCAGGCAGCATGGCTTTAGGGAAGGGAGGTGCTGCATAACCAACCTGATCTCTTTCTATGACCACGTCACCCGCCTTCTGGATGCGGGGAAGGCTGTGGACGTTGTCTATCTGGACTTTGGCAAGGCCTTTGACACCGTCCCCCCCAGCATTCTCCTGGAGAAGCTGGCGATCCATGGTGTAGACGAGTGTACTCTTTGCTGGGTTAAAAACGGGCTGGCTGGCCGTGCCCAGAGAGTTGGGATTAATGGGGTGAAATCCTCTTGGCGGCCGGTCACCAGTGGTGTCCCTCAGGGCTCAGTTTTGGGGCCAGCTTTTTTTAATGTCTTTGTCAATGATGTGGATGAGGGGATTGAGTGCACCCTCAGTAAGTTTGCAGATGACACCAGACTGGGTGGGGGTGTTGATCTGCTTGAGGGTAGGAAGGCTCTCCAGAGGGACCTGGACAGGCTGGATCGATGGGCCAAGGCCAACTGTATGAGGTTTAATAAGGCCAAGTGCCGGGTCCTGCATTTCGGTCACAACAACCCACAGCAAGGCTACAGGCTTGGGGCAGAGTGGCTGGAAAGCTGCCCGGCAGAAAAGGACCTGGGGGTGCTGGTGGACGGCCAGCTTAACATGAGCCAGCAGTGTGCCCAGGTGGCCAAGAGGGCCAACAGCATTCTGGCTTCTATCAGGAATAGCGTGGCCAGCAGGAGCAGGGAAGTGATGGTGCCTCTGTACTGGGCACTGGTGAGGCCCCACCTCGAGTGCTGTGTTCAGTTCTGGGCCCCTCTGTACAAGAGGGACATTGAGGTGCTGGAGCGTGTCCAGAGGAGAGCGACCAGGCTGGTGAGGGGTCTGGAGACCAGGGCATATGAGGAGAGGCTGAGGGAGCTGGGCATGTTTAGCTTGGAGAAGGGGAGGCTGAGGGGAGACCTCATTGCCCTCTCCAACTCCCTGAAAGGAGGGTGGAGAGAGGTGGGGGTTGGCCTCTTCTCCCAGGGGAATAACGACAGGACCAGAGGAAATGGCCTGAACTTGCGGCAGGGGAGGTTTAGGTTAGATATTAGGAAGAATGACTTTACTGCAAGAGTGGTCAGGCACTGGAACAGCCTGCCCAGGGAGGTGGTTGAGTCACCATCCCTAGAGGTGTTTAAGAAACATCTAGATTTGGCACTTCAGGGCATGCGCTAGTGTGGAGATTGTAGGGCTTTTTTTCATGTGTGTATGGTTGGACTCGATGATCTTAAAGGTCCCTTCCAACCATGAAGATTCTGTGATTATCATCCCCCTTGACGCAGCACTGGTGTGGCCACATCTGGCCTAGTGTGTCTGTGTGTGGGGCTCTCTGTTCTGAAGGAAGGAGGAGGAACTGGAGAAGCTCCAAAGGACACTGGCCAGGATGGGGCTTGGGGCCTGTGTGGAGAAGCTGAGGGAGCTGGGCTTCTGTACCTTTTGAAGTGGAGGCCCAGGGCTCTCTAGCAGTAGCCTGCACCTGCTTGAAGGGTGGCTTCAGAGATCATGGAGCTTTTCTTGGTAGTGGGAAGAGAAGGAAACCTCAACAAAGCGCAGCTTGGAAGGGTCGGACTGCATGTGAGGAAAAAGAAATCTCAGTCAAATGGTTGCACTGTGGTGCAAGAGGTCACCCAGAGGGAGTCTGTATTAGCCCATGGCTTTGTGTTTCAAGGAACAGCCGGTGAGAGTGGAGAGACATCAGCACAGGTATAGAAATGCCGGGGTGAGAGCGATGTGGGAAAGCACGATGGGTGTCTGCGGCCTGCAGGGAAAGAGGCGCAGGCATGGGGCAGTGATGGACAGCCTGCAGTGGAGGTGGCCCACGGCTCTGGCAAGGCTACAAAGCCCAACAGCACCAAGGTCTTTGTCCCCTTGGCTATGGCAGTTTTGTTTTACTTTACTTTTCAGTCTAGAGAAGAGGTGATAGAAATCTTCTGCAACTGATATTGATCCAGAGGGTCTCCTCAGGAGGTCTGGATGGCTAGGAAAAGCAGTCCCTTGAGGTCTGACACTGTATGGACAACGCTACTCCTCACCGCCCCCACCCCAACCCCACCATCTCTGTCATTGCCCAGTTGGGATTTACATCGGTGTCCTTCCATCAAACTTCTCCACTGGTCTCTGCAGCTGGATGTTACAGCTCCATTGCACCAGCTCCCACCTGAGCTCCTCAGAGACCTGGCTGCGCCCAGGCACAGAAGGGTTTCTCCTCTTTGCAAGCAAAGAAAAGTAAAGCCTGATCATGTCGGATCATGTTTGATAAACAATAAAACACCCTCTGCGGCCAGATGCTAAGTCCATGCTGCCTCTAATGAGGTTGCTTTTCTGCAAGGGGTAATCTTATGAGACATGCTTTAGATAGGTAGGTACAGAAAGGTTGATATAAACACAGTTAAAGAGTTGGCTACAGGAGATAATTAGACTACTGAAAGACGGGGAAACTTTTAACCATGTGAAGCTCAAAGCAGCAGCTGGATGGGTGACAGGAACCTGAATGAAGAAAGAGTAAGGGAAGGAGAAAACGGGAGTATAATAGAAAAGGCCCCTGTCTAGACAGTCTGCACCTGGAAAGATGACTTTAGAAGTGGTCATTGTATTTGGACAGGTGAAAATGTATGAAAGATTAGAGAAATTATGTACGTAGGATTACAGGCAAAATAGTGGTAATGAAGTTACAGAACAAGATTGACATTTCTTTGGAATATCCCTTTTGAAAAGTCATTGGGTTGGCAGAGGTCTCTTGTGAGAGAGGACAAGCAAGTGTTGCACCCAGCTTTGAACGAGGCCAAAAATGCAACTCAGGGAACAACTCACTGGCTGTACAAGCTCACATTGGTGAGGAGCGTGCCACCAGTTAGAGTCCTCTTGGGTGATATTTCTGGGCACCAAAAAGAAAAAATTGTCTTCAAATGCAGTCAGCATGGACTTACTGAGGGTACGTACTGGGACATACTGGGGCATTGTGGGGCAGCACAGGGATGCTGGCTCCTGGGCCCTGTTCAGTTTAGCACCTGTGTCCGTGACCCAGAGAAGGCAACTCTCAGCATGTTTAACAAGAACAACCGCTGCATTCTACACCTGGGATGAAATAATGGTGGCCACAAGTATAGGCTGGAAGAGGAGTGGCTGGAAAGCAGCCCCACAGAAAGGGATCTGGGGGCGCTGGTTGGCAGCTGGGTTAATGTGAGTCAGGAGAGTGCCCTGGCAGCCAAGAGGGCAACCTGCATTCTGGGGTGCATAGAATCATAGCATTGCCTAAGTTGGAAGAGACCTTTCAGATCATCGAGTCCAACCACCAACCTAACTCTGACAAAAACCATCACTAAAGCATATCTCTAAGCACTGCGTCTACCCGTCTTTTGCATACCTCCAGGGATGGTTGCACTTCCCTGGGCAGCCTCGTCCAATGCTTACTAACCCTTTCAGAGTAAACTTTTTTCCTAATATCCAGTCTAAACCTCCCCTGGTGCAACCTGAGGCTGCTTCCCCTTCTCTTATTGCCTGTTACTTGGGAGAAGAGACCCACCCCCACCTCTCTACAACCTCCTTTCAGGTGGCTGTAGAGAGCGATAAGGTCTCCCTCAGCCTCCTTTTCTCCGGACTAAACAATCCCAGATCCCTCAGACACTCCTCATAAGACTTGTTTGTCTCGGAGTTTCCTCTGCCCTCTCTGGCATCCCTACCCACCACCAATCACTGCCTAACCACTAACTGAAATGTTAAGAAGCTCTCAGGGGATGACCATGTTTCTCCATTTACCACTCAGACGTCCTAAAGACACCAGTTGAGGAAGCTTATCTCGGGAAGAGGAGGACCTCCTAGAGGCACCTCTCTGCTCTTTGAGGTCTAAGTGCTTGTCAAAGGCCCCAGGAGGAGTTCATCTGGTGCCCACATTTATATTGCAGATGGTTGGTCTGCAATGGACAGGGAATGAGACAGAGATGCGACCAGGAATGACATGGAAGGGGAGATTCGGTGCATTGGGGATGGCTGGGGTGGAGATAATCCCCGTGGATAAAGCCTTGAGCAATGTGATGGCTGAGTAGAGACCTGCTGGTCAAACTAAAGGGCAAGAAGGAAATGCACAGGCAGTGGAAGCAGGGAGAGGTATCCTGGGAAGAGCATGGGGATGTTGCCCAGGTGTGTAGGGATGGGGTCAGGAAGGCCAAGGTGCAGCTCAAGATGAACTTGGCAAGGGAGGCAAAAAATAATAAGAAGGGCTTCTATAGATACGTCAGCCAGAAAAAGAAGCTCAAAGAAAGTGTACCCCTCCTGATGAGCAAGACTGGCAAACTGGTAAGAATGGACGAGGAGAAGGCTGAGGTACTCAACAACAGTTTTGCCTCAATCTTCCCTGGCAACCTCGCTTCCCACACCTTTTGAGTGGATTAACTTCAAGGCAGGGACTGGAGGAAAAAAGTCCCCCCAGCTGTGGCAAAAGGTTTGTGACCACCTGAGGAACCTGAGCATGCAGAAGTCTATGGGGGCTGACAAGATGCCTCCCAGAGTGTCGGAAGATGTTGGAGTGGGAGACGGACCCGGAGTAACGATGGAATCTCAATATGAGTATGATCGTTCTCCCTTTATTCAAGTTTTCAGAGTATATATAGGCAGGCAATAAGAGCACGCGCTAGCGGCAGCTATATGATTGGCTTACAGTCTCTGTTCACGCGCTGTCCATGCAGTTCATTCACAGATCAGGTTGGTTACAAGAATTCACATAGTAAATTGCTTAGTCATTAGCACAACATGTTTTCTACCTTCTCAGTTCCCGTTTTTCCCATGTACTAATTCCATCTTCTACCACCTGTTTTGCTCTTAATCTAATCTCTCATAGTAGGGAGGCTGACTCACGTGACCATTTTCTCTCAGACACATTCCTACACCAGAGTCCTGAGGGAACTGGCTGGTGGAGTTGCCAAGCCACTCTCCGTGATATTTGAAAAGCCATGGCAGTCAGGTGAAGTCCCCAGTGACTGGAAAAAGGCAAACATTGCACCAGAGTCCACCAGAGCTTCACACTCCCATGGGGTTGATGTGCCAGGTGTTGACCCCAGACAGACTCGCTCCCGCCTCCATCCCCGGGGAAGATCCATCTCCAACCAGCGGAGGGGAGAGCTGGGGTTGTGGCTCAGGCTCCAGCGCCATCCGAGTGTGCACGATGAGCACCGAACCAAGTGTTCCCACCAAAGAAGAAGCGGTACATGCACTTTCCCTCCCCTTTCCCTCTGTAAAACGGCGGGACGCCTCACTGCGGGTCAGAGCCTGAGGAGAGCAACCCTGATAAAAATTTATTTGGAAAATAAATGTGGTAAAACTCCCCCTGCCTCCCAGAAGGGACTGTAGGAAAAAGAGAGAAAGGTACAGACGTGCTCTTGGCCCCATGGGAGGTTCCCTCTGGGTGCTGCCCTCAACGGTGGTCCACTCGTTTGGGGATTGGCAAGACCTTTCCTTGACGGGACACTTCTTCGCGCTCAACGGGAGTCACCTCCAGATCTGTGCCCTGCGCCCCTTTTTGTTGGGTTTGTTAAAAGCCGGTTTGTGTTGGCACTTTGGGGCGCTCAGAAGCGTCGGTGGGGTTTTGTCTGGGACACGAACTGTCGAAGCCACAGGCCTTGCACTCCCCCTGAGGAGGCGGCGGGGGGACAGCACGGGTAGGATCAGTCACCCTTCAGAGCGACCTTGAGGAGGCTCTTGTCCAGCCCTTGGTCAAACCGGCCAACTGCTGACATTTACCTTTTTCAATGCGCGGCTCACGATCGCAACCACCCGAGCGCGTCGTCGTCGCCACCACTGAGCCAGCAGAGGGGACTTCCCCGAACACCACCGTGAATGTCAAGGGGCATCCAGTGCCGCCCGCTGGTTTGCGTTTCTCTCATCGGCCGCTCCTAATCCCATATTCCTCAATGGTGGCAGCGCCTACGATTCGTCGATTCTTTTCAAAACAGGCCCGGAATGCAAAAAACACCCCAGCGTGTTTAAATGCGGTGCATGATTCCGCGCCGGGTGACTTGTCTGTCCAACAGATAACGCAGAAAGCAGAAGCCGTCAAAATGAGAATCTGCCAGGTGGCTGCCTGCTCTTTGGGCATTTCCAAAGCAAATATTCCAGTCAGGCGCCTTCAATCTTTTCACGACCGAGCCACAAGAGATCCCTTATTTAGAGTTAGTGTCTCGTGAAGAGACGACCTTATCCCTAACCCTCGGAAATGCCATCTAATGTCAACGAGGGCCCTGAGCCGTTGATGGTTCTCGTGTCTGACTTCTCAGCGCACCCTCGTTTCCCTCTTCTCGGGCAGATGACCCCAGACAGGGTTTCTTCCGAGCCGGGACAGGAGCCTGTCCCGTCATGGGGACGCGACCAGCGACACCTCAGTTTTGCTGAAACTCGGGCAAACCTCCCAGCCGACTTCCAAAGCCCCGTCCAGATTTTTCCCACCGGCCTTTGACTCCCACCCCGCGTCTCCTACAAACACAAACCACCCCCCCGACCCCAGGGGCCACGGACTCCATTCGAGCGCTGTTTTACTTTCAGCCGTGGGCCGCTGGGTGGGTTAGGGGGCGAACGGCCCTTGGGCAGCGCAGCGCGGTGGCTGGAATTCCTGTGGCAGGGAACAGAGGACGAGCTTACAGAGGAACGCGCCGGCCTTACGGAGCACCTGCGGGTTTGCCGGGATAACGCCGACGTCCCGGGAACTCAGCGCAGGCGGCGAGTCCAAGGCGTTCGGTGCCGCCGTTGCTCGGCGCGGCCGGTGGAGTTGCTGGTCGTTACGGGCGGTTCCTTCTGCCACCCAGAGAGACCCGTCGATCCGTGCTGCGCCTCCCGATGGAGACCTTGCCGGTCCCATGTCCTCCCAGCGGTGGCTCACGTTATGCAGAAGCCAATCAGTCGCGCTCTGTGCCGCTCTTTGTCTCCCCTGAGAGCTGTGTGCGTCTGCAGGGGGGAAAACCCGGGGTGCCTGAGCTCCTCGAGCCAAAAATGCCCACGTCCGCCCTGAAGCCGTCCCCGCTGGGAGAGGTCCCGGCCGTTCCCTCTGCCCTTCGGGGCACTTGCGCCCTTGAAGAGAGCAGCCGGGGCCGATTGCGGGAGCGTCACGACGGCAGAGAGCAGCTCCGTTGGCGCCGGCTTGCTGGAAAAGGTCTGGCTCGGCTTGTGCGGCTTCCCCCGGCGGCTCTCCCTGCTGGGAGCGGAGCCCCACACCGCTTGCGACCAGCCCCACGCCGTCCCTGCCCCACAGCGCCCCGAGGGGGCTGCCCAGGGCCCCCGGGGTGGCGGTGGTCGGGCTGGGGGTGAAGGAAACCAGGCTGGAGAGCCAGGGCCAGCGCGGGGCAGGCAGGGGAGAGGGAAGAGGACGCGGCGCCCCTGGGGAGGCAGCTCCATCACCCCGGCTGCTCGGACCCCCGGGCTCCCCCAAGGAGAGCAGCCCCCCCGGCTGTCCGGCTGCTCCCCCGGCACCGCCCCGTCCCCGGCGGAGGGATGAGCTTCACTCGTAGGAGAGCAGCAGTGAAATAGTGATGAACAGCAAACACCATTTACCAAAGCCGGCAGTGAAGGCGACAGTGTTTTACGGGATTCGATGGCAAGGGGCACCCGGTTATTTACCGCGCGGGGGCCAGGGCCAGGCGAGCCGCGAGGGAGACCCTCCCGTTGGGTCCCGGGGCTGGGAAGGACCCCCCGGCTTTCCGAACTCCTTCTCCGAGAGGAGTCGAGGTGCAGCTGGATCCAATCCGAGCCCCAGGCTTGGCCAAGGGTTCATGTCTAAGGGATTATAGCCGCGCCATCAACCCTTACGTCACTTAGCCAAGACTTCAGGGGTCAGCACGGCGCCGAGAGCCTCTTGCGGCGAGGAACCTGCTGGCCCGGAGGAGCAGAACCTCAAGCGAGCGTCCCCGCTCCAGGGGAGATCCTGGGGCGCAGGCGCCGCCGCGCAGGAGAGCCCCGAGGGCTCCTGGGCTGTGCGCTCTTCACGGGGTAGGAGAAGTGACCCACGGCCATATTCGCAAGGGGACAAAACCCCTCGGTCCCCGCCCCAGACAGCGCTCGGCTGCGGGCAGCCCCCCCCCAAGGCCGGGGTGCGCCTCAGGACACCTCCCGCTGACGGTCGTGGCTGGGGCAGGAGCCGGGGGGAAGGAAGGGGGAAAGGGAGATCCCCCGCCTCTGGGCGCCGGCCTGTCCCCGGGGAAGGAGGGACCGCGGCGCTGGGGCGCCCCAGCACCCGCTGCTCCCCGCTCCCCCCAGCACCGCCCTCCTGAGGGGGCTCTGCCTGCTGGCGGGGCTGGAGGGCGCCCCGGCTGCCGTCGCCCCCGCCGTTCTGCCCCCGAGCGGGCTCTGGGGAAGCCCCGGGGGGGCTGGAGAGCCCTGTGTGCCGCGGGGCGCGGGCAGGTGTCAGAGGTGCCGCGGGACAGACGTCCCTCCTCTCGCCGGGGGGGCTCCGTGCCCGCCATCAGCGCCGAGGGGCTGCCCGGGGATGAGCCGAGGCTTCGTCGCGTCCCTCTGAACGGCCGCGTCCGGGGCCAGCAGAGGCCGAGGACACCACAGGGGACGAGGGCCTTTGGCGAGCGGTGGCCGAGCCCCAGCGGGGAGCGGAGCCAGCGCCGCACCGGGGCCGGGGCGCTGGGACCCGCTCTCGGGGCCGGCTCTGCCCGGGGGACCCCGGGGATGAGGGGGGACGGGGTGTCCCCAGGCGGTGGCGGGGCGAGGGCCAGGGCAGGGGCCAGTCCCCTCTGCCCGGGGGGGGCCCTGGCTGGGAACGGCACCGGTTTGGGTCCCGCGGAGCCTGGGGAACGGGGGGGGCTGGAGCCGGGCACGGCCGCCCCCCGGCACGTCCCCCACGCCGAGCCCTCCCCTCCCCACGCCCAGCACCCACCAGTGTCCCCCAGTGCCCGAAGGCCCCGGTCTCCTGCCGGCCCCGTGGCCCCTGCCCCCGGCCGTCCTCCCCCCTCCCACGTTCCCTCCTCCCGGGGTCCCCGGCGCCGAAGAAGAGGGGTCGGTCCCAGCCCCCCCTTTACCCGAGGGGCTGGGGAGGAGGCAGAGGTATTTCTGCCCTGAGAGCCCTGGTTGGAGGGTGCTGTCACCCCTGGGGGGCCCTGGAGGGAAAGGCTGGTCTGGGGGTGAGGGGTATGGGGAGATGGGGGTCTGGGGGTGAGGGACGTGGGGAGATGGGGGTCTGGGGGTGAGGGACACGGGGAGCTGGGGGGTTCTGGCTTTAGGGGCTGTTGGAGGCCGGTCTCATGATGGAGCAGTGGGTCACGGCTGTCGGGCGTCCAGCTGTCAGGAGGCTCCGGCCGCCCCCTCCGGCCGCCCCCAGTGCCAGGGCCCTTCCCTGCCCAGCTGCCCTGTGCCCACGCTGGACCGGTGCCGGGACGGAGGTGACTCCGTGCCGGGGCTGGGCTGGTGGCCAGGGCCGGCGTCTCTGCCAAGGCCGGCTTTGCCCCGGGGGCTCTCGGGGCGAGGAGGGAGGAGCAGGAGTCCCGGGGGGGATAAATCTGCCCCTTCGCCTTCCCCAGCTACAGCCGGGACTCTCCGCACGGCAGAGGAAGATGAAGGTGGCGGTGCTCAGCCTGGCCCTGCTCTTCGCCGTCCTGCTCTGCACCCCGGAGGATGCCCAGGTGGGTCCCCAGGGCCGCGGGCCAGGGCCGGGCTGGGGGACGCCGGCTCCGCCGCAGCGGGGGACACGAAAGCCCTTGGCTCGGCCTCTCGTCTCGGCGCCCCCACATCCGTCCCATCCCCCCCCGGCACCCCCGAGTCCCGTCCTTTTGGGCCCCGCTGCCGTCTCCCCCCGGCGACATGCTCCGTGTCCCACCTCTCCGTCGCTGCCGAGGTCTTTCTTCCCCTCGTCCCCCTCAGCCCTTCGCCTTCCCCCCTCTCCCCGGCAGCGGTGTCCCCGCAGCCCCTGCCCGACCCCGCCGTCCCCCCGCGCCGTCCCCTCGTCGAGCTCCTCTGCTCTCCTCCCCCCTCTGCCCCCCCAGCCACCGCCTCGGAGCCCCCACGGCCCCTCCGCTTGGGCTCCTTCCTTCTCCCGTCCGTCCCACGCCCCCCCGGCCCTCCAGAGTCCCCGGTCCCGGCCCTCGGGGGTCCCGCCGACCGCCCCCGCACCCCATCGCTGCGTCCCCACCACCCCCCGCCCCGTCCTCTCTGGGGCTCCCGAACTCCCCGCGGTTCCTTCATCTCCGTCCTCACCCCTGGTCCTCGCGTGAGGTGAAACCTGGGGGGGGACGGTGCTGGGGGGCAGCAGAAGGCCTTTTCCTGGGAAGCCTTGGGGCCGGGGGGAGCCTGTGTCGTCCCCCCCGGCCCCGCCACGGTCCCCTCCAGCGCCCGCTGCGCTCTTTCTCCCCAGGCCTTCGAAGCGAGCGGAGGTTACTGCATCGGGGTAAGCGGCGGGTGGGCTGGGAGGGCGCCCAGTCTGCGGAACTGGGGGGGCCGCTCGGTCCCCCCGTTGCTCGCCGGGGCTGGGGACATCCCAGTGACCCGGGCGACCCCACGGTCTCTCCGCAGGGGGGAATCGACTTCGGGCGAGTGAAGAGGGCTGCGGTAGGTACAGCCAGCTCTGCTGCCCCCAGACCCTCCCTCCCATGGCCACCGCGCTCCAGAGCATCCCAGTGCGCCCCAGTACCTGCACTGGGAGCCCACTCGACACTCCAGTATCTCCACTGGGACCCCACCCCCTCCCACCAGTATCTCCACTGGGATCCCGCTCCCTCCCCAGTACCTGCACTGGGAGCCCACTCGACACTCCAGTATCTCCACTGGGACCCCACTCCCCCCCCAGTATCTCCACTGGGACCCCACCCCCTCCCACCAGTATCTCCACTGGGATCCCGCTCCCTCCCCAGTACCTGCACTGGGACCCCACTCGACACTCCAGTGTCTGCACTGGGACCCCACCCCCTCCCACCAGTATCTGCACTGGGATCCCACTTGCCCCCCGGTACCTGCACCGGGACCCCAATCCCTCCCAGTATCTCCACTGGGATCCCGCTCCCTCCCCCGTGCCTGCACTGGGACCCCACCCCCTCCCACCAGTATCTCCACTGGGACCCCACTCCCCCCAGTGCCCGCACTGGGAGCCCACTCGCCCCCAGCCCCCCCAGGGCTTTCCCAGCGCCTCCCTGACCCCCCCGTCTCCCCAGGCCCCCGGGGCTGAGAAGCTGCTGGAGCTGGCGCGCCAGAGACGCATGGCTGAGGCGGCCGAGGCCTAGGTGAGCGACGTCCCGGCCGCTCCAGCCCCACGGAGGGTCCTGGGCCCCAGGGGGTCCCCGAGCCCTCGGGGCCGGGACCGCCGGGGCCGCGGGAGCGGGACGCAGAGGGGACGGCGGCGACACGTGTCCCCGGGCCAGCGGGACGCAGCCGCTGCCCTGCCGGTGCCCGCGCCCGAGGGGCGTTGCACGGACTGCCCGGGGCCCCGCCGCGGCCGGGCGGGGGGCTCTGGTGCCCCCCAGGATGCCCGCGGGGGCCGGGCGGGGCTCGGGGAGGTTTCGGGGCGTCCCCGGGTAAGGCCACGCCGGGCGAGGGGCTGGGGGTGCCCCGGGGGGCTCAGGAGAGCCAGGTCCTGCCCTGGGTGCGTGGGGGGCTCCGGGTCCCTTCTCCGTCCCCAGGGCTCTGCAGGGAGACGGGGGGGACGCGGCCGCTCTCCTGGCCCGGCGCACGCCGGGGGGGTCTCACGCCGGGCTCTGTCTTCCAGGACTGGAACCGGCGGTGACACCCTTGTCCCGTCCCCCCCCAGCGGCACGAGGAGATGGTCATCCCTGGATGGCCCCCCCCGACCCCCGGGAGCCCCGGACCGTTGCCCTCTCGCCATCAATAAACTCCTTCAGCAAAGCTTCGCTCCGCGTCTGCCTGCGCGTGGCCCCCCCTCCGTGGCCCCTCTCCCCGTGGTGTGGGGCAGGAGAGGAGCGTGGAGGGACGGCCTGGACCTCTGGGCGCCTGCCCCACGGACTCAGCCCTCCGGGGGGTTCCCCGGCCATTTCGGAGCCCCACGCCGGGCCACCTGCCTTCCCCAACCGCCCCCCCCCAGCCCACCCCCTCTCTGGGGCATCGCGGGTCGGGGAGGAGCCTCGGGAACCCGGAGAATCCCCCAGGGATTCGTGACCCAGCTCCGTCCCCGCCGGGGGGCTCCTGCGATGTCCGGGAGCGGGGTTTGGCGCCGGCTGCGGTCGGAACCGCCCCAAAAAGGCCGCTCCGAGGAGCCCCCGGGGGGGCTGGAAGTGGCCAACTGGGCCAGAGCGTCTCGGGAGAGGAGGGGGCCGGGGAGAGATGGGGGGCACAGGACGGAAACGCCGGCGTGGGCTCGTCACGGGCCCCCCTTGGGAGAGAGCTCCGTGGGAGCCGGGCTGGAACTCGCCCCTCGGCTCCGCGCGGTGCTGGCGCCTGAGCTCACAACCTCTCCCGGGAATTCCCCATCCCATTCCTCTCCCGGGAATTCCCCCCATTCCCAATTTGGGGGAAATTCCCTCCTTTTGGGGGGGGGGGCAGGAAGGGCCGGCACTTGGTGGGTCTCTCCCGCTAGTCCCCGAGGCAGCTCTTCTCCCTGGGCTGTGGTGGCCCCGCGCCTGTCCCCGGCGCTGCCCATCCGCCACCTCTGGCTCGGGGATGGCACCTTGGAGCCAGCGTTCCCCAGGGAAAAGCCTCTTGGTGTCGACACGCCACGAGAGGAAGGACAAATGGCGTCTGGATTCCGGAGAGAGCCCCAACCATTGGAGGAGTCCCCAGAGACCCACGTCCCCCAAAACCCCATGTCCCCCAATACCCCGTATCCATAAAAATCGATGTCCCTAGAGCCCACGTCGCCAAAACCCCACGTCCCCCTCCTTCCCGTGGACCCTTTCCCATGCCCTCACCCACACCCTTCCCTCTCCTCCGTCTCCTTCGGAGACCATCACCCAGCCCCCGCCAACGGCGGGGAGGGGAGACACGCTCCTGCCTGGCCGGGGGCCGCTGCAGAAACAGCTTCTTCCGCCCCAGAGAACCACAGAATTGCACCGGAGGGTCCCTGGGGGGGACACGCGAGTGGTGCCGATGGGCACCGGCGTGACGGGGCTGGGAGCTGCCAACTGGGAAACTGGGAGAAACGGGAGAAACCGGAGAGCGGGGGAGTGGGGTCCCAGTGCGGAGAGTGGAGGGCACAAGGGGGGCGTGTGGGGCAGGGGGGGACCTATGGGGCAGAGCAGATGTCCACGGGGTCGGTGATGTATGGGGCTGAAGGGGTCTCTGTGGGGCGGGGGGAGCCCTATGCGGCAGAGCAGATGTCCATGGGGTGGGGCACCTACGGGGCGCAAGGGGTGTCACTCGCACCCGCAGGGCCCCCGCACACGCGCCCGTTCCACGGCTCCTCCCCCCCCACCACCACCATTTCGGGCCCTGTCCCCCTTCTGTGTTTCACCTCCCCCATGTTTCGGGCCCCCCCATGTTTCAGGGTCACCCCCCATGTTTTGTCCTCCCCCCTCCCCCCATCTCGGGGTCCCCCCCCGTTTCAGGGCCTCCCCCGGTTTTGGGGTCCCCCCCATTTCAGGGGGTCCCCCCGCGGTTTGGGTTTGGGGTTTCCTATTTCAGGCCCCCCCTCCAGTTTTAGGGCTCCCCATTTTTAGGGTGTCCCCCCCGGGTTTTGGGGTCCCTCTCCCCCCCCCCGGTTCCAGGCCCCCCCAGGATACAGAAGAGGCTCTGCCCGGGCTGGAACATGGAGACCCCCGAGAAGAACCTGACGAACTCGACCCCCAACAGCCCCAGGGCCCCCCCCAAAGCCCCCTTCAGCCTGCGGGGACACAGGGGGGGTCGGGGGGGGCACGGGGACCCCCCCCCCCCCCGCGGGGAACACGGCAGGCACCGAGATACACGGCGGGGGGGGGGGGCAGGAGGAGACCCTTTCGGGGGGGACACGCGGAGGGGGGGACAAACACAGGGACCCCCACTGGGGACACGGGGGGCACCGAGATACTCGGGGGGGGGGCAGGGATACACCCTAGTGGGGGGGGGCCAGGAGGCAGAGGGGGCGACACACGGAGATCCCCCACAGTGGGGACACGGGTGGGTCGGGGAGGGGGCCACCCCACGGGGGACAGGAGGGGACGTGAGGGGGCACCAAGATGGTGGGGGGGGGGTCGGTCTGAGGCGTGTGGAGGCATGTGAACATGTGTGTGGCCACGCACGGTGGGGTGTGGAGGCGTCTGGAGGTGTGTGGGCACGTGTGGAGACAGGAGCGGAAGCCTGTGGGGGTGTGTGGACACGCGTGTGGACACGTGTGGAGGCCTGTGGTCAAGAGTGGACACGTGTGGAGGTGTGTGGACACATGTGGACACATGCAGACACGTGTGGAAGCCCATGTGGGTGTGTGGACATGTGTGGAGACAGGAGTGGTGGCGTGTGGACATGTGGAGGCCTGTGGACACGAGTGGACACATGTGGAGGCGTGTGGACACATGTGCGGACACACGTGGAAGCCTGTGGGGGTGTGTGGACATGCAAGTGGACACGTGTGGAGGCGTGTGGTTGGGAGGGGATGCGTGTGGAGGCGTATGGACACGTGTGCAGAGATGCGTGGAAGCCTGCGGGGGTGTGTGGACACGCGTAGACAGGCGGGGAGGTGAATGGACACGCGTGTGGACACGAGTGGAGGGGGAGGTGCTGATCTGCTCTCTCTGGTGACCAGCAGCAGGACACGAAGAAACGGAACGAAGCTGCATCGGGGGAAATTCCGCCTGGACGTGAGACAAAGGCTCTTCACTGAGAGGGTGGTCGGTTGCTGGCTCCCCAGGGGAGTGGTCCCAGCACCCAGCCTGCCAGAGGTCAAGGAGCATCCGACATCGGTCTCTGTCATATGGTTCAGTTTTAGGTGCTTCTGTGAGGAGCAGGGAGTTGGACTTGAGCCTTGTGGGTCCCTTCCAACTCGGCATCTTCTGTGATTCTCTGGGGGGGCAGCAACTGGAGAGACCCCCTCCGGTGGGTTCCAGGCCGAGTCTGTGAACGTCAGACGCTGCGAGGAAGTTGAAGGAACCTCTCAAGGAGTCAAAGTCGGGTTCAAACTCCAAAGTTTCTTGTGGTGTTGATGGGTCCCACTGAGGAATTGCCCCCAGGGTCCGGTTACAGCAGAAAACTGGAGGCAGCGATGGCAGGTCGGGAAAAGCAAGTTGAAGGTGACTCTGATGCTGGGTAAACGTGGATGTGTTTCATTAATGCAAAGGGCCAAGCCCTGACTCCATCGCCCAAAGGGCCAAGGCCTGACCCCCAGCCCCCAGGAAGGGAGATCCTCTCCCTCACTCCTTCCTCAGCGCTCTTCCTGGGACAGTGGGATGTGGAGATGTGCAATGCCAAGGGCAGGACTATGGTACGACACCTCCCAGGCTCCTGAGTATGGACAAGGAGGCAACGAGACCCCAGTGCTGGAAGGACTGGTTGTCTCAGAGGCATCAGTGGCAGAGACAACAGCCGTAGCCCAAGACATGAAGAGGCTGGCTCTGTTAGGGGACTTCCAGCTTTGCCACATCCCTCTATCTTCTCCACCACAGGCTGTCCTACGGTGTCCCATCACCTCTGCCTCTTTCCCTGCAGGCTGCAGTCATCCACCCGGCTGCCCCATCTTGCTGTCACCTTCCTTTGCTGAGATCTCTCCATCCTCCCTGGCTCTTCCTTGAAACACAAAGCCTTGGGCTGATCCAGACTCCTTCTGGGTGGCGTGTTGCACCACAGCACTGCCCTTGGAGTGACGTTTCTGTCTCCTCGTGGCCAGGCTGCACCTCTCCACCTGCATGTTGCGGAGTTCTTTCTTTCTCAGGCTGTTTTCCACTAGGAAGAAAAGCTCCACCAGCTCTGAAAGCACCCTTCCAGCACGCTCAGGCTCCTCCTATACCGTCCCCAGTCTCCAAACCACTGAGCCCAGGGCTCTCAGCCTCTAGATACTGGTCAAGTGCTTGAGGCCTCCAAACCCTGTCTTGGGAGATCTCTGGGCTCTCTCCACAGTGTTTGCAGATGAGATCACAGTGGTCATAGGCCAAGAAAGATGGAGTGAGACTTTTTACCAGGGCCTGTAATAGCAGAACAAGGGGCAATGGCTTGCAGTTGTGGATGCCCCATCCCTGGATGTGTCCAAGGTCAGGAGCTTGGAGCAACCTGAACTAGTGACTAGGGACGATCACTTCCATGGTCCAATTCACCACACTGTTCCTGATACAGGCCAGGATGCTGTTGGCCGCCTTGGCCACCTGGGCACACTGCTGGCTCCTATTCAGATGCCTGTCAAACAAAAAAGCCCCAGGTCCTTTCCTGCCAGGCAGCTCTCCAGCCACTCCTCCCCAAGCCTGTAGCGATGCATGGGGTTGTTGTGACCCAAGTGCAGGACCTGGCACTTGGCCTTGTTGAACCTCATGCCCTTGGCCTCGGCCCATCGATCCAGCCTGTCCAGGTCCCTCTGCAACGTCCTCCTACCCTCGAGTAGGTCGACACACGCACCCAACTTGGTGTCATCTGTGAACTTACTGAGGGGGCACTCGATCCCATCGTCCAGATCATTGATAAAGATTTTAAAGAGACTCGGCCCCCGTACTGAGCCCTGGGGAACACCACTTGTGACCGGCCGCCCACTGGATTGAGCTCCATTCACCACCACTCATTGGGCCCGGCTGTCCCAGCAGTTTTTCACCCAGCGAAGCGTACGCCCATCCAAGCCATGGGCAGCCAATTTCTCCAGGAGAACGCTGTGGGAAACTGTGTCAAGACAGGTAAACAACATCCACAGCCTTTCCCTCATCCACTCAGCGGGTCACCTTGTTTTAGAAGGGGATCAGGATTGTCAAGCACGACCTGCCTTTCATGAACCCATGCTGACTGTGCCTGATCGCCTGGTTGTTCTTCATGTGCCACATAATGGCACTCAGGATGACCTGTTCCATAATCAGGATGATGTCTTCCAAGTTGCTCTTCCATGCGGATGATGTGGGAAGGGAGGTGCAATGACACGTGCAGAATGACAGCAGGACACCTCCCAGGCTCCCAGGTGGGGACGAGGAGGCCATCAGGCTCTTGTACTCCTTATAGGCATCAGTGGCAGAGGTGACAGTCACAGACACGGAGATTAAGACCTTGGATCTCTTGGGGGCTTTTCACATTTCAACAGCCCCACACTGTTGAAACCACCGCAGGCTGTCCTATTGTGTTCCACACCTGGGCATGTTCCCTGCAGGCTGCAGACGTCTCCCCTGCTTCTCCACCTTGCTCTCGCCTGAGCAACTCACTAAGCTTTCTGAAGTCTCGCCATCCTTCGGGGATATGTCTTT
The DNA here is from genome assembly GCF_028500815.1 of Rissa tridactyla. Taxonomy (NCBI): domain Eukaryota; kingdom Metazoa; phylum Chordata; class Aves; order Charadriiformes; family Laridae; genus Rissa; species Rissa tridactyla. The sequence goes on from NC_071488.1 coordinate 694,704, forward strand.
AGACACAAAGCCACGGGCTGATCCACATTCTTTCTGGATGGCCGCCTTTTCCACAGCGCTGCCCTTGGAGTGACGTTTCTTTCTCCCGTTTCCTGTTTAAACCTCCCAAGCTACAAGTTCTGGCATTCTTTCTTTCTTTCTCATGTGGTCTCCCACGAAGAAGAAAAGCCCCATCATCTCTGAAACCGTCCTTCGAGCAACCCCTGTCCTGCCCAGAGCCTCTCCACCATGGGGCCAAAGAAGCCCACATTCCTCAGCCTCCCCACGCAGCGCATGTGCACTATACGCTGAACCACACCTGGGCAGACCTCCTCTGGGCACTCTCCAGTTCCTCCCCACTCCTCCAAAATGGGGAGCTGCACACAGGGGGACACTTTTCTTTGGGGGGCCACTCCAGTTCCCAGCACCTTCTCCTCAGGACCACTGCTCAGCACGTTAGGTCCCAGCGGGCTCTGATGCACCTTCCTCCCCCTCAGTGCAGGACCGGACACTTCTCCTTGTAAACTTCTGGAGGTTTCTCTTGGCCATATCCCAGAGTTTCTCACGGTTCCCCTGAAGTGAAGCTCCATTGCCCTGGAATGAAGATCCATTTGCTCGGATGTCAATGTTTCTATGCTGATGGCTCACCCTGGTGGTGCTGTCTCTCACAAGATAACCTGAGGAGTTGCAGGCCACGATAGACAATTAAAGGAGGTACTAGGTCAATAGAATTTCCGACTCAAGTAGGAAGTACCGTGACAACCATCACCAAAATACCGGTGAGGGTATTGGTACGGTGCGCTGCCTGTATGGCAGACTACGTCAGTGGGAAATATAGACCTGTATAGACACACAGAGAAAATGGATCCCTCCAGGAGCTGGTTGTAGATGCTCTATCCAGAAGCCGGCCCCAGGATCTCCTCATCCCTCAGTTCCCCCCCACACAAACAAGCACACGCACACACAACTGCCTGTCTCCGGTATGGAAACACAAAACCCCTGAGGCTGGCAGGCAGCCAGCTTCCACCTCCTCTGTGCTTCCTCTTCAGGCTTGGGTTTTGTCAGCAGCTTCTTTCTCATCCACGCCGTCCTTTCTGAATGTCAAGGCGGGCCATTGTGGAGCGTGAAGAGGAGATCCTCAAGCAGCCCTCCGCACCCTGCTTCTCCGCAGGGCCGTATCCCACAGGATTCTTCCAAGCCAGTCCCCCAGCAGGCCAAAGCCTGCTCTCCAGACGTCTCCTGCTCTCGGCCTTTTTCCTTTCTCTCAGGAGCCTCAACTCTACCTTCTTAGCCCTGGCTTTTACATCCCTGACTAGCTGTTGCTTGTTTGTTGGTATGAAGTCTGGAGCAGACATTCACCCGCCACAAAGCTGCCAGTTTCCCAGGTTGTTCTGTCCTCTCCTGTTGACGCCTCAGCTCCCAGCCGAGTCTGTCTGTCCCCAGGCAGAGCTCCCTGCATTCCTGCTGCTGCCTCACAGAACGGGCCAGAGGAATGCCACAGAAATGATCGGAGGGATGGAACCCCTCTGCTGTGAGGACGGGCTGAGAGAGTTGGGGCTGTTCCGTCTGGAGCAGAGAAGGCTCCGGGGAGACCTTCTTGCGGCCTTTCGGTTGTTACTTCAAAGTCGTCCCCTCTGAGACCTGCTGTCTGCACTCTGTGTCTCTCCTTGCTTGCTCCCCTGGGGAGCTGAGAACCCGCTACTTCATGGACACTGCAGCCAAGGCTGCCACTCCATTATCACAGCCCTGATCCTTTTTTCCCTGATTGCATGTAGGAGATCCAGGTGAGCATCACCTCTGTTGGCACATCTGGCAGCTGTGCTCAGAAGCCGGCCCCAGGAACCCACAGAAACTTCTGGGTCTGTTTGAACCCTGCAGTGTCCCCTCACCCAAAAGGGCTCACCGAATCTGCTGCCCGACCCCTAGAGGATCTCCATTCCCCCAGGAAGCTCCTACGCTGAGGGCATCCCCCTCCTGATCTTAGAATCACAGAATCTTCATGGTTGGAAAAGACCTTGGAGATCATCGAGTCCAACCAAACAACCTACAATCTCTGTCACTAGCGCATGCCCTGAAGTGCCACATCTAGATGTTTCTTAAACACCTCTAGGGATGGTGACTCAACCACCTCCCTGGGCAAGCTGTTCCAGTGCCTGACCACTCTTGCAGTAAAGTCATTCTTCCTGATATCTAACCTAAACCTCCCCTGCCGCAAGTTCAGGCCATTTCCTCTGGTCCTGTCATTATTCCCCTGGGAGAAGAGGCCAACCCCCACCTCTCTCCACCCTCCTTTCAGGGAGTTGTGGAGGGCAATGAGGTCTCCCCTCAGCCTCCTCTTCTCCAAGCTAAACATGCCCAGCTCCCGCAGCCTCTCCTCATATGCCCTGGTCTCCAGACCCCTCACCAGCCTGGTCGCTCTCCTCTGGACACGCTCCAGCACCTCAATGTCCCTCTTGTCCAGAGGGGCCCAGAACTGAACACAGCACTCGAGGTGGGGCCTCACCAGTGCCGAGTACAGAGGCACCATCACTTCCCTGCTCCTGCTGGCCACGCTATTCCTGATAGAAGCCAGAATGCTGTTGGCCCTCTTGGCCACCTGGGCACACTGCTGGCTCATGTTAAGCTGGCCGTCCACCAGCACCCCCAGGTCCTTTTCTGCCGGGCAGCTTTCCAGCCACTCTGCCCCAAGCCTGTAGCCTTGCTGTGGGTTGTTGTGACCGAAATGCAGGACCTGGCACTTGGCCTTATTAAACCTCATACAGTTGGCCTTGGCCCATCGATCCAGCCTGCCCAGGTCCCTCTGGAGAGCCTTCCTACCCGCAAGCAGATCAACACCCCCACCCAGTCTGGTGTCATCTACAAACTTACTGAGGGTGCACTCAATCCCCTCATCCACATCATTGACAAAGACATTAAACAAAGCCGGCCCCAAAACTGAGCCCTGAGGGACACCACTGGTGACCGGCCGCCAAGAGGATTTCACCCCATTGTGATAAATGATTTAATCGCAAACAGGATTCCAATTAGAATTTATAATTTATTAAAGGAACAAAGGCAAGCAAACAGCGCTGGGTGTGCCGGGGGTCTCTGCCCAACCAAGACACACCCCTTACAGACCCCATTTTTGGTTTATATCTCCTATACTAATACATATTCATAACTGCCTCTAAAATGGTTGGCCCTTGCCAAAAATGGGTGTATCCCCCCCCTTACAGGTCACTATGCAGATAACAACAGGACCGGTTTAAGGTGGTATTCTAGAATGTTCGCCAGGTGGCTCCTGCAAAACACAGACACGACAGACACTCCGTCTCGTCTGCGGCCACACAGACAAAACAGTCAAAGGTCACACTTCACCCTGTGGCCCTAACACTGTTCCACACTGACACGAATCAGTTAAGCACATCTCACAATCCCCCATTTTCTTTTTCTATGGCATTGATTCGTGTTTTTGTTTCCAACCGAGTTAATACTTGCCGAATGGGTATTAGTTTGGAATCTTCTTTTGTCTTTAGTATCATCAGGGAAAGAGTTTTCTCTTTCCCTGGTTCTGAATCAACAGGTTCTGTAGCCATCTGCGTTCCTTGTATAACTGAGTGTATTAGTCTAATAAAACAAGGTATAAAACATGGAATTATTAACAATCCTGCAAATGCCCCCAATATAACAATCCCAATTTTAGTAAGCCGATCACCTCCCGTAAAGTTTTCCCAGAATCCTTTTAGGTCGACTCCAGTCCAAGTCTGAACCGGGACATGTGCAATTTTCTTCATTTCTTTTACAAGTTCATTTACAGCTTCCCCTTCATCATCAATTTCTAAACAACAATTACTAAGGTTAAACTTCCCACAAACACCTCCCTCTTGTGCTAGCAAATAATCCAAGGCTAAGCGATTTTGGTACAAAGCAGTTCTCATCTTGGTATTTTGTCTCGCATTGTTTTCCATATTTGAGGATTACTAATGTTGCTCTCCATAGCCTCCCATGGCCATCGTTCACCTTGGCTTGTTCCACCACAAACATAACAATTAGTTACATTTAATGACTTAGCAATGTTTTCAGCAAGATTTACAAAGAGATTTTTAGCAACTGTGGGAATTTCCTATTCCACTCCTGTTTCTATTTCATGATAAAATGAGTTAAATAGTAGTCTGTGCTGTACCGAATCCCTTATTTTCTTTTATTTCGATATTATAAACCAAAGTCTGGGAACTTACCCGTCCCCTCCTAGTAGTTCCTACGCACTGGCTGCAGTTGTTTGCCATAACCAGAGTCAAGGAGCTTACCCCAAAGAGGACCAGAAGAGGTCCGGTCAGGGCCATAGTGATCGGCGGTCACAGCCCGAAGGGGTTGCAGCCCTTGGCAGACCTTTCAAGCCGCACCACTCGTTCCCCTCCGGTCTTGCCCTCTTCCTTAATCTTTTAAGGGGTAACCTTTAATCAAGAAGCACTCTTTGATTAAATTGACAACAATAAAGCCTAACCCATGGTAGGTTATATAGGGGAGTGGGGGCCCCACAGCGAATGCACAAAAATTCTAAACTGTTTCCTAGATCCTTGACTTCTTTTTTGGAAAATGATATATTTTAAAACATGTAGAACACTTTGCCCTTAAAAATAAACAACACCGTTTACACAATGGACTAAATCACCTTTCCTAATAGGTATTTATCCCTGTCCACTAATTCTACAGGAGTAGTTACAATGAAATTCCCACAGCAACTTGGCTTATGCTTCTTGATGAAGGTCTCTTTAAGTTCGTCTGATGGTTAGCTTGGCTTCTCCGGGCTCAGATGTGACTCTCCACTCCTTCACTGGACCTTTCACTCGCGACACATGTGTCAAATCCTAATGGTGGTGTTTGAGCCATCATCCCAATCTCTCCTAGTTCTTTTAACCTTTTTCCAATGGATATTATATATTTTTGGATACTATAATCTTCAACCACGTTGTTCCCCAGGGGCATCCCTTGGGAGTAAGGCATTCCATATAACATTTCATATGGCGATAATCCAGTCTCACTGTGTGGCTTAGTTCTTATGTTTAATAGTGCCAATGGTAGGCATTTCGTCCAGGACATCTGTCTCTCAATCATTAATTTAGCCAATTGCTGTTTTATTGTTTGATTCATTCTTTCTACTTTCCCTGAGCTTTGTGGGTGCCACGGAGTGTGGTATTCCCATTGAATACCTAATGATTGACATAATAATTTTATTATTTTAGAAGTAAGATGTGTGCCCTGATCAGAATCAATATACTGGATTATCCCATATCTAGGTATTAAGTGTTCTAATAAGATTTTTACTACCATCTGTGCCGTAGCTCGTGCTACAGGGTAAGCTTCTACCCATTGTGTTAAATGATCTACTAGTACTAGTAAATATTTTATTCTCCCTACCTTAGGCAATTCAGTAAAATCGACTCGTATTCTTTCAAAAGGTCTATAAGCTGTTTTCCTTCCTCCCGTGGCTGCTTGTCGAAACACTTTCTTGTTTACTTTTTGACAAGTTAAACATCCTCGCGTGATTTGCTTTGCTATTTCAAAAATCCCAATACAGCCAAATTGTTTAAGGAAATGATCACTTATCGCCTTTGTACCCCAATGTGTTTGTGTGTGTAAGCGTTCTAATATTTGCCTGGCATAAGCTTTTGGCAACATCTCTCGCCCGTCGGGCAGCATCCATTTTCCCTGTTCTAACTTAGCTCCTATTTTCTCTAATTTTGCCTGTTCCTCAGGGGTAAATTTCTTTTCTTTCTCCTCTAGTTCTTTTTCACTAATGTCTCCTTGTACTTGTACTACATTAATTTTAGCGACCTGAGTCCTCAGGGCTGCTTCCTGGGCCTCTCTATCGGCTACGTTATTCCCTCTGGTTCGATAATCTAATCCCTTTTGGTGTCCTCTCACATGTACCACTGCTATCTCCTTTGGTTTTCTTAACGCCTTTAAAATTTTCACTATTAGTTCTTGATGTATTAGATTCCTTCCTTGGGTATTAATTAAACCTCTTTCCTCCCAAGTTTTTCCAAAAGTGTGGACTACTCCATACGCATATTTAGAATCCGTAAATATGGTCCCGCTTTTTCCTCGTAATAATTCCAGGGCTCTACAAAGGGCATACAGCTCACAAGCTTGAGCTGACCATGATGGACTCAGAGGTCCTGATTCTATAAGTTCTAAATTTTTATTAATTATGGCATATCCTGATTTTCTCCTCCCTTCCACCACACGGGAGGAGCCATCTACAAATAACACTTCTGCATTTTCTAACTCAGTATCTCTTAAGTCCGGCCTCACCTTAGTCTGGGTCTCAATTACCTCTAAACAATTATGTTGTACTTCCTTTGATGGCTCTCCAAACAAAAACTGTGCTGGACTCTGAGCAGAAGTCACCCTCAGTTCTAAATCGGGGGAGTCTATTAATATTGCTTCATATTTCAAGATCCGGCTGTCCGTTAACCATTTTTCTGCCTTTTGTTGTAAAACACTCCTGACATTGTGTGGGGTATACACTTTTAAAGGAGCACTAAAGGTAATTTTCCGAACTTCCTCTATTAATAATGCGGTAGCTACCAAAGCTTGGAGACAAGCAGGCCATCCTCTACTTACTGGATCAAGTAATTTAGAACAGTACCCCACAGGTTTTTTTATTCCTGCCCAGTCTTGAGTAAGAACTCCATATGCTGTCTGATTTGATGTATTCACAAAAAGATGGAAAGGTTTTTCTAAATCTGGGAGGCTCAATACAGGTGCTTGTATTAATGCCTTTTTTATTGCCTCGAATTTCTGGTCATCTTCTGTAAACCACTTAAGTTGGTTACTAGTTAATTTTTCATATAGAAATTTTACCTTGTCACTATAATTTTCAAGCCATGATCTACAATATCCTAATAATCCCAATATTTGCCGAACCTCCTTTTTAGTTTGTGGGGGTCTTAAAGATAGAATCCCAGATATCCTATCAGAATCTAGTTTCTTCTTTCCCTGACTTAGCCAATGTCCTAAGTATTTTACTTCCTGTTCTACAAACTGTAGTTTTGATCGGGACACTCTCAATCCCTTCTCCCCTAGAAAATTTAACAATTTAATAGTAGCTTCTCGGGTCCCCTCTTCAGTTTCTCCTGCTACTAATAAGTCATCTACATATTGCAATAATTTTATCTCCTGGGGTAATGTAAAATCCTGTAAGATTTTCTCTAAAGTTTGCCCAAATAAATGTGGTGACTCCGTAAACCCCTGTGGTAATACCGTCCATCTTAATTGCTGTTTCCGTCCCGTTTCGGGGTCCTCCCACTCGAAAGCAAAATAATCTCTAGATCCCTCGTCCAGAGGACAGGCCCAAAAAGCATCTTTCAAATCTATCACACTATACCAAGTATGTCTGGGAGAAATATGACTTAATAAAGTATAGGGATTTGCCACTACAGGGAATTTAGTAATCGTTCGCTGATTTACGGCTCTTAAATCCTGTACCATTCTGTATGACCCGTCCGGTTTCTTTACAGGGAGGATGGGTGTATTATGAGGTGACATACATGGTTCCAAGGTTCCTTTTTCCAAAAGTCTGTCAACTACAGGTTTTAATCCTTTTCGACCCTCCATGGGTACAGGGTATTGCTTGATTCTAATCGAACGATGTGGATCTATTATTTGAACGCTTATGGGGTCCATTTTTATTTTTCCAGTTTCCCCTTCTTTATACCACACCGAGGGGTTAATAGCTTCTTCATCCTCCTGTGTTAAAGTATATAATTTGATCTGCAGTTTGTTCCCCTGACTCTGAATGCTCAAGTTTAACTTCAAAATCAGATCCCTTCCCAGTAAATTGTATTCCGCTTCAGGGAGCAAAAGTAAATCATTAAGACAAATTGTCTTTTCTGTTTCTACTTCTACATCTTTCAAGATAGGGACTTTAAAAGGTTCTCCTTTTGCCCCGACTACTGACATATAATTCTTCCCTATCTCTATTCCTTTTGGAAGTTTCTGAATGGTTGATTTTTCAGCTTCTGTATCCACTAAAAATAAAACCTCCTCCTTATGGGGACCTATTAATAATTTTACCAAGGGCTCTGTTGATGTTGGAAGTCCCCAAAAGATATAGCCCCTGACACCCCTATTCTTCTTTGAACATTTTCTCATCTTGTTCTCGCTTACGACAGTTGCTCTGAACATGTCCCCTCTTGTTACAGTAGTAACAGACAGGAATTGTGAATCTCTCCCTATGAGGCTGTCCTCTGGGTGTCTGCTCTATTCTTTTTTCCCTTTTCTCTCTAAACGGATTCTGAGTTTTCTGACTTTCTTTTACTGCTGCTACAAAAAGTTTTGCCTTTACTTTCTGTTTTTCTTCGTCCCTTCTAACATATACCTTCTGGGCTTCTCTAAGTAACTCCTCTAATCCTCTTTCTTGCCAGTCCTCAAGTTTTTCTAATTTCTTTCTTATATCCCCCCAGGATTTGGCTACAAATTGTGTTCTAAGGAGTGCAGTCCCAGCCACTGTATTCGGATCAATTCCAGAATACATTTGCAGGCTTTTCCTCAACCTCTCCAACCATTCCGTAGGAGATCCGTCTTTTCCTTGTTGTTCATTAAATGCTTTATTAATGTTTTGCCCTCGGGGAACCGCTTCCCTTATTCCCTGTATTATTAATGTTCTCAAATCCCTCATGTTCTGTCTCCCTTGGGGTTGTTGATGATCCCAGTGGGGATCCACGTTTGGCCATTTCTGATCTCCTGGGGGTCCTGCCTGATTCTGTCTTTCCCAAATTCTCATTCCAGCTTGTCTAATCATTCCCTTTTCCTCAGCAGTAAATAAATCCCCAACATGGATTGTATTTCTTCCCAGGTATAAGTATTAGGTCCTAAAAATTGGTCTAGTTTTTCTGCTACTCCAAGGGGATCATCTAATAGGGTCCCCATTTCTTTCTTGAAATTCCTTACATCTGTGGTATTTAATGGAACTGCCACAAACCCGATGCCTCCCTGATTGCCTCCGAGGGGTACTTCTCGTAAGGGATATAGAGAAGCTCCCCCAGATGTGGCAGTTCTACTTCTCGTACATGCAGCCGGAGGTCGATCTAATTCCGGTGCTGTCGGTGGTGGAGGCAGGGGTAACGGTGGCACTGGTGGGGGTACTACGGCCCCTGGAGGGAGAGCCGCCGTCGGAGGAGGATTGTTAGGATATGGAGGTGGTAAGTTATCCAGTGGTTCCCCTTTATCATCTTTTTCCTTCCCTTTTTCGTCTTTGTTTCCTTCTTCTTTCTCAGACTTTTCATCCGTTTTTAATCTAAGTATTGAAGCCGGAAAAGGACGTGAAGTCCCGATCCATAATCCTGCATAATCACTTTCCTCCTGACTAAAAGGTTCCTTTGAATTAACATATAGATTTAAGGCCTGGCAAATCCAGTCTTCCAAGGATCCAAAACCAGGCCAAAAGACATGTGGTTTTAAAGGTTTCTTCGGCCATTCAATCATACAATAGTGAACTAATTTTAATTTACTTTTTCCTTTTCTGGGGCCCCTTTCATTCCAATTCCTAATCATTATTCCTAATGGACTTTCCAATGGTATATCTGGTAATTTGCTCCCTTTCCTCTGGTCCTGGGTCTTTGATTTTGTCTGACCCATCTAGGAATTTTACTGTGGCAATTCCTACAGCCCTTGGTTACCAGTAGGAGCGTCTTGCAGGGGGTTTAGGACCTATCACCCACCCACTATAGGAATCGCTTCGGTCCTTCACCGGCCAAGTCCCTCGCGGGAGATTGGAACCGCGGTTAGAAGACCTCCACAGTCTCTTCGGAACCAGGTTCCGTCTCAATCACACTCTTACACACAGGCAACCGAATCCCACCCAACCGAACGGTATACACTTTAAATACTTACAACTCCGTCACCTTCGTTCGGATCTTCGCGCGCAGAATTACGGGTAAAATAAACTGCTGCAGCCAGCAAGGGAGCTCATAAAAATAAAAACCAAAATCTTTTCTTTGCTTGCCTTTACTCAGGTTCAGGATGGCATTAGTCCCGACCTGACCTGATCAGGAGCCACCTAATGGTGGGGCGCCCCTCCTAGATCAAGTCAGAATTCAGGAACTAAGACCCTCCCGGACGAGCCCCCAAATTGTGATAAATGATTTAATTGCAAACAGGATTCCAATTAGAATTTATAATTTATTAAAGGAACAAAGGCAAGCAAACAGCGCTGGGTGTGCCGGGGGTCTCTGCCCAACCAAGACACACCCCTTACAGACCCCATTTTTGGTTTATATCTCCTATACTAATACATATTCATAACTGCCTCTAAAATGGTTGGCCCTTGCCAAAAATGGGTGTAGCCCCCCTCTTACAGGTCACTATGCAGATAACAACAGGACCGGTTTAAGGTGGTATTCTAGAATGTTCGCCAGGTGGCTCCTGCAAAACACAGACACGACAGACACTCCGTCTCGTCTGCGGCCAGACAGACAAAACAGTCAAAGGTCACTCTTCACCCTGTGGCCCTAACACTGTTCCACACTGACACGAATCAGTTAAGCACATCTCACAGGACGACACCTCTCCCCGGTGCAAGGCCCACACACCGGCCGCCCCGCGCCGCCCCTCCCCACACGGACAGCCCCTCCCCCGGGGGTCCTGCCCCCACGGCCAGGCCCTTCCTGAGGGCCGCCCCCAGCCCACAGGCCCTGCTCCCCCGCAGAGCGCTCAGAGCCTCCCCCAGCCGGACGGACACTGACCTCAGCGGCGCTGCGACCCCTCACACAGCCCGCCCGGCCGCCGCCCCCGGCCCGGCCACACACAAACCCCGGCCCCGCCGCCGCTCTGAGGCGGCCTGGCCGCCGCCGGGCCTTTTCTACCCGCCCCGCGCACGCGCCCCCGTCACGTGGCCCGCCCGGCCCCTGCCCTCATCCCCGCGTGCGGCAGCATGGCGGCGGCGGCCCCCCGGTGAGTGCGGGCCCACGACGGCCCCGGCCCCGGCCCCGGCCCTGCCCCGCCGGCCCCCCGGTACGTGCCCGGGCCCCCTCCTAACCCCCCTCGGTACGTGCCAGGCCCCCCCCCCAACCCCCACAGTACATGCGCAGACCTCCCCATAACCCCCCGGGTACAGGTATGGCCCTTCCATAACCCCCCTGGTTTGGGCCAGGGCCCTCCATAACCCCCCCACTACGTGTACGGCCCCCCCATAACCCCCTCCCGGTACATGCCAAGCCTCTGCACTGCCCCCCCAGTACATGCCCGGCCCCGCTGTCCCCCCAGCAGCCCCCTGTCCCCCATGGCCCTGTCACACCGCTCCCCCCATGGCTGGGGTGACAGGGGTGTGATGTTTCTGTAGGTTCCTCGCCTCCAAGGAGCAGTTCCATGCCTACCTGCGGGCCCGGGGCGAGCCCAGCGGCGGGGGCAAGGAGGAGGAGGAGGAAGAGGTCGGCAGCTGCCAGAGCGAGCCCCCTGCCAAACGGGTGAAGTCAGAGGACCTCAGTCAGGACGGGGAAAGCCGAGAGGATGGTGGAGCAGCAGAGAAGGAGCCCGTGGAGCAGAAGCGGGCCCGGGGGCAGAAGAAGAGCAGGCTGTGTGTGAAGCCCAAGCGCTACGAGCAGAGCAGGCTGTGCCCGTGGGTAACGCAGGTAGGGTGTGGGGGCCCTGCTCTGCGCTGCTCTGGGGTGGGGGATTTGGGAGCCCGGTGATCCCTCCAGGGCTGCATTGATTTGGAAGTCTAGGGAAGCACACTGAAGAGAGAGCCGCACCAGGGCAGGCTCCCAGCAGGGAGCGCGTAGCAGGGGGCTGCGCCGGCAAAACCAGCTCCGTTGGCTGCCTGGGAGAGGGTGAAGCAGGATGAGCTGAGCGGGACAAGTAAAGCGTCAGCTTCCCTGAAGCGCTAGTGCTAAAATGTCCCCTCAAGTGGGTACGTCACCGCCCTTCTGCGGCACGTTACAGCAGTCGGCTTCCTGGGAGCGTTTCGTGGGGCACCCAACATCACCCGGGGAGCGACGGGTGCTTGGAGCAGTTCTGGCCCCTCTCCACGTTCATCCTTTAGCCAGTCTTGCATCCCTCTGTATCTGTAACTGCTTTGAGTTTCCTCCAAGCTGAGCACTGAAAACAAACGGTGCGGTTCCAGTTTCAGGTTCTTTTCTCCAAGTGATACATTCTCTTGGAATAGTTGGGGATCTCGAAGAAAAACCAGTGATTTCCTGGGTTTCCCACTGACATTTAGCCAAGGCAAGTGCTACAATTGCTACCTGGAATATCCTTCTGTTTAACCACTGCTGCTTCAGCTCTCCTAACGTGCTCCTTCATCCTTCTTGTTTTCCAGCTGGAAATCCAAGGCAAGCTCTACTTGGCTCCGCTGACCACGGTAGGTGGATAATTCTCTCCTTTTGTCCAAATTTGCCATTGCCACATCTGGAACAGAGCAAATCTCCTGACAAACCATCTCTCTGCTGTCTCTTTCAGGGCGGTAACCTCCCTTTCCGAAGGCGATGCGAGCGCTTTGGGGCAGACGTCACCCGTGGAGAGACGGCTGTGTGCACAAACCTGCTTCAGGGCCAGTCCTCCCAGTGGGCTCTCCTCAAACGGCATCACGCCGAAGGTAATTTTTGGGGTGCGGGTGGGTGCTATCATCTTGAGAACCAAAGAAATGATAACTCGCTTCTGAGGAGAAAAGCTGCTGCTTGAATCCATGCAACCTGTCCCCCTCTGGTAGCCGGAGGGAGCGTTTCCAGACACGATGACCAAATGCGCAGAGCTCCCGAACCAGACAACTGAAGTGGACTTTGTGGACATCAATGTCGGGTGCCCCATTGACCTGGTCTACAAGAAGGTAAGAAGACGTTCTGCAGCGCATTTTCCCTCCTTCAATAGATGCTTGTCTTTTGCCTCATCTCCTGTTACCCGATCTGCTCCTGCCAGTCTGATCCAGAGCTCCCGGTTCATTTATGGGCACTAGACCTCAGCGAGAAGGCAAATAAGCTGATCCAGGAGCAGGGAATGGTGAGCTGTGTCTCCCTGGCAGCAGGCAGAAGTTGGAAGGGAAGGGGCTGTGGGGTTTTTTTTGAGTCCCTTTTCTGCAAGTCTTGAGGTGCTGCCAGTCTTGAGATGCCAAGCAGCAAGCGGTGCCCATCCCCAGGTTAGGAGAGCTGAGTGTTTTCCCCATTTTTCATTACCCGATTTCTGAGTTCACACAACACAATGCAGGAAACTGGTTTTCTCCACTCCTACGAGTCCTCAGGCACTGGCTTGAAATGACTTTGCAAGCTCAAAGGCAGCTAAAAGGAGAGCTGGAGCAGCCAGCTGCTATTTCCCGTCTCACAGAAACAGAGATTAGCAGAAATAGAGCACGGCTACGGCCTTCTCTGGTTTTGCCAATCCTCATCCCTTTGGTCAGCGCTGGCAACAGCTGCCTGCAACCACGTTACCAGTACATCGAGTGGGATCCGGATTCTTAAATGTCATTTTCCAAGCGGAACCTGCCCGCATTAGGCTGCAGGAAGCTTTGTAACCTGCGGTCTTTACAGTGCCGGGTAACAGACATTTATAGCTGTAAGAACTCAACATTTCAAAGCAATTTAGGTTTATTCGTTAACTCTCATTTGAAGGAGACGCTAACCAGGAGCAGGGTTCTCTGAGCACACTCCATTTCTGCTTTTGGGCTGTAGATTCAGGCTCTTGCTGTGCCGTTCTGTGCCCTGCTGGGCTACTCTCTCTCTGACATGTCTTACGGAAAGTTGTAGTGATGCTGTGTTGAAGCAGCCTCCAGGAAATAAGGTAAGCCTCCTTGACTGTAAAGAAAATGGCTCTGCACTGAAAATACAATGTGTGTTCCAGAGGGTGAATTATCTGAAGTCTTAAGCAAGGACAGATCTGATCCCAATGGAACTGGCTAACATCATTTTAGGATCTGCTGTCACTTGTAAGAGAGTAGTGAAATGTTTATTAACATAAAACAGTGATTTAACAAAGTTAGCAGTGAATGCGACAGTGTTTTACAAGATTCGATGCCAGGGCACACATGATTATTTACTGCATAGAGGCCGGGGTCAGACAAGCTCTCAGGGAGACCCTCCCGTTGAGTCATGAGGTTCAGAAAGGACCCCCTGGCTTTCTAAACTCCTTCTCAGAGAGGAGTCTGGCTGCGGCTGGATCCAATCCTAGTCCCAGCCTTGATCAACGGTTTATGTCTAAAGGATTCTATATGCGCAATCAATCCTTAGATCCCTTAGCTAAGATTTCAAAGTTTAGCATGCTATTAGTCACTTACCGAGAATCTGTTGCGGCAAGGAATCTCTCAGCCTCGAGGAGAAGAACCTTAAGTGAGCGTCCCCACTCAAGAGGAGACCCTGTCGTGCAGCCGCTGCCGTGCAGGAGAGCTCAAAGGGCTCTTGGGCTGTCCACTGTTTATGGAGTAAGAGAATTGACCTACAGTCATATTCTCATGGGAACAAGACACCCAGGTTCCCACTCCAGACAGGGTTTTGGTTATGTTGCCAGCCATCTCCCACAGTTCAAGTGCGACTCATCACAACTCCCGCTGATGGCCATGGCTTGAGCAGGAGCCGGGGCGGGGGAAAAAGGGAAGAGCACACCGCCACATCTGCCCTTAATGCCTTCTGGCACTGGCAGGGTTTTGGCTCTGCACAGGCACGGCGAGAGGTGGGGAGGAGCTTTTCAGTGGCTCCTGCTGACTCTCGGCATGGCATTGCCAGGGGTGAGGCTGGTCTTCAGGTCACCAAACTTCAGAACCCGTTTTGGCACCGATTCTGGGTGACTGCCCAGCAATAGGGGCATTGTCCTTATTGGGAGGCTGCGTCCCTCCAGTGCTGGGGTTCAGGGTTAAAGCAACCAGGTCTGTTAGCAACCGGATCATTTTAAATCCTTGTTGGGATCCGGTGCCATGAAACCAATTAAACCTTGCAGTGGATATGGGAAGTTGGGATAAAGCAAAGATGGACCCTCCGGGCTGTGATCCTGCGTGGCTTCATTAATGAGAGGAACCCAAATTATCCTACAGATAGGGCTGAGGAGGCCCTTTCCCGTGCTGTCGGCTCAAGACGAGGCGTTAGGACGATGCGTGTCGAGGAACGGGGTTGTTCAGCTGTGCTCTGAAACGAAATGAAAGTTTTATGTTTTTTAGAAGTTGCCTTCACGCCCCCAGCATCGGTCCCTGCCACAAGTTACACAGCAGATGGTCTCACACGATCTTGCAGCCAGAGGTGCCTCGCTAACAGAGAGCAATCTGTTTAATGAACAGGATACAGGCCAGGAGGGATCTCTGGCCTCCAGCTCACGGCAGTTGTCCCGGCTCCCCCACGCCACACGCTGTTCACGTAGCGGGAGCGAGAGGCCTCTGTTCCTACCGGGGTGTCCTTGGTAGTGCCAAATCCTCCCCAGTGCCAGGAGGGGATGAACTAACCCAGTCCCTGGGGTCCTGCAGAGCACAAAGAGACCCAGCATCTCGTCATCGGATGTTGTGCAGAATCCCGGGAACATGCAGCGGTGGGTACCGTCTCCTCCCGGTGTCACGCACCCAGGGAAGGTACAGCCCCCTCCGAGGGGGACCCAGAGCTGCTTGTTTCCCAATGAGGAGACTAAAAGACCCGAGAGCAGGATTTGAGGGAGGGCTGGGCAGGGGAGCGTGCCACCGAGGGATGCTGCGTGACCTTCCCTCGCACCCTCCAGGTCCTTGTTCCTGTCTCTGCGTCACTCCAGGCAGCGCAGCACAGGCGACAGTCACAGAGGCATTTGCCGTGTGGCACAAGGAGGCTGCGGGTGCAGCTTCGTCCCCACAAAGCTCGGCTGAACCAACTTGGTCCTTTCGCCCCCTGAAAAATACTGTTGAAAGCAAAAAGCACTTGCACACAGAGCCCCTGGTGGGATCCGGGGACATCCAGCCCCCCCGAGCCCCTTCCCTCCCCAGCAGGAGCTGGGGGGGCTGTTGGGGGGGCCGTTGGGAGGGGGTGGAGCACAGGGAGCCCCAACATTCCATCCTGGAGACGCCAAAGAGTCCTTAGCAGCCGAGAGACTGAGGGGACCCACCATGGCGCTGCCACCTCCGTGGCTCCCACTGTGCGGCCCCCGTGCCCCCCCAGTGCCCCAGAGCCTTCAGGCTTTTGTGCTCCCACAAACCTTCTACCCCCAAGGCAGGGAACGACCCCGACCCACAGCCCGGGGACGCTGTCGGGGACAAGAGCGCAGGAGGTGACCATGGCTCCTGTCTCTCTTCCAGGCGCAGCCACGCTGTTCCCACCACCCGGGCAGCAGCTGCTCTTCCCCACGGCCTGGGCACCCCCAGTGGGGGCGGCCCCACAGGCCCCACCACCAGGTATGGCACCCCTGTCCCCTCTGCCACCCTGACACCATCAGCACCCTGATGGCCATGGGGGGTGGCTCGGAGGGTGCCCTGGAGGGTGCCCCCGGCCCAGCACGGCTCCATCCCACCCACACAGGGCTGCACAGGGCCCCATGCGGCTGCTGCTGCTTCGACCCGCGCTTCGGGTCCATCGAGTGGACCGTCACCAACGTGCCTGCGCCGGCCACTGCCACCCTCGGCCACGACGCTGCTGCTCTGCCAGGCGCTGCCCTGTGGGGCCCCGGGGGCTGCGGGACCCTCCCGGCCTGGGCAGCCCCTGGGACCCCGCAGGGACAACACCCACTGCCCCAACTGACGCAGCACCCAGCCTACGGCCACCAGGGCACAGCGGTGCCCACAGTCCCCCCGCTGCTGTTCAACTCCATCCCCGGACACCAGCACCTCAAGGCCACCTACGCGGGAGCACCCCCTGCCAGCCGCGTCCCCACGGGCACCTCCTTCCCCCCCAGCCCTGCTGCTGACCCCCACAACGAAGCTCCTGGTGACCTGGATGCCAACTTTGAAGTCACCAAGGACATGCTCCTCCAAGAGCCCCTCTGGCTCTTTCATTCCTCCTTGGACACGGTGGAGGTCTCCCAGGACGCCGACACCACCATCACCACACCTGGGGACCCCAGTGGCATCATCAGAGAGGGGAGAGCGGTGGCCCCAGCACCCACTGAGTTGCCAACATCCATCCCTGCCTCCAAGAACACCACGGAATGGTCCTCAGATACCAACAGCTCCAGCAGGTCTTCCCCCGCGCAGACACCCCTGGGCGGCGACATCTCCTCGAGCACCATCAGCTCCCCAAAGAGCAACATCTCTCCCAGGAGCGACATTTCCTCCGCAAGCGACATCTCCCCAGAGCTCACCTTCTCCCCAAAGAACATCACCTACTCAGAGCAGGACATCTCAGAGTATGACACCATCTCCCTAAAGAGTGACACCTCCTCGAGCAGCGACAACTCCTGGGAGAGCGACGTCCCCCACAGCCAAGCCCTCGGGGACGCGGCCGGCCACCTTGCTGTGCCCCACGAGGTGTCTCTCAAGGAGGCCCTGAGCCTCTTGGACTGTGACCCCGGTGGCACCGGCAAAGCCGCCCCCCTCTGCGATGTCGACTCCCTCTCGCTGCCCGAGAAGCTGCTAATGCTCAATTACAGCATGGAGGAGCTCCTGGAGGGTGCGCGCATCCTGGAGGGATTCCTCTACGGGACAGAGAGCGACGTCCCCAGCACCTCCTCTGCAGTCGCCCATAGCCAAGCCCTCGGGGACACAGCCGGCCACCTTGCAGTGCCCCAGGAGGTGCCTGTCAAGTACTTTGGCGTGGAGGTGACCCGGAAGGCCATCGTCGTCCTGGAAGATATCTTCTCCAGGACGAAGTCCCAGGAGTCGTGCGGGGACACGGGGAGGGAGCTGCCACCAGCCCAGCCTGCCATGGCAGAGAAGCGGGGGACAAAGCAGGGGATGAAGCAGGGGACGAAGCGCGGGACGAGCTCCCCGTCGCTGCCACCCAGGAAGTGCAGGGCTCTGGCGGACAGGCCGGCGGTGGCGGTGGGGAAGAGACGCCCCCCAGCGAGGAGACGCAGATGAAGGGGCACCGGGGGGGGTGCATTTGGGGGGTGGGGAGAGGGTTGTATTTAGGGGAGGGAGGTAGGGGGGCAGATTTCAGGGAGGGGACTGTATCTGGGGGGGTGGTGTGTTTGGGGGGGGTGGGGAGAGGGACATGTTTAGGGGAGGGGGGGTTAGAGTAGCTTCGATAGGGCCTTTTCTCTCCTGTTTTTCCATTAAAAGTTGTAGCGGGCAGTGTGTTTGGGGAGGTGGGTGTGTTTAGGGGAGGCAGGTATATTTAAAGGGGGGGGTAGTGTATGTTGAGAGATGGGGGGGTGAGTTTAGGGGAGGGGGATGCATTTGAGGGAATGGGGGTTAGAGTAGCTTCGATACGACCTTTTCTCTTGACGTTTTTCCATTAAAGGTTGCGGTGGGCAGTGTAGTTGCGGGGAGGGATGTGTTTAGGGGAGGGGGGCGCGTTTGAGGGAGGGGGGGTTAGAGTAGCTTCGATAGGACCTTTTCTCTCATGGTTTTCCATTAAAAGTTGTTTCTCCAGTCCTGCTCTGTGCCTGTCTGGGAGTGGAGGGAGCGCGGGGGGCAGAGGGAATCAGCCCCCACCAGGTGCCACAGCCCCACTGAAGGGGGATTTTCGTTAACACTTGGCCCTTGTTTAACTTGGACGTTCAAGCAGATGAACTTTTTCTGACTTACTTCTCCCTGTATATATATATCACACTTTCCTGCCGCCAGCCTTTCCTTTTCTCCTGACTTGGCCTTTCCCAGCGAGTTCTTGGCTAGTGGTTTTCTTCAAAGCTGCTTTAGTGCTGCTGAAGGATGTTGAAGCGACAGCTCTGGCGATCCAAGCACTGTACTCGCCCATGAAAGCCTTCCAGCTCCGGCAGCCGCAACACAGCATTCACAGCTCCTCGCTCCCCTGGACACGCTTCCAACCTCCGTATGACCCGATTCTATGACTATGGAGCTGGAGAGGCTGCAACCAGGGTCCCAAACACATGGGGAAGATGTGGCAGCTATAGGGGAGGAAGCAAAGGTCAGAGAGTGCCATCTCACACCAAACACCCCACACTTGTCACATCACTCTGTCTTTCAGTCTGAACTCCCACCCACACACCAAACACAAGCACAGACTTTGCACTCCGGCCACTCTCATGAGCACCAGCCCTTGCTCGCTGCATTAGCAGCACAGCCTCCTTCATACACCCACCAGGAACGTGTGGCAGCACCAAACATCTGCAGTGAGCTTTGTGCTGGCTACAGCCCATGCCAGAGAACGACCCCAGCCCCCAGAGCGAAGGTGACTTTGTCCCACGGCTCCTCCATCCATCCTGCAGCCTGCCCACAGCAGGAAGAAGGCACAACGGCCTGCACCAAAGGAGGAGCAAAAAACAGTTCCTCCCATGGGCCACCAGCAGCCGAAACACAAAGCCCTCTCACACCTCTGCTGGGCTGAGCTTGAAAACGCTTCCAAAGGGTAATGTGGAAAACCCTGTTGCCGGAGCAGCACCAACAGAATTCTGCCCACGGGACAGCTTCAAGCAGATTTACACCTCTGTGCAATGGGAGACGGCTGAGCCCTGAGCAACCAGGCCTTGCATTTACTGCTTCAAAAACCCCACATTAAAAAAGCCCACACCAAGCGCCCTGCATCTCTGCAGAGAGCTCCACCTTCTCCAGCTGACAGCCAGCAGGAGGCAGAAGAGCCAAAGCCCCAAAGCACAGAACCCCTCAGAGGTCACCAGATGGGGGCCTCTAGGGGGGTTGCTCTGTCCCTCGAGCCAGGATGAGCCCTGCTCCCCCGGCACAGCAGCTGCTGCTCATCCCGAACGCCTCACAGGTCAGCACCCAGGAGGTGCCCCAAAACACAGGCCCTCAGGAGCCACAACACGGGACGACAGCTCTCCCCGGTGCAAGGCCCACACACCGGCCGCCCCGCGCCGCCCCTCCCCACACGGACAGCCCCTCCCCCGGGGGTCCTGCCCCCACGGCCAGGCCCTTCCTGAGGGCCGCCCCCAGCCCACAGGCCCTGCTCCCCCGCAGAGCGCTCAGAGCCTCCCTCAGCCGGACGGACACTGACCTCAGCGGCGCTGCGACCCCTCACACAGCCCGCCCGGCCGCCGCCCCCGGCCCGGCCACACACAAACCCCGGCCCCGCCGCCGCTCTGAGGCGGCCTGGCCGCCGCCGGGCCTTTTCTACCCGCCTCGCGCACGCGCCCCCGTCACGTGGCCCGCCCGGCCCCTGCCCTCATCCCCGCGTGCGGCAGCATGGCGGCGGCGGCCCCCGGTGAGTGCGGGCCCACGACGGCCCCGGCCCCGGCCCCGGCCCCGGCCCCGGCCCCGGCCCCGGCCCCGGCCCCGGCCCTGGCCCTGCCCCGCCGGCCCCCCCGGTACGTGCCCGGGCCCCCTCCTAACCCCCCGGTTCGTGTCCGCGTGAGAAATGCTCCTTATCCAACACCAACGGCTCAGGCCGTGAACGATACGAAGCACGTTGTATTTGAACATTCCCGCAAGAACGGGTGACCTAACAAGCAGGCACACTTTTGGTTCTTGAAACACACCTTTTTATTTCCTAATCCCCGGCCGAATTTTCCCTCCCATTTCCTGTTGGTTGGGTACTCCGGGGTTCACAGCCTCTCTGGAGCGCCTCAGATCCTTCCTGGATGTCCTGCCCTCTCTTTACTTCTCCTTATGTTACACCTAGAGGGATTATCTGACTAGTTTATTTCTTTCCTTTTTGGTAAAACGGCCCAATGTCACTAGCCCTGGGTAAATGTTTGACCCCCCCTTCTAGTCACTAATCCGGTAGGAATCAGTTCGTCCTTCTGTCCGTGCGATAGGAGATGTTCCACAAGCCTTTGCTGGAGCCTCTTTGTCTAGTCGTTCCCTTATCGTGTCACCTCCGATGGAAACGGCTTTTTCCCACTGCAAAAACAAGACCTGCTTTTCTTACAATTTCGCCCTTCCCTTTTTCATAATCTTATGCTTTTTGCGTTTCTAGGGTATGGTTCCACATGAGGCCTCTAGGGCCGACAGCATGATGTTACATTCTTCTTCTCGAGAGTTTTTATTTTCTTCTTCTTCTAGATGAAGCATTTTTCCCGGCTATGGGGGAGGGTCTACTTCCATTCGTTTCGTTAGGGCAGTTTCAATCAATCACTGAACTAATCCTCGCACACAGAGAATGATACAGCATCCTACAGCCGCTAAAACTCCTGCTACCATTATAAGAGAAGTCAATATTGATACCGCCACACCTTTCCATTTCCCAAACCAGGAATCCAGCCAACCTGTCCGTGAGGTGTCTATTCCAGAGTGTTGGAGTGGGAGACGGGCCCGGAGTAACGATGGAGTCTCAATATGAGTATGATCGTTCTGCCTTTATTCAAGTTTTCAGAGTATATATAGACAGGCAATAAAAGCACGCGCTAGCGGCAGCTATATGATTGGCTTACAGTCTCTGTCCACGCGCTGTCCATGCAGTTCATTCACAGATCAGGTTGGTTACAAGAATTCACATAGTAAATTGCTTAGTCATTAGCACAACATGTTTTCTACCTTCTCAGTTCCCGTTTTTCCCATGTACTAATTCCATCTTCTACCACCTGTTTTGCCCTTAATCCAATCTCTCACAGTAGGGAGGCTGGCTCACATGGCCATTTTCTCTCAGACACATTCCTACAATACCCCCTTTTTCTTCTTGAGCCAGCCAGACCTTGTGCATGGCATTTTCTATCATGTCAGTCACTTTGCGGAGAACACCCGAGGCTACCATAATCAATAATAATATAACCAACAGTAGCATGAGCCCTTGTTTTAGGAAGTCTGATAACCATCCCGTTATACCCCATGAGCTTAACCAATCATCGAAACCGAAACCACTTTTAATTTGGACATGTTATCCTTCAGCTCCCGTAACTGCTTATGAATGGATGATGAGTGGTCGGAAAGGTTCATACAACACATACCTTCAAAATCTTCACACCCATGACCCTGAGCTAACAGCAAAAAGTCAATACCCGCTCGATTTTGCAACATAGCACGCCGAATGCTATCAGCATCAGTAAGCAAGGTAGATATGATTTCAGTTGTAAGGTTTATCTGTTTACTTGCCTAACACCCTATCTTATTCAACGTATTTAATGCCATTGCTGTTCCTAGCGAAGGAAGAATACTTAGCCCTGTTCTTTGTCCGAGATTCGAAAATGTTATATGGTTGTCACAGGATGGAGTGAAGGTATGAACTGGCTCTGTGGTTACTGTGTGCTCTGCTCACTGTATCTTTGGCCGTACGCAGGCCTCTGCTCGTAGATCTGCCACATCTCCCCCTTTTTTGTTTAACACCAGACCATTTATTAACAAGGTCGCCATGACTTGTGCTTCTACTCGTTGTGACGCTCTTAGCGGGTTATATACTAAACACAATTAAAAACAGAATCAAAAAGAACCCTGCTAAGGCAATAAATACCCAGATTCCTAAATTTAGCCCAGAAAGCCAATTTCTTTGGATTTACCCACGAGAAATCCTTTTGTAATATTTCAAATACATTGTGGTTCATTAAGTCTTGAATCTTTAGTATTTGAGCTTTTAGCTGATCATGTAAAGGACGAATATATTTTTTTTGCAATGACATGTCAAATTGTGATAACGAAGGGTCATCCTTTTAGATGGGGACATGTATGTGGCTTGGATCCATTCCAGAAAGCTGGTGACAGCACAAACGGCCCTGGAAAAACAATCGCGGTAACATTTCAATCATCATAGTTACTGGTTTTGAAAAGGTACGTGGCAAAAATACCCACTCTAATGCAGTCAGGCTCTTTGCGAGTGCATCATCCCACTGTCCTATCAGGGCATAAAGTTGAAATTCTTGTAGGAAGGTGTTCAATGCGTCTTGCAGCAGTAGTAGACTATATCTTATCTTGCAACATACTGTAATGCCTTCAGAGCTGTTAGGGTTAATGAACATAGAACTTATGGGGGGGGGGGGCGGGGGCAGAAACAGTGCTTCAGGGCATCCCCTGTACCTTCAAAGTGCGCTCATGTCTCTCTCCCCCTCTCTGACCTGAGACAGCCTCCTTATATCCTGCACTGG
The DNA here is from genome assembly GCF_028500815.1 of Rissa tridactyla. Lineage (NCBI taxonomy): Eukaryota > Metazoa > Chordata > Aves > Charadriiformes > Laridae > Rissa > Rissa tridactyla. The sequence goes on from NC_071488.1 coordinate 717,675, forward strand.
ATCGAGTAGAAAAGTACAGGCCAGAGTCGCTGCACATGTGGCCAGTGTATGCAGCGAGTCTCACCAAACTCATGATCCAGCTCTGCTAACAGCGGCTGTCTGATACGTGACTACATTGTTGTAATCCCTTCTTGTTATCTTCTTCTGTGAAGGTCGGGTTCTCATGGATACACACATAGTTTTTAGAGCAACATATTCTACAACTCGTACAAGGGTACGATGCAAAGCGGCATTTACAGCTGATCATATAATGCTTATTAAACATGGCAAACAGCATACTAAACATAACAGACAAATTCCTTCCACACAGGCAATGAGTATAATTTGCTTCAACCAACCCCACCCCCAAGTCCATCCAGCAAAGAGATTTCACCCAGTGGTCTCCACAAGTTGCTGGTTCGGTCGGTGCAGTTCCTGCAGCTGGGCATGGATGGATGTGGAGTGGTCACTTAGATTCATACAATACAGTCCTTTAAAATCTTGACAACCATGTCTGTGAGCTGAAAGCAAAAAATCAGTAGCAGTTCTGTTTTGCAACATCGCATATCGAATACTATCTACATCTAGCAATAACTCAGAAATAGCGGTACTAGTAGCATTGTTAAACTTAGCCTTGGCAGCAAGAGAGTCCTTGTTATCACGAATCCTTGGCAGCAAAAGAGTCCTTGTTAGCAAGAGCGCATGCGGACTCCCTGTTCTTGCTGGTACTGTGCTTTGATCTTCTTCCACAACAGGCCAAGATTCCCAAGCAGCTAGATAAGGTGTCTGTGAGTCCATTACAGGCTTATGTCATCCAAATGTTTTTCTTGCAAGCACCCGAGACTGAATAACAATTGGTGTGATATATGTGTTTTCCAGCACCCAGGTGCGAGTCCCTTGAGTGTATTTACAACCCTCCTCGCCGATCTTCCGTTGCTTTCCCATATTCCACCCCGTGCTCAAGAGACCGCTTCTGCTGGGTTCATTTTAGTCTCGCAGGGTATAACACAGAGCAATCTACTAAGGCATGCAATAACATAGACACATATAGGAAAAAACCAAAACCATATCTCTATGGTACTGCTTTGAATCAGGTGTCCTATTTCTCTTTTTCTGATGCTTTCTCGTAATGCGTATGGCATACTTTTGTGCTAACGTGGCACATTTCCAATCTAATTGTTCCTGTTTGGTTTCTTTTTGGGTTTTTTGGGGGGGGTTTTTCCCCTCTTTTTTTTCCTCTTTTTTGTTTTTTCTTTTTTGTTTTTTCTTTTTTCTTTTTTTTTTCCATCACTTACGACTGACATAAAAGTCTGCCTTTGCAACAAGAGCTCAGTTTCTCATTTTTCCTTAAGTTTCTCATTTTCCTACAGAGCATCCTATAGACTTTGTCTCAACTCCTTTTCCCAATCAACCATGACCTTATAGACAAACAACAAACAACCAGCGATACGCCCTGCACGGGCGAGCCGTTCCCGAGAGTGTAAACATGTCGGCTCGTGAAAACTCCCCCAATATTTCAGGATTTCCATCGGTTCTACAGCCCGTCCTGGTGTATCTGCCTGGGGCGCGCTCGCCTTACGTCTAAACACTGTGTATATACAAACTTCTTCACTTGACGGAGTGTCAGCCCTAGATGCATACGAGAACAGTACCACACCGGGCAGAACACCTGCTCAAGGGGAGTCACCTAACGACACTGCACACAACAAAAAGCAAACAGTAGCACAGATGCTGATCAGCAGGTATAAGCTGGCGCCCACACACACTTACACAGCAGACATACAAAAACAGCACTTCTATCTCAGGGAGACGACTGGGGAGGGGCGGGGGCGAGGCGGGCAATGGCAGGAGCAAACAGCTCCGGCTCTGTCCTTCTCTGCTGACATTCTGCCTCCTCCATCGGCCTCAGATGGAGCAGAGGGGATCAGCAGGGGATCGTCCCAGACCTTCGGACTTGGCCTGTTCAATCCCCCTCCTGTGGGTTGTAATGCTGCAAAAGCCCCGGCTGCCGTGGCTCACTCTGCCTTCATATCTTGTAAGGTCGATAACACCAACCGCCATGTCGTCGCTAACGGTGATGCCTCTTTGTCTCCTTTACTTATCACTTCCCACAGTTTTTTCCCAACAGCCTCCCGTATTTCTGGTCTAAAAGCTGTCTGGGGCTCTGGTGCGAATCCGTTCCCTCTGCACCAGGTTAACAACCTTCGGAGCATACGCTCATCGTATTTCACCCCTCTCTTAGAGAGGATATGCAGGAGAAGTCTTAATATAGCCCCTTCTTCTTTTGTTACTTGTTGCCCCATCTCCTGCCCCGGCTTAATCAGTTTGAGCAACAGTTTCGCTGGTGTTTCAATCCCTCTCTTAGAGAGGATCCCAGCGAGTAGCGTGGCCGCAGCTTCTGTTTCCATAGCTGCACCTGGGAGGTGAGGAGCGACCTCACGCCGTTGTCTGCTCCCGCTGATGCGCCCAAGCAGCACGTCTCCCAACCGTTGTTGTTCCGCTATTCCCTTTTAATGTATCTCTGGTATAATTAATAAACTTCTGTTGGTTATACTGAAATATAATTTATCCAATCAACATTTAGGTTTATAGTTACCCACCAGAAAAAGACAGATTTGAGTCCAGCTCCTATCTGATTCCTTGCTTTGTGTTCATCTGGGACCCCTCTAGGGACTCCAATGGGATCTCTCTCTAGATCCGTTCATCAAGGGATACACCTCAACTTCTTTTTACTCTATTGCCTGAGCTCAGGGATCCTGTTCCTTTTTCAAATGCTAGGGTGAATGGTATTGCCAATTGTACCATTCCACATGTACCTTTCCGGTCCCACGGCTGGGGGGCTGCACTGGAGGTGCCGGGCTGTGCGGGGTGGGTGGCAGGGCAGGGGTGGAGGGGTCGCACTGTGCCCAAAGGAGAGGTTTGATGGTCCAGCCACGATGGTGCAGTGGGGGTCTGCGACCCATTGCCCAGCCAGGATGCCGGCACTGAGGCCGTGAGTCTCTGAATCTCTAGGGGATGAGGAGACACCTCTGTGTCAGGAGCCCTTCTCCTTCTGGCAGATTTCATCTTCCCAGACAGCATGTGGGAAGCCCCTGGTGCTGTGAGGAGCAGGGCTGGGCAGTTCCTGCAGTTTGTGGGAGATGGGAACTTCTTGTCGGCAGCGCTTGGGGGGCCATTGAGGAAAGATGCCCTGGGAGACATGGTGGTTGTGAGCGGAGAAGGACTCATGGGAGACGGGAAGGTCTTGGCTGCAGACATTATGAAATGGTTGAGTTTCAAATTGTCAGAAAAAGGGTGGGCAGAGTTGCTCCCCTGGATTTTGGGAGGTGAATGCCCCATTAGGAAGGTTGCTGTTGATCCCAAAGTGGGAGGTGCTGTTGAGTGTGTTGAGGGCCAAGAGGCCTTGCAGAAGGCTCTAGATGGCTTGGAGCGTTGGGCAATCCTGAGCGGCGTGAAATTGAAGCAGTCCAAGTGCCACGTTCTGCAGGTGGGAGGGAGGGAGTAACGGCGGCAGCAGTGGGAATGGGGAGGGTGCGTCTGGGGAGCAGCCCTGCAGAAAGGGGTGTGGGGGTGGTGAGCAGCTCAGGAGGAGCCAGCAGTGTCCCCTGGCACCAAGAGGGCAAGCGCATCGTGGGGGGCATCAAAGACAGTAGAAGCAGGCGGCCAAGGGAGGGGATTGTCCCGCTGTGTTCAGCGCTGGCGCGGCTTCACCTGGAGCACTGTGTGCGGTGCTGGGCCCCACCATTGGAGAAGGGTGGGAAGGTCCTCGGATGGTGCAGAGGAGGGCAAGCAAGGTGGTGACAGGGCTGGAAGGCATGTCCTCTGAGGAGCGTCTGAGCGCTGGGGGTTGGTCTCGTCTGGAGAGCAGGAGGCTGAGGGGCGAGCTCGTGGCTCTGTGCAGCTTCCTGAGGAGGGGACGTGGAGAGGGAGGTGCTGAGCTCTTCTCCCGGGCATCCAGGGACAGGATGCGTGGAAATGGCTCAAAGCCGCACCAGGGGAGGTTCAGCGTGGGCATTAGGAAGCGTTTTTTCACCAAGAGGGCGGTCAAACCCTGGAACAGGCGTCCTCGAGAGGTGGTTGATGCCCCACGTCTCTCTGTGCCCAAGAGGCCCTTGGACAATGCCCTTAAGAGCACTCTTTAACTCGAGGTCAGCCCTGCAGTTTGGGTTCTGGTCTTTCTCTTCCCTTTTCCTCCTTCTCTGGCGCAGAGCAGCTCCCTGCGGCCCCTGAGAGCTGCGGGCGGTGGCGGTGCAGCTGCTGCAGGGGACGGGAGTTTTGGGTGCAGGAGGGTGCTCGGGGCGGGGGGTTGGGAGGCCGGACGCGGAGCAGCAGCGGTGCCGGGAGCTGCGCCGGGCGCTGCCGAGGCCAAGGGGACTGCGCCCGCCCGGGGCCCGCAGCGGCTCCCCCCGCCCCGGGGGTGTCCCTGGGGCTGCCCTGGGGCAGGGGCTCAGCCCCCGACGTTGGGGGTGCCCCGACGGGGACCGGGGACCTCCCCCCCGCACCTGTGCGCCGGACCCGCAGAGGGGCGGCCGCTGCCCGAAGGCGCCCTTGGCTGCGTTGGCCCGGGCTGTGGAGCTGGGAGGGGGAACAGGCAATAAAGAGCTGGGGTTTCCAGGCACTTTTGGCCCCTGCCGTCATTTCTTTGTTTATTTCTTTCCTTATTTCCCCCCGCCCTGCTGGTGTCGGGGCTGCCCAAGGCGCAGGCAGAGAAGGGGAGGAGGGTCCCTGCCTGGCCGGCAGCTCCCCCCTGGCCGTTGTGGGGGTGATTTGGGGTGATTGGGCAGCGCAGGGAGGCAAAGCCGGGCTGCGGAGCCGCGGACGGGGGTGATTGTCCCGAGGCTTTGGGGGCTTTGCCCCAAGGCCTGTCCCCACGGGAGGGGACGCTGGCCGGGGTCCAGCCGAAGGCCTGGCAGCCCTTGTGGTCGTGTGTGTCCGTCCCCTCCCGCTCCCCAAGGTCTGTCCTTGTCCCGGGGGCTCCGTGCTGCTTTCTGCGTGGGGCTGTGTCTGTGGGTCCTGCGGGGACCCGTCTGTCCTGGCTGCCCCTGGGGAAGGGGACAGGGGAGTCCCCCCCCCACTACTGTCACCCTGCTGGCGGTGACTCAGCCCTGGGGGGGGGCTCGGTGCCCTTCGGGGTCCCGTGTGGGGCTGTGGCACCTGGTGGGGGCTTATTCCCGCTGTCCCCCGCGCTCCCTCCCCTCCCAGACAGGCATGGAGCAGGACTGGAGAAACAACTTTTAATGGAAGAACACGAGAGAAAAGGTCCTATCGAAGCTACTCTAACCCCCCGTCCCTCAAACGCGTCCCCCCCTCCCCTAAACTCACCCCCCCATCTCTCAACATACACTACCCCCCCTTTAAATATACCTGCCTCCCCTAAACACACCCACCTCCCCAAACACACTGCCCGCTACAACTTTTAATGGAAAAACAGGAGAGAAAAGGCCCTATCGAAGCTACTCTAACCCCCCCTCCCCTAAACATGTCCCTCTCTCCACCCCCCCCAAACACACCACTCCCCCTAGATACAGTCCCCTCCCTGAAATCTGCCCCCCCACCCCCCTCCCCTAAATACAACCCTCCCCCCACCCCCAAATGCACACCCCCCCCCGGTGCCCCTTCATCTGCGTCTCCTCGCTGGGGGGCGTCTCTTCCCCACCGCCACCCCCGGCCTGTCCGCCAGAGCCCTGCGCTTCCTGGGTGGCAGCGATGGGGAGTTCGTCCCCCGCTTCATCCCCTGCTTTGTCCCCCGCTTCTCTGCCATGGCAGGCTGGGCTGGCGGCAGCTCCCTCCCCGTGTCCCCGCACGACTCCTGGGACTTCGTCCTGGAGAAGATATCTTCCAGGACGACGACGGCCTTCCGGGTCACCTCCACGCCAAAGTACTTGACAGGCACCTCCTGGGGCACTGCAAGGTGGCCAGCTGTGTCCCCGAGGGCTTGGCTGTTGGGGACAGCAGAGGGGCTGCTGGGGACGTCGCTCTCTGTCCCGTAGAGGAATCCTTCTAGGATGCGGGCACCCTCCAGAAGCTCCTCCATGCTGCAATTGAGCATGGGCAGTGAGAGGGAGTCGACGTCGCAGAGGGGGGTGGCTTCGCCAGTGCCACCGGGGTCACAGTCCAAGAGGCTCAGGGCCTCCTTGAGAGACACCTCGTGGGGCACAGCAAGGTGGCCGGCCGCGTCCCCGAGGGCTTGGCTGTGGGGGACGTCGCTCTCCCAGGAGTTGTCGCTGCTCGAGGAGGTGTCACTCTTTAGGGAGATGGTGTCATACTCTGAGATGTCCTGCTCTGAGTAGGTGATGTTCTTTGGGGAGAAGGTGAGCTCTGGGGAGATGTCGCTCACGGAGGAAATGTCGCTCCTGGGAGAGATGTTGCTCTTTGGGGAGCTGATGGTGCTCGAGGAGATGTCGCTGCCCAGGGGTGTCTGCGCGGGGGAGGACCTGCTGGAGCTGTTGGTATCTGAGGACCATTCCTTGGTGTTCTTGGAGGCAGGGATGGATGTTGGCAACTCAGTGGGTGCTGGGGCCACCGCTCTCCCCTCTCTGATGATGCCACTGGGGTCCCCAGGTGTGGTGATGGTGGTGTCGGCGTCCTGGGAGACCTCCACCGTGTCCAAGGAGGAATGAAAGAGCCAGAGGGGCTCTTGGAGGAGCATGTCCTTGGTGACTTCAAAGTTGGCATCCAGGTCACCAGGAGCTTCGTTCTGGGGGTCAGCAGCAGGGCTGGGGGGGAAGGAGGTGCCTGTGGGGACGCGGCTGGCAGGGGGTGCTCCCGCGGAGGTGGCCTTGAGGTGCTGGTGTCCGGGGATGGAGTTGAACAGCAGCGGGGGGACTGCGGGCACCGCTGTGCCCTGGTGGCCGTAGGTTGGGTGCTGCGTCAGTTGGGGCAGTGGGTGTTGTCCCTGCGGGGTCCCAGGGGCTGCCCAGGCCGGGAGGGTCCCGCAGCCCCTGGGGCCCCACAGGGCAGCGCCCGACGGAGCAGCAGCGTCGTGGCCGAGGGTGGCGTTGGCCGGCGCAGGCACGTTGGTGACGGTCCACTCGATGGACCCGAAGCGCGGGTCGAAGCAGCAGCAGCCGCATGGGGCCCTGTGCAGCCCTGTGTGGGTGGGAGGGAGCCGTGCTGGGCCGGGGGCACCCTCCAGGGCACCCTCCGAGCCACCCCCCATGGCCATCAGGGTGCTGATGGTGTGAGGGTGGCAGAGGGGACAGGGGTGCCATACCTGGTGGTGGGGCCTGTGGGGCCGCCCCCACTGGGGGTGCCCAGGCCATGGGGAAGAGCAGCTGCTGCCCGGGCGGTGGAAACAGGGTGGCTGCGCCTGGAAGAGAGACAGGAGCCATGGTCACCTCCTGCGCTCTTGGCCCCGACAGCGTCCCCGGGCTGTGGGTCGGGGTCGTTCCCTGCCTTGGGGGTAGAAGGTTTGAGGGAGCACAAAAGCCTGAAGGCTCTGGGGCGCCGGGGGGGCACAGGGGCCGTGCAGTGGGAGCCACGGAGGTGGCAGCGCCATGGTGGGTCCCCTCAGTCTCTCGGCTGCTAAGGACTCTTTGGCGTCTCCAGGATGGAATGTTGGGGCTCCCTGTGCTCCACCCCCTCCCAACGGCCCCCCCAACAGCCCCCCCAGCTCCTGCTGGGGAGGGAAGGGGCTCGGGGGGGCTGGATGTCCCCGGATCCCACCAGGGGCTCTGTGTGCAAGTGCTTTTTGCTTTCAACAGTATTTTTCAGGGGGCGAAAGGACCAAGTTGGTTCAGCCGAGCTTTGTGGGGACGAAGCTGCACCCGCAGCCTCCTTGTGCCACACGGCAAATGCCTCTGTGACTGTCGCCTGTGCTGCGCTGCCTGGAGTGACGCAGAGACAGGAACAAGGACCTGGAGGGTGCGAGGGAAGGTCACGCAGCATCCCTCGGTGGCACGCTCCCCTGCCCAGCCCTCCCTCAAATCCTGCTCTCGGGTCTTTTAGTCTCCTCATTGGGAAACAAGCAGCTCTGGGTCCCCCTCGGAGGGGGCTGTACCTTCCCTGGGTGCGTGACACCGGGAGGAGACGGTACCCACCGCTGCATGTTCCCGGGATTCTGCACAACATCCGATGACGAGATGCTGGGTCTCTTTGTGCTCTGCAGGACCCCAGGGACTGGGTTAGTTCATCCCCTCCTGGCACTGGGGAGGATTTGGCACTACCAAGGACACCCCGGTAGGAACAGAGGCCTCTCGCTCCCGCTACGTGAACAGCGTGTGGCGTGGGGGAGCCGGGACAACTGCCGTGAGCTGGAGGCCAGAGATCCCTCCTGGCCTGTATCCTGTTCATTAAACAGATTGCTCTCTGTTAGCGAGGCACCTCTGGCTGCAAGATCGTGTGAGACCATCTGCTGTGTAACTTGTGGCAGGGACCGATGCTGGGGGCGTGAAGGCAACTTCTAAAAAACATAAAACTTTCATTTCATTTCAGAGCGCAGCTGAACAACCCCGTTCCTTGACACGCATCGTCCTAACGCCTCGTCTTGAGCCGACAGCATGGGAAAGGGCCTCCTCAGCCCTATCTGTAGGAATTTGCCGTGTGTTTAGGCAGGAAGGTGAAGTTGGTAGCTACGGCTCCCAGAAGCAGCTCACTAGAAGAAAGAAAAGAACAAAAACAAAGCAAAAAAAAAAGAAGCAGAGGTTTGTGTTCAGTACAATAGAGCCACCGGTACCCTGTTGCATGGCCCTGTGGCTCTACAGCGAAGGTGATGGCAGTCAGATGTGTCAAACCAAGCCTCTACCCTCCCGAAAATTTAGGGCTGCTGCACAAAACCGCCTCCGGTGCTGAGCTTTGACCTGCTCCTGTCATGAAATAATGACAGCCTGCAGAGGCATAATTTAGCCCAGACCTGAAGACGTCTGTTTTAAGGTTAAAAAGTCCTCCCAGCTAAACTTTATGCAACAGCAGCAATGAAAAAATTAAGTTGTCTGGTATTCATTTGGGTTCCTCTCATTAATGAAGCCACGCAGGATCACAGCCCGGAGGGTCCATCTTTGCTTTATCCCAACTTCCCATATCCACTGCAAGGTTTAATTGGTTTCATGGCACCGGATCCCAACAAGGATTTAAAATGATCCGGTTGCTAACAGACCTGGTTGCTTTAACCCTGAACCCCAGCACTGGAGAGACGCAGCCTCCCAATAAGGACAATGCCCCTATTGCTGGGCAGTCACCCAGAATCGGTGCCAAAACGGGTTCTGAAGTTTGGTGACCTGAAGACCAGCCTCACCCCTGGCAATGCCATGCCGAGAGTCAGCAGGAGCCACTGAAAAGCTCCTCCCCACCTCTCGCCATGCCTGTGCAGAGCCAAAACCCTGCCAGTGCCAGAAGGCATTAAGGGCAGATGTGGCGGTGTGCTCTTCCCTTTTTCCCCCGCCCCGGCTCCTGCTCAAGCCATGGCCATCAGCGGGAGCTGTGATGAGTCGCACTTGAACTGTGGGAGATGGCTGGCAACATAACCAAAACCCTGTCTGGAGTGGGAACCTGGGTATCTTGTTCCCATGAGAATATGACTGTAGGTCAATTCTCTTACTCCATAAACAGTGGACAGCCCAAGAGCCCTTTGAGCTCTCCTGCACGGCAGCGGCTGCACGACAGGGTCTCCTCTTGAGTGGGGACGCTCGCTTAAGGTTCTTCTCCTCAAGGCTGAGAGATTCCTTGCCGCAACAGATTCTCGGTAAGTGACTAATAGCATGCTAAACTTTGAAATCTTAGCTAAGGGATCTAAGGATTGATTGCGCATATAGAATCCTTTAGACATAAACCGTTGACCAAGTCTGGGACTAGGATTGGATCCAGCCGCAGCCAGACTCCTCTCTGAGAAGGAGTTTAGAAAGCCAGGGGGTCCTTTCTGAACCTCATGACTCAACGGGAGGGTCTCCCTGAGAGCTTGTCTGACCCCGGCCTCTATGCAGTAAATAATCATGTGTGCCCTGGCATCGAACCTCGTAAAACACTGTCGCATTCACTGCTAACTTTGTTAAATCACTGTTTTATGTTAATAAACATTTCACTACTCTCTTACAAGTGAAGTTATTCACTCGGCTCGGCCCGCGACACCTGGCCTAGTCAGCAGGATGTCAGGAGTTATCACTGATTATTTAGGGAGGCATGGAGTGAACCCGAGCCCCAAATTCTCAGAGGAATGGGCTGGTGATAATTGGTCCAATTGGGAAGTCGTTGAAGAGTACTTGAAAGCCATTAGGGGCCCTACAAAGGATGGAAAAGATAAGGGAGTCGTCTGTAAAATGTGAGGCACTTGTTTAGAAGCCGCGTACCAAGACAGGGAGAATAGGAATAGGAGAGAGCAGGAATTAGAGAAGGAAATAGAGAGCAGGAAGGCAGCTGAGTTACTGATACCTTTTAAAAATGAACAGCTGCAAAAACGATTGCAGGAAGAGAAGGAGAAAAGGTGGAAATTGGGAGAAAAGGTCGAAATGATGCTTATGCAGGCTCCCCACCCCCCTGACACTGTACAGATTAGGAAACTGATAGTATCCCCTGAAGATTGGGACGGAAACATTTGGGAGGATCCCGATGATAGCGAGTCAGAAGAAGACGTTCCTTTTTTCCCCACAAATCCTCCCGAATATGAAGCCAGACCCATTGTTAAAACAGAAGGAACTGCGGGACCTCGGGGTGCTAATCCACGGCATACCACGCGAACCAGTCCCTGGGGTCCGCTGCAAGGGACAAATTTGCAAGAGAGATATAGCAGAAACCCCAGTGACACTGAAACTGAATCCTTGTGGCGAGTATGCTTAACTGGCGGCGACCGAATCATGTTAAGCCGCTGTGAAAAATAGTGAAGGTATTGTTGGCTTTCGCCGTAATAACAAGGCTATAAATCTTTGACTTATAAGGATAACTAACCTTTAGTAAATTAGGAAACATGAGAAACCTCAAAGATAACAACTAACAGCAACTGTGGAGAAAAACACCATGAAGAAACACATCCGAGAGAAACAAAAGAGAACTTCTCCAAAAGACTCCACAAGTGATTAACAGAAGGAAACAGATGCACAGGAGAAGGGAGCTGATGATAATCGATCCTACCAGAAGGAAACACATGCATGAGAAAAGGGAGCTGATCCTACCAGAAGGAAACAGCTGCATGGGAACGGGGAACTGAAGATCGTCTATCCTCAGAAACAATTCAGAAGGAAACACACACATAGAAGAGAAAAAGGACTAATAATAATCAATCCTTATCAACAATTACTCTGTCTAAAAGAGGGAATACGTATGCAATATTGAATGTATATAAGACATGGTTGAAGTGTTAGCTGGTGTGCCTCTGACCTGAATCATGCACCCAGCGCTGTGCTTTTGCTTTATTGGCTCTGTCCCTATAATAAAATAAGTGCCATTTCTGTTTAAGGGATCTGGCTATTTATTACAGCCGGGATGAAGCCAGTGGTTACTGGGGTCTAGGAGTTTTCTTAAATTTAGCACCTGATCCGGCAGATACTGTGGAATAAATACTAAATTGGCTAAAAAATACAAAAGTACAGCATTGTTCACACATTAAGGAAAAGTATAAAATCAAGAGGCTTCTGAGGTAGAAAATAGCCGCAGCTGGCATGAAGGACACAACATCTGTGGTTCCCTGATAAGCTACATGAGGTACAGGACAGGATGCAATTATTCCGTGGCTTTACCTTATGATGTATAGCGGATACAGGAATGGGATGATACCACGAAACAGATAAGCTGCCAATTAGCTGCCCGCTCAATGCTCAGAGCCAACATTTTGTCAAATTTTGATGAAATGCTGTCCTTTGTGCGAACTTTGCTCATTATAATGTCATTATAATACCAAAACACACCTCCATACCGAAGGCTACCCGCCTCCAAGGTGCGACCAGTCCTCCTTGAGTCCGAGCCCTGAATTTCTCGTAATCTCTACCTTTAATTGTGAAGCGAGAGAAATTTACACCAATCATGATAAAAGTATGTATGACTAAAGTCACTCAAACTCCACCTTGAAGATAACAAATAGTATAAAAATAGCCCAAGAGAGGGGGGATACCCAGGGAAGACACCATCACAAAGAATTACATCACTGACTTCTGGGATCAGTCGACGGGCTGAGCCTCTCTTCCCCCCCCATAGGGACGCCTTTGGGTAAGACTTAGATTATACCGAGTGCTTCCTCAGGAAACTTAGAAATTTCTCTAGAGACTCTTTTCTACATTTATAGCCAGGCTGTATCGTTTATAACTTTGTTGCGCGTTTTGTGTATGTCACAATACTTTCATTTGCACGTGCTTTGCAGACAGTGTATTTATCACCGGCAATCCTAAGAACCTATATATCTGTTGTTTAAATAAACCGCACTTTTTAAAGTAGCTAGTCATTTTGGTTTCTCACTGAACGTGACCAAAGACTCGAGAGTGGCCGTGCTAGTTCATGAGCATGACTAGACTGAAGGTGCAGCCCACTATTAGTGTATCCAAATCGTAACAGTTTAATACATATTAAACGCGATTGGACTGATAGTGTTGAATTGGGCATCACTCAGAATTTAAACCTAGCCGCACCTGGCCTCCCACCTCGGTGAGGAGTGTGAGAACGCAAGGGGGTTTATTTTCTGCCAAAACCGCTTTGCCCCTTTTCACGCAACAGAATTTTGGCGTAGTCGGCAGGATTGCCATGGATAAACTGCTGCAAAAATATGATTGTACCCCTTCCCAGGCTGGGAAGGAGTGGGCCCATAAATTTTGGAAGGATGAAGAGAAAGTGGTGGAACGTATTGAAGAGTGTCGGGCTTCACAGAGGCTCAGAGCGGGGAAAGGCAAAGGTGTGATTTGTGCGGTCTTAGGCGTCTGTTTATCTTGTGCACAACAAGAAGCTAGAGAAACCCCTGCTCCTAATCTGATTTCAGCTGTAGAATATGCAACCCTGAAATCGGAGAATGAGGTGTTGAAGTCATCACTAGCCTTTCAAAAGGAGACAGGAGAAAAATTAAGAACTCAAGTTGATAAGCTTGTGAGTGAGAATGAATGTTTAGGAAACCGGAATGCTCAACTTGGGACTGAAAATCTCCAACTTAAAGGTGAAAATCAACAACTTAAAATGTTATTGGAAAGGGTCACTGGGCTCTTAGATAAAATGCAGCCCTCGACCCAAGTCCAACAAATTCGTAAATTAATGTGTTATCCAAATTCCGGAACCCAGACCGGAGATTTTTGGTCTGATAGTGAAGATGAGGAAGAAGATGAGGAGGGAAGGACTTTTACTGTGAAATCTCGAGTCTTTCCTTTACGACCACTGATTAAAACTGAAACCACAGTTGATGAGGATGATGAGGAAGTCCGCAACACTGTGCATACTATTCCGTGGACACCAACAGAGTTAGCGAAAATAAGGGAAAAATATTCGAGGCGGCCAGAAGAGTCTGCTGTTGAGTATGTGTGGCGAGTTTCTTCTCAAGGAGGAGACAGAATTATGTTGAGTGAGGAAGAAGCAGGAGACTCTTGGGGACCAGGAGTGTTTTTAACTACAATGGACGGGGATCATAATTATTCCCTAACCGCTCGAGCAGCCTTTTGGGCAGGTGGTATGGATCCGCGAGAGAGGGGAGAGCCATTAGAGATTAGAGCTGCAGGCTACTCTGAACTGTTTGTGGCGATATGGAAAGCAGCTTGTCTGCAAGCCATGTATGACAGAGAGGAATTTCGGAAATCCCCAATGTCAGCTGCTATCGACCCCGATCGATTAGCCCCTCTCATGCGTGGTCTTCCCGATTGCCTGAAGCCATTCGTTGTTCGTACTCAAGATCGTATACGAGAGGCTCGGGATGCTCATGGGCGGGGCCGGTGTCACTACATGCCCACCTGGAATGAATATGTACAGGAAATAGATCAATATGGGCGCCGAATGGGCTGGGCCAGCCTAACTAGCGAAAAATCCTCCAAACACCCCCGAAAGGTTCGCCAAGTCCGAACTCACACTCAAAACCCCAAACCGGTAGAAAGGTTTAAGCCTGATAAGGACCGGAACGGGTTGTGGCATAAAGCCCTACAACTAGGGGTACCCCGACAATTCTTGCACGGTGTCCCTACGGGAGATCTCCGTACACTGGTCCAATGTCTAACTAGAAAGAATAATTCGGCTGGGGAGAAAAGTGTAACCAGAGAATCCCCAAGCCATGAGAAAATTGTGCCTTCTGCACCGGAACGTAACTTGATTGATTTGACAGAGTCCCAGCCAAAAAACTCCTATCCCTGGGGAGGGCAGTGAGACACCCTGTCCGGCAGATCCTAGCTATTCTATGGCTCTCTCATAAAGATTCCGAACCTATTATCGCCATTCCTGTCGGACCCCAGAGGATGTCAGTAAATTTTATTATTGATACCGGAGCCCAAATGTCTGCAATCACTAACGAAACGGCACAACTTCTAGGTATAAATCCCACCCGACGCAGAGTCAACTTCACAGGAATTGATGGTGTGGTAAAAACATGCCCCATTGCAAAAATTAACCTCTGATTGCCGGGAGAGCAGCGAATGACTAGGGCAGAAGTGCTAGTGGGTGCCTCGCGTACTAACTTCCTAGGATTTGACGTGCTGCATGGGCGAATGTGGAAATTCCCAGATGGAACTGTGTGGAGTTTTGCAGGATGCAAAAAAGTAATAGACACAGTGAAATTGAGTCTATTGGAAACTTCCATGCCTTTACCTCCCTCTAAAATCACTAATGTCCGGCAGTATCCACTGCCTGCAGCTGCGCTTGCAGGAGCAGACGGGGTGGTATCAGATTTAGAAAAAAGAGACATCATTAAGAGGACTCACTCGCCTTATAATTCACCGGTGTGGCCGGTAAAGAAACCAACCGGGCAATGGCGTTTCACACTGGATTACCAAAAGTTGAATGCCAACACTGCACCCCTGACCGCCGCAGTTCCAAATATCGTGGAAATTGTGACAATGATACAAGGAGCTGCCCATCCTTGGATGGCTGCCTTAGATGTTAAAGACATGTTTTTTATGATCCCCCTCCTTGAGCAGGACAAAGCGCGGTTTGCATTCACGTGGAGAGTCCAGTATACCTTTAACCGACTTCCACAAGGATACAAACATTCCCCGACTTTTGCTCATAATGCTTTAGCTAAAGTGCTATCAGAGATTCCTGTTTCACAGGGATGTATGGTATACCAATATATTGATGACATCCTAATAGGGGGAGAGAACCAAGAAAGTGTAAAAGACATGATGGAAAACATCCGAAAAACGTTACTTGATTTAGGATTGGAAATTCCAGACTCAAAGCGTCAGGGACCAGCACAGGAAGTTAAATTCCTGGGGGTCTGGTGGATTAAGGGAGCTGCTTCTGTCCCTCAGGATACCCTGGAAAAAATAGAGCATGGCCAGAATCCATCCAGCATGAAGGAGTTACAGCAAGTTCTGGGAACTTTAAGTTATTGGTGTAAACACATCCCTGGCTTTTCCATCATTGCTCGCCACCTTTATTGTTTGCTCAAAAAGGGTAAATCCTGGGAATGGACTGAACAACACACTAATGCTCTGGAATTACTAATAAAGGAGCTAAGGTTATTCCAACAGCTTGGTCCTATACATCCAACTGACCCTGTCCACGTAGAATGGGCGTTCAGTGAACATGGTTCCCATTGTAATTTATAGCAGAAGGGACCAGCAGGACCGGAGAGACCATTAGAATTTAGCTCTTACTCCTTCAATGATACCGAGAGCAGATATTCAGACCTTGAGAAGGGTTTACTGTCCCTAGTGCGAGCGTTGCAACAAGCAGAGCAGATAAGAAGAGAACAGAGTGTGATCATTCGGGGACCTTTCCGCCTCCTAGATGTGGTCCGTAAAGGGACAACACCACCAGCTGGCATTGCCCAGAAACCTACAGTTCGAAAGTGGTATGCTTATTTAGAAGGCATTAATGAAATCATGCCAGGCTCTGAAGGCAGTATTAAAGTATCCAAGCTCTAAAAGGATATAGATGGTGCCCTATTGTTCCAATCCCCACCAAACAGACCATCTCCAATCCAAGAAGCACCTCCTTTGAAGGAAGGCAGTGATCTTACAGGAGTGTGGTTTACTGATGCGTCATCTCACCGTGAAAACAATAAGTGGAAATACAAGGCCGTAGCACTGGAAGTAGCAACGGGAGAAAGAGCAATTGAAACAGGGGAGGGTACTGCCCAAGTAGGGGAACTCAGAGCTGTCCTACTAGCTGCACAACATGGAGCCACCTCCATTTACACTGACTCATATGCTGTTTTCAAAGGAGCCACTGAATGGATAGGTCACTGGGCAGCCAACAATTGGCAGGTGAATAGAGTCCCGATTTGGGAGACGGACAGTTGGAAGCAACTGTTAGAAATAGGAGGACAGAGAACATTGCACATTGGTTGGGTAAAAGGCCATGATCGTTCAAACTCGATCACTGCTCAATTCAACCAACAGGTAGATAGCCTCACACGACTGCAGCAAATTGACATTGTAGATGATGGTCAGGAATGGGAACGCTTACTTGAATGGTTACATGTTAAGCGCGGACACACAGGCCGTGCTGACCTGTATCAGGAAGGTCTAGCCCGGGGGTGGCCTGTGTCGGTTAAGCTGTGCGAACAAATAGTAACTGCCTGTTCACAATGTCGCCTACAACTCAGTAAAGATCATCCAAGTAAGGCACCTCCCTTACAAATGCGGGACAAGTAAGCGTTGTGGCATTCATGGCAGATTGATTATATTGGGCCCTTGAGATTATCAGGTGGGAAAAGATATGTCCTGGTAGGAGTGGAGATTATCTCCAGCCTCAGTATGGCCAGCAGTTTCAAATCAGCTACCCGGGACAACACGGTGAAAGGCCTAAAAGGGTGGATCAGCACACTTCCCCTTCCCGAGGAAATCCAAAGTGATAACGGTTCACACTTTACCGCTTCGGTGGTACAAGATTGGGCCAAAGAAGAAGGGATTCGATGGGTATTTCATACTCCCTATTATCCTCAGGCTAATGGCATTGTTGAATGCACCAATGGATTGGTTAAGCGTTTTGCAAAAACTCATGAACCTGGTTGGCATTTGCGATTGGACGATGCCATCTATCAGTTAAATAACAGATGGAGTGGAGATGGCTGTCCTAAAATGAAAGCTTTCTGTGTATCTGCCAATATTATCTCTCCAAAAGCTCCCAATGAACCGGGAAAATACCGCGGAAGATTTCACCCTGGGCAACCTTTTTAACCCCGTCGGTCGAATAAGACCGAGCAGATTTTGTTTTCCTTTGTGTCTTACAGGAACCTTGGATGAGCTGTACAGACGGATTGGCCTACGCTACCTTTGAGTGTCTCCAGGGAATCCTGACATTGATCCTGGCAATAATACTATTTTTCTTATGTATGGCTATCTGGAGGACCAAATTCTAAAATGACAAATTGGCAGATGGAATTGATGCTATTCAGTTTTACGTTTTTATTCCCTGTTGTTTGTAGTCAAAGAGACCCAGAGTGGCCATGGTCTCAAGCCTTTGTTAAACACGATGCGATGGCAGGTACAAGAAAGGGAGAATTGCGTTTGGCCACTGTAGTTCTACAGGAAAATGAGGTGTTACATGAGTGGACCTGGAATAGTTGGTACCCAGTCCTGAAAGGTAAGGCAGGGGTGGAAACCCGAGTAGGGTGTAGAATGATCAACGGCTCAAACCATGAGAAGGCCATGAGAATAGAGATATTTTGCCCTCAGAACCCACGCTCAATGACAACAAAGCACTGTGCCACCGATGAGTGGGATTGCTGGTATAATTTTACTCTTGTGGAACCCACTCTTGTAACTTGTCGTTGGCAACAGGATGAAATAGCACTGCTATTTGAATTCAAGATAGACGTAGCACCTGACCTTTGGGATAATGCATTGTCACGGTACACTGCAAGCACTGGAACACCAGAAAACAAAAGGGGTTTAAATCTCTCCACTCTGGTTATACAAGGAAGTGAAGTATATTCCAGAGATAAATGGAGATGGAATGAATCACTTCAAATGGCTAAAATCGAGGCCACCCTTGGAAAGAGAATACACATCGGTTGCCGATTTATCAATGGGTCTACTCACCACAGGCCAACTGTAAAGCCATCTATGTAGATTCTACCACACCGGACAAATACAACACTGACTGTTACAAAATTATGGAGCCAAATTCAGATTGCTGGCACAATTTCACTTTCATCAAACCTACAGTAGTGTACTGTATTTGAGGCTACAAGGGCACAGAATTGTTATTTGAATTTATGATTGACTCAAATACACCTGAACTTGCTGAAATAAATCCAGAACCTACACCCCCATGAACTCTCAAAGGCGTACCTTCTAAGCCCTCCATTAGTCTAACTCCTTACATTTTCAACATTGGCCCTTACGTTATTAAACACACACAGGTCAACAACAGATACTGTTTAATCCCACATATTCCCTCAAACGAGTAGAACTGTCAATGCAGATTAAAATCTCTGCAATCAAACCCACCTGCTTACCGTTCCTGAGTACATCTTATGCAGGATGGTCAGCATGGTTACGCAGACGAACTCTTGCCACTTCACAACGACGGAAGAGGGATGCGACTGGTATCTTAGGAACAGGCCTGGGAGTCTTGAATAGTATAGATGCTGAGATACTTGCCAACAAACTAGTCACAACCACTACTGATCTGGAGAAATTAAGGCATCCCCTACAGTCCTCTCTATTAGCATTGGGAAACCACCAATGGCTTTTATCGAATATATTGCCTCAGTGGGAAGAAACAGGTGAAAAAGACCATCAGCTGATCACAGATGCACTTGGTACAACCCAAAACAATGTTTCCTTGGCTCTTAGTTGTATCCAAGCCCAATTGTGGATGCAATCTATGACAGCCACAATCATAAGGGAAGGTGAAGAAGGCACCTTGCCCACCGAAATTCGAAAAGTAATATGGGATAACTGAAATTGAGAATATGGGATAATTGAATTTGAGAAAAAATTTCAGTCCTGGTGGTATCTGGTTAATTTCACCTATGATCCCATTGAGAGCAAAGCCACAGCTTTTGTCTTAACAATACGCACTGCCTCGGTATACACCATATACCCAATCATTGCGCTGGGGTTGAATCACCAAGGAGCCATACTCTATCCAATAGAGCACAGAGTGTGGGCACAACAAAATGAGAATAAATGGCAAACTGTTGATGTTGACGCATGGATACTCTCAAGGCACAAGACATTTGTCTTGATCCCAACTAGAATGTTTGCCATTTTGAGATACATCGCGAAGAAACCCCAGAAACTGTGCTTGTATAGAGTCGGAAAGGGTGTGTTTGCATGACGTCTCCCCGTAATCTTATATTCATAGATGACATAGTAGTAGATAAAAGTAATCATTCAAATCTTTGTGTTTTTAACTTTACTAACATCGTTGGCTGTGACTTCAATTATTCAGTTCCTGTTACGTCTTATCAATTGCTACGGTCTAACTACATGCTTAATCGTGATTTATTACTTGCCCCCACTGGGACGAACGTTACGTTGTTGAAGAACCTGCAACAACATACTAACCTGAAGCAAATATTGAAAGAGACCAAAAAAAAGAAAAAGAACTGTGATTACTGTCCATCATGATGTTGAAGAGATACATCCAGTGTTGGAAAGAGACAACAAAGACGGAGCACATTTTTGGATTGTCGCCAACAGCTACAGGGCTTTTAAGATGCTCGGTCCTGTAGTTGCTTTACCACTACTCACTGTATTATACTTAGCATTAACAATTTTTTTTGTATGTTAAACTTTGGGTCACGATGAAAAGCTTAACTTGCTTGACGGCTCCACAACATGTATTTGTACTTGATAATCCTCTCCACAAGAGCACTTGTGATTTTTTTCCCCAATCAGTTTTGAGTATCGTGGAGCTTGAGTAGCTATAGTCACGGGGTGGAATAGTTACTAAAATGATCAAAAATCCATCATTGTTCACACATTCCGGAAAGGTATGCTGTCCTTTGTGCGAAGTTTGCTCATTATAATACCAAAACACACATCCATCCCAAAGTCTACCAGCCTAAAGGTATTTATGACTAAAGTCACTCAAACTCCACCTTGATGGTATAAAAATAGACCAAGAAAGGGGGTATATGAGGGAAGACACCATCATGAACAAGTCAAGGAGGACGTCACAGACTGCCTTTGACTTCCGGGACCAGTCGACAGGCTGAACTTATCTATCTGTTGCTTAAATAAACCGCACTGTTTAATTTCTCACTGAAAGTCTCCTCAGCGTCTTCAGTGTCCTCTCAACACCACCATGTCCCCTTAAACACTGTCTGAGTACCCTCAGGCTCCCTCGCCCCCGTCAACGTCACCTCAGCTACCCAAAATGTCCCCTTAGACGCATCCACTATGTCTCCTCATCTCCCCGTAGTCTTTCAAGCAATGTCCCGTCAACCCCTGCATGTCCCCTCAGCCACCTCAATGTCCCCATAGCCCTGCCAGTATCCCCTCAGCCCCACAGCAGGGATTAGGGTGCCCCTTGCACCCCCCAGGAGGCTTTGCAGGGGCAACCATAATGACACTCTGCTCCCAAATAATTAACAGCTGCTTTCAATTGGGGGGGCAGAGGAACATGGGAGTTTGGTCAAGCTTGGCGGAGGGGACGCAGGCATCTGAGAGTGTGCGACCCCTGCCCTACTTTTGGTGACAGCTCTCAGGAGACCCAGGCATTCAGGAGCAGTGACCTAGGGGAGCAGGATGGGGGAAACCAGGTGTCCAGGGCCCCCCACCCCTATAGGTGCTGGAACACCCTCCGCACCCCTTAGATGCCCCTTTCCCCATAGGATTCCAGTGTCCCCCCTCCGCACCCCTTAGGGTACCCTGTGGAATATGGATACTGAGGTGACGTCTGTGTGTTCAAAGAGCAAGTAACACTGGCTTTGCTATGTCTTGTGCAACCCAGAAAAACACATACAGAAGAACATATAGATATACAGGTACATATCTATACATAGATATACATAAACATAGCTATCTATGCATAGATTTACAGATATACAGCACAGCAGGCATGCTGGCAACAGGTAGGGAAAGTGTAATCAAAAGGGGAAGAAGGATTCTGGGACAGCAGTTAGCAGGACTCATTGAAAGTGCTTTAAACTAGGTTTGAAGGGGGACGGGGATGTAACCAGAGTGACTAAAGATGTGCCTGGGAGCAACACGCCAGTGCTGGTGGGTAAAAGCGTTGGCAAGGTCTTGCAGCCTGTTGTTGCAACGGAGGTGGGAGATGATGACCAACGTGCTAGCAAAGACATGAGGAGCAGTGGTGGGCTGTCACCTGCAGAAATGTCTGAGTGCAGTCAGGTGGGAACAAGGGCTTGTCCTACCAATAAAGTGGCAAGGCAAGTAGCCCAGCTGAAGTGCATCTACACGAATGCCCGTAGCACAGGCAACAAACAGGAAGAGTTGGAGGCCTTTGTACAGCAGGGAAACTAGGATATAGTTGCCATAACAGAAACGTGGTGGGAAGACACGCAGAACTGGAGTGCGGTGACCGACGGCTACCAACTCTTCAGAAGGGATAGGCAAGGAAGGAGAGGTGGTGGGGTGGCCCTCTATGTCAGGGGCAGTCTTGAATGCCAAGGTGCATGACGACATTGTTGAGCGTTTATGGATAAGAATCAAGGGGAAGGCCAATAAGCCGGACATCGTGGTGGGAGTTTGTTATAGACCCCCTAATCAGGATGTAGAGGCCGATGAAATGGTCTATAAGCAGCTGGCAGAGGTCTCGCGATCGCTCACTCTTGTTCTTGTGGGGACTTCAACTTCCCAGATGTCTGCAGGAAATATAACACAGCAGAAAGGGAACAGTCCCAGAGGTT
Source organism: Rissa tridactyla (assembly GCF_028500815.1). NCBI lineage: Eukaryota > Metazoa > Chordata > Aves > Charadriiformes > Laridae > Rissa > Rissa tridactyla. Next base: position 739,525 of record NC_071488.1, read on the forward strand.
CCTGGAGTGTGTGGAAGACAACTTCCTAACACAGCTGGTGAAGGAGCCAATTAGGGAAAGTGCCCTACTGGACCTGCTGCTTGTTAACAGAGAGTGTCTTGCAGAGATGTAGAGATTGGAGGACGTCTAGGGCAGAGTGATCATGAAATGATGGAATTTTCGATTCTTGGTGAAGCAAGGCGGGAAGCCAGCAGAACTGCCACCTTGGATTTCCGAAGGGCGAACACTGGCCTGCTTAGGAGCATGGTTGATATTGTCCTGGTGGGGGACATTCCTGGACGGCAAAGGTGCCCAGGAAGGCTGATCTTATTTCAAGGAGAAACTCTTAAAAGCGCAGGAGAAGGCCATCTCGAAGTACCAAAAAACGAGCAGACAGGGTAAAAGACCAGCCTGGCTAAATAGAGAGCTTCAGCTGCACCTCAGGAAAAAAGAGAAAGTTTATGATTTATAGAAAGGGGGTTGGCTACTTATTCAAAATAGCAAGATGTAGTGAAGTTATGCAGGGCGAAAAAAAGGCCAAAGCTCAAGCAGCATTCCTCTTGTACACCACGGTTAAAGATACAACGAAGAGGTTCTTTCACTATATCAGTAGAACAAAGATGACTAGAGGTAAATGTAGGCCCACCAACGAATGAGATGGGCGCCCTAGTGGTGGAAGACAGAGAGAAAGTAGAGCTACTGAATGACTTCTTTGCTTCAGTCTTCACTGCTATAGCTCTCCCTCATAAATCCCAGGCCCCGGAGGCAAGAAGAGTTTTCCCCAGTAGAGGAAGATCAGGTTAGAGACCATTTGGCCAAACTGGACATCCATCAGTCCTGAGGAGATGCAGCCGCGAGTGCTGAGAGATCTGGAACATGTCATTGCTTGGCCAGTCTCCATCATCTTTGAAAGGCCGTGGGGAATAGAAAAGGTGCCTGAGGACTGGAGGAAAGCCAATATCACTCCAGCCTACAAAAATGGCAAGAAGGAGGACCCAGGGAACTACACACAGATTAGTCTCACTTCTGTCCCTGGGAAGATAATGGAGCGACTCATCCTGGATGTCATATCGAAGCACGTTCAGAAGCAGGAAGTAATTCGAATTGGCGAACATGGATATACCAAGGGTAAATCACGCTTCACCAATCTCATTGCCTGCTATAACTTCTATAACAGGTTGGCTGGATGAAGGCAGAGTAGCAGATGTTCTCTACCTTGACTTCAGCAAAGTTTTTAACACTGTCTCGCATAACTTCCTGCTTAGGAAACTGAGGAAGTGTGGACTAGGCAAGAGGACAGTGAAGTGGACTGAGAGCTGGCTGTGTGACAGGACTCAGAGGATTAATGGAGCAGGGTCGAGCTGGAGGCCTGTAACCAGTGGTGTTCCCCAGGAGTCAATACTCGGTCCAATGTTGTTAAGTATATTCATTAATGACCTGGATGATGGGACAGAGTGTATCCTCAGCAAGTTTGCCGATGATACCAAACTGGGAGGGCTGGCTGACGCTCCAGAGGGCCCTGCGGCCTTCCAGCGTGACCTAGACAGGCTGGAGAGCTGGGTAGAGAAGAACCTCATGAGGTTCAAGAAGGACAAGTGCAGGGTCCTGCACCTGGGAAGGAAGAATATCAGGCACCACTATAGCTTAGGGGTGGACCTTCTGGAAAGCAGCTCTGAAGAAAAGGATCTGGGGGTCCTGGTAGACAGTAAATTATCCATGAGCCAGCAGTGTGCCCTTGTTGCCAAGAAGGCCAATGGAATTGTGGGCTGCACAGGGAAGAGTGTGGCCAGCAGGTCAAGGGAGGTCATTCTCCCCCTCTACTCTGCACTGGTGAGGCCACAACTGGAACACTGTATCCAAGTCTGCGCTCCCCAGTTCAAGAGAGAACGGGAACTACTGAAAAGAGTGCAGCTTAGGGCAACAAAGATGATTGAGGGACTGGAGCATCTCCCTTATGAGGAAAGGCTGAGAGAGCTGGGACTTTTTAGGCTGCAGAAGAGAAAGCCGAGTGAAACCTTACTGATATTGACAAGTACCTAAAGTGTGGGTTTAAAGAAGATGGAGCCAGACTCTTTTATTTGGATCCCATTGAGCACAAGCTGGAACCTAGGAAGTTCCCATGAAATATGAGGAAAAACTTCTTTACGTAGACGGTGACAAAACATTGGGACAGGATGCTCAGGCATTTCTGGCGTCCCCTTCTCTGGAGACTTTCAAGACGCGCTTGGATGCTATCCTGACTAATGTGCTCTGGGCAATCCTGCTTTAGCAGTGGAGTTGGACTAGATGATCTCTAGAGGTACTTCCAACTCTGAAAAATTTTGTGAAAATACTGTGAATCCTCTGTAGCCTCCTCTACTTCCCCATCCATTCTTCCCGGAGCAACTCCCTTCAATGCTGCAATTAATCGCCTTCTCTTTGATTCTCCCTCTACTTTTCTCTGTTATTCTATATGGTCCAATCTACGTACACCAATGTTTCTGAGTCGCTCGAATCTGATCTTTCTAACTTTTGGAATTTCTTTCGTATATCTGGGGCAGATTGTCCCACAAAAATAGAGGCAAATTGCCCAGCCTCCTCCACCTTCTGGGTGTCCAAGATCTTCTCTTTCCTAGCAGTATTCTTTAATCGTTCCAAAAATGCAGGACTCGATTCATTTGGTTCTTGTTTCTTGTTTGGTTCTTTGGTTCTTGATTTTGACCAAGTAATCGCTTTTTGTGTGGCGTGTCTCATTCCGAATAACATTCTCTGATATCTTTTTATCGCGCACAATCCTTCTGCCACTCTGCCTAGTTTCTTAAAGGGAAAACCAAATCTACATAAGGTACTTCATCCTATTTCTTTTCAGTTCTGCATAATAACATAAGCTGTAGAATTCTATTCTGCAATTCTACAGGGCACTACATTTGCTACCCTCCAGTCCATTAGGACCTCCCCAGTTAGCCATGACTTCAGGTAGAGCATGGAAAGTGGCTTGGTGAGCATGTCTGCTGATTCTTTCAGCACTCTTGGATGTAACCCATCTGGTCCCATAGACTTTTGCGCATCCAAGCAGCGTAGCAGGTCGTAGATCACTTCCTCTTTCATTGCGATGACCCCATTCAGCTTCCGCTCCCTGTCTCCTAGCTCACGAGGCTGGGTGCCCAGGGAACAGCCAGTTCCACTGCTAAAGACTGAGGCAAAGTAGGCATTGAGCACCTCAGCCTCTTCCTCATCCTTTGTGACTGTGTTTCCCTCTGCATCCAGTAAGGGAGGGAGATTTTCCCTAATCCTCCCTTTGTTGTTAATGAATTTATAGAAACATTTTTTGTTATCCTTAACAGCTGTAGCTAGGTTGAGCTCGAGCTGCACTTTGGCTCTCCTAATTTTCTCCCTGCATAGCTTCGCTATATCCTTATAGTCTTCATGAGAGACCTGCCCCCTCTTCCAGAGGTCATAGACTCTCCTTTTGTTCTTGAGGTCCAGCCAAAGGTCCCTATTTAGCCAGGCCGGTCTCCTTCCCCGCCTACTTGTTTTTTGGCACACGGGGACAGCCTCCTCCTGTGCCTTTCAGACTTCTCTCTTGAAGTATGTCCAGCCTTCCTGGGCTCCTATATCCTTCAGGGCAGCCTCCCAAGGGACTTTGTCCAGCAGTCTTCTGAACAGGTCAAAATTTGCCCTCCGGAAGTCTAAGGTGGCAGTTTTACTAACCCCTCTCCTTGTTTCCCCAAGAATCAGAAATTCGATCATCTCATGATCACTGTGCCCTAGACGGCCACCAACCTTTACTTCCCCTACAAGTTCTTCCCTGTTCACAAGAAGCAGGTCCAGGAGGGACCTTCCCTGGTGGGCTCACTTACCAGCTGTGCAAGGAAGTTATCTTCCACACGTTCCAGGAGCCTCCTGGATTGTTCCTTCTCAGCTGTGTTGTATTCCCAGCAGATATCCGGGAGGTTAAAGTCCCCCACAAGAACAATGGCAAGTGATCACGAGATTTCCCCCAGCTGCTTATAGAAAGCTTCGTCCGCCTCACTGCTTTGGTTGGGAGGTCTATAGCAGACTCCCACAGCGATATCAGCTTTATCGGCCCTTAACCTAATCCAAACACTCTCCACCCCGTCATCGCTATACTCGATTTCTGAGCTCTCATAGCATTCTCTAATATACAGGGCCACTCCTCCACCTCTCCTTTCCTGTCTGTCCCTCCTGAAGAGCTTGTAGCCATCGATTGTGGCACTCCAGTCCTGTGAGGCATCCCACCACGTTTCTGTGATAGCCACTATGTCATAGTTTCCCTGGTGCATCATGGCTTCAAGCTCCCCCTGTTTGTTGCGCATACTGCGTGCATTGGTAGAGATGCACCTCAGATGTGCTAATGACTCCAGCACCTTTTTGTGAGTGTGGGCCCCATTTCCCACCAGACCCCTCTCAGGTGCTTCCATGATTTCTAAGCGTCTATCCCTTTTCTCAAATGAAATGTCAGAGTGAGAGTCCTCGCTAGCCCACCATCCTTCAAGCCCTGGCATGCCTCCCTTGGGTTTATTTCTGATGGGCCCAGTTATCTCCCCTTCCCCCACGCCATATCTAATTTAAAGCCCTGAAAATGAGCCTTGCTAACTCCTGCCCCAAAATTTCCGCAGACTTCCAGTGTTTATCCCCCTCCGTAGCAATTTTTTCCTTGAGCATTCATAAGGAAATTATATTTTCAATGCAAAGGTTTGATATGATATCTTGCTTTGATACCATTTTATAAATTAACGTAAATTATAACTTTGTTATGATGTATTACATATTATGTTTGTTATACGTACTTGATATACATTTCATATTATCTGTGATGCTTATGCGTTATACAATTACTTTATGATTAATTTATTACATTATTTAAATAATACCGTATAATTATATTATGTAAATTTATTATAAGAGCATGCAGGTTACCTTTCCCTAAAGAGTACATATACATTGGTTTCATCTTGCGTGGAGAGAGGATGTTGCCGGGATGGCTGCTGGTGGCTGAGAAGAGACAGGAGGGAAGTGAAGGATGTGACCCCTGCTCTGCCAAGCAAAAAGTTCTTTCTTCTGCTGGCCTTTGGAGAACATTTGGACTGTTTGGCCTCCTGATGGTACGTCATCTACCCCTGAACCCCAGATGAGAATGTGCTAACTGCTTCTTGCCATGAGTGCATGCCATGCAGTGTGGGTTCGTCCCCTCAGTTGAGTCCTAACTGGGCTTCTGCTGTATTTCATGTTAGGACCACCCCTCCATAACACTTGGGGTTTTTTTGCTCATATACTTTTCCAGTTTAGAGTGCCTGAGACAGACTAAGAGCTCTAGGCCTGGAGTCTGTGCATTGCCTTCAGTGTAGAATGGCGTTAGGGTGTATAATGTAGTTTGAAGCATCAGACATGCAGAAGGCCGATGCAAAGCATTTGGGGAACTCGTTCTGATACTGTCTTGCCCATCATTCCTGTTGTAAGTGAGGCCCAACGTTTGCCATTGCTCCATGGTGCATAAAATCCACTGTATAAATGGCCACTTAACAGGAGCTAAAGCCATGCCAGCAGTTAGGCAGTATGCGTGGTTGAGGTCTAAAAGCTGAGCTCGCTCTCTCTTTCGCTTATTTCAGAGTGGGACCATGCCATAAAGTTCTTTCTCTGTTCTAACCCACCTAAGAAAGAGAAGCGTGAGCGGTTTATAAAAAAGCTAGCTTAAGTCCAGTCATTATGCAGATACGAAGTGTTTCTCCATGCCTCGTGAAGGCCTCAGACCAGGGGTTTTTTCTCAACGTAGTGTCTGTGGTGGAAACTGATCTTCTCCTAACATCCCTCAGGTCTCCCTCAGAGACCTCTCAGAGAGAGGTCTGAAACTCCCTCTGGTCCCGTGACTGAACCGTGTCTTTGCTATCCTTTTATCCCGAACGACGCTTAACACAGGCAGTCAGTTCCAAACCGGAGAATTAAGTACCCGTTGGTGAATGTTTGGTCGTCAGAGCTTTTCACTCCAGAGTGAGCACTTGCCATGCTGACAGAGCCCGCAAGGACGGACTGCAGTGTGCGATTGTCCACTTTTGCTCTAATGCGACTTTCGGAGCTGTGAGGGAATGGTACACATAAGAAAGGCTTCAGAGCGTTGAAGGTGACTTCTGCAGTGGGAAAAGTGGCATGTGACAGAGAAGGCTGAAGCGCCAATACAGAAAGAACAGCGCAAGGACAATTGAGAGACCTGTACAACCACAGAGAACAAAGGTGGGCAAGCGGAACCTCTTTTTGCGTTACATTGGCTAGAAAGATGGTCAAAGTAGAACATCATCAGGCTCTAGGGTAATGCATTGCTCAGGCACAGCAAAGAGCCTGAGAAGAGCTGAAAGCTTTCTGTCAGATAACATGAGACCATAAGAAACACCACTGGGTCTTATGAAGCAGCACTCTATGTGGTGACTGTGGGAGTACATAGGCCTATCTGTGCTCTACAAACTAGTCTCGTGCCTTCTCCACCGTCCACGTCCTCTAAATCCAGGGAGTGGAGGGGAACAAGGAGCTGTGGTGACAGAGAAATGGGGGGGGTCCCATTACTGAGATATCACAGAGTCATGGAGTTGCCCAGATTGGAAAGACCTTTCAGATCATCAAGTCCTACCATCAACCTAACGCTGGAAAGTCTACCATGGAACCATGTCCCTCAGCATCACCGCTGCCTGTTTTTTAAATACCCGCAATGAGGTGGGTAATGGGAGTTAAGTACAACACCAAATTTCTCCACACTCCGCAGGAAAGAGGACAAAAAAAATCAAACATTCAGATGAATGGGTAATGTGTCTGCAAGCAGCCTGCGCTTCACTCTCTGGATCACAAGAATCATCTTAGTTGGATAGACTTACCTACCTCTTTGCCTCCCACTTAGATGACACTCTGAAAGGCTTCTAAAGCCGGATCAAGTCTTGAACTGGCAGAAACTTTTTTCTGCCTGCTGAAGCCCTGGACGAGTTCCGCTCTGCATATGGCATATAGCAGGTGCTCCGGTGGGCTTCTTTTTATGATCTGGGGCTGTGTAAAATACTTGGTCATGTCTTTTATTCGTTTTGATTCAGAGAGCCCTGACACGGACAAGTAGTTAGCGGAATGGGCATTTCACCATGAATAGCACAAATATTTTAATTCAAATTTGTGTTAAGAGCAGTTGATTGAAACCTTCATTGTGAGGGCCTATGGGAACAAAAGGCAGAAGAAAGAAGAAGGAAAGATTCTTTTTAAGGCTAAGTTAGGCTATTAAGACAACACTGCTTCTTGCAAGTGGGTCAGCTCTGTTCTGCACGTAGCCACAGAATGAGGAGGAGACAACAACATTCAGCTTAGCCCCTGTGAAGGCGAGCTGGAATTTCACATAATCTACTAAAATGTGGTAAAGTAAAAGGCCGTGCTATAAGTATCTGTCGGTTTGGTTTTTTCCTTGGGTGATGGTGTGTGTCCTTTCAAAAACGGAGTGCACAGCCCAAAAATGCCTAAAAATTCATGCGGGGAATGTGTGTTAAAAAAAATAAGAAAACTTGCCTATATGGGCATGAGGCATTGAAATAAAGAACAATTTCTCTTTTTTATACATATTGAAAAATATGAGTGTATGTATATAAAAGTTCAAGATAAAACCCTGTATCTACTCTATTATATAAACCATGTTATCATATTAAAAGATCTGTCCAATCGATCATTTTTACCTTCATTGTTCTTTCTCTGTCTGGCTCCCTGTTGCGTCCTCCTGTCTGATCTGTAGCCCGTTGCTGTTTTCTTTCCCCTGTGGCTCTCTTTCCCTGTTACTCACCTCCACCTTCTCTGCCCTGTAGCCGATCGCTGTTGTATTGAGTTTAAGTGACAAGGTTTTGTTAGCTGAGTTGCGGGGGCAGGGGCTGCAGGGGTGGGCTGGGGAGTAGACACATGAAACTCTCGCCACATTAGGCACAGCCGGGGCAGAGAGGGACCTGCCGCTCGTCAAAGCCGAGCCCATCAGCAACGCTGGCCGAGAGTGGAGCAGAAAGCCCTGCAACCCGTGGAGGCCCCCGCATTGGAGCAGAAAAAGAGTGCGAGGAGGAAGGAGCAGCAGAGACAATGCGAGGTGAACTGACCACCACGCGAGTCCCTGTCACCATGTGTCGTCCAGGGGTAGGAAGCAGAGAAGTTGTGATTGAAGATGATCCCGGAAAAAAAAGGGGGGGTGGGAAGGTGTTTTTTTAAACTCGTTTATATATCACATTGTTTTATTGACAATAAATTAAATGAATGTCCCGAAATTGAGTCTGTTGCTCTTGTGACGACGAGAGACCTCTTTGTCCTTGTCTCAAACTACAAGCTTTTTGATTTTAATTTCTCCTCTTGCCTTGTTGAGGAAAGGCCGCGATAGAGTGGCTGGGTGGGTACGAAGGGGCCAGCCAAGGTCAATCCAGCAGAGATGACTTCTGCTACTCTCCCTGTCCTTGTTGTTTTCATGCTTGACTCTGCCTCTTGTACCCGATATCTTTTCAAACTTTATTTCTTACTTTCCATCTCATTATTTCTAATTCTTGCTTATGTTACTTGATCCCTGTTAGTTTTAAATAAAACTTGCAACCTTTCCCTCTATCTGTCTCCCCAAATAAATTTTAATTTCTTGCATATATTTCTTGTACACTGTGGATTTCGGGAGTCTGTGTGCCGTACGTCTGGACTGCGCATGCGTTGTCTCCCCGCCTGCAGTATGGCATTGTGGCCAGAAGGTGGCAGCAGTGGGCGCTGCAGTGCGCATGCGCTGCGCGGTGCCCGCCGTATGGCTGTACTGCGCATGCGCGCTGCGCTCCGCCGTACAGCTGTACTGAGCCATTGCAACCGCTGCCGGGCGGATGGACAGGTGGGTGGGCCAATGAGAGCTCCTATAGGTCAGATCGCCTCGCCGCGCTTCCATTGGTCGTGTCGCTCGCAGGGGTTGCGGGGCGGTGGGGATTGACGGCAGCGACGGACCAATAGAGCAGCGCTGCTGCAAGTAAGGTGAGTGAGCGGGGGAGGGCGGCGACTAATGGGCGCGCGCTGTGGGCGGGGCGCTCTGGTAGCAGAGGGGGCTGGGGAAAAATGGCGGCCGGCTCGAAATCGGAGACGCGTGTTCCGGGCGGAGAGCGGGGCGCGGCGGGCGGGCGGGCGCTGGGCGCTCGATCGGGTCGGGCCCGCGGTGCCGCCACGAGCACGTCGCGAGGAAGCTGGACCGCGTGAAGGTGAGCAGGAGGCGTCGGGGAACGTGGCGGGGAACAGCGGGGAGATTGAGAGGGCCCCGAGGGGTGATTGGGGGCAGCTGGGGGAATCCCGAAGGGGACTGGGGGACTGAGGGTGCAGGCTTTTCCTGGGGCTGCAGGCTTTCCTGGCGCCTTAAGCCTCAAAAGCACCCTTTCCCACTTGGCGCGGTGCCAGTCTCCAAAATGGCCATATGTCTGGAGATTGGTCCCACGCCCAACAAGCCAGGGGGGAAAACTGTGCCTTGTTCTAAAGCTCTTTGGGAACCGCTTGCGTGGCCCCACAGACCTGGGGGCGGTAGGCTTTCCTGCTGCCTTCAGCCTCAAAATCACCCTTTCCCAATTGGCACTGCGCCAGGCTCCAAAATGGCCATATGTCTGGAGATTGGTCCCACGCCCAACGAGCCAGGAGGGAAAACTGTGGCTTGTTCTAAAGCTCTTTGAGAACCGCTTGCGTGGCTCCAGAGAACCTGGGGCGGCAGGCTTTCCTGGTGCCTTCAGCCTGAAAACCTCAAGACAAGAGTAGACTCTTGTCACTATTTTGCCTGCCCTGGACTCTACATACCTGGGCAGGGCGGTTCCAAGCTAGACACACACAAGCACAGACCAACACTACACAAAACACTAAAAAGAAAGAGCCTCAAGGATGAGAGAAAACTCTCAGCAAGAAGGATGACACCCGGATCGCAGTCACCGTCGGGCATAAAGACATGGAGACCATGGTGGTGATGTGAAGAGGCTCTATGGAAGCCCCTGAAACAAAAGTGTACAATGTCATCATTTGTGATAAGGAGGGACTCTCAAGACTGCTAAGATGTATGTACAGGAAGCCTGGCATCAAGACCTAAGAACATAATGACATAGGGAAGAAGCCCCAGCCACAGAAGTGGGCCATCCAGAAGTTTCTGAGATGCAAGACAGATGCATGCTTTAAGATTCTAACGCAAGAAGAGCGGCAGCCGATTGGTGCTATGCCCAGGGATGCAAGCATTCGAGACCCTAGGGAGGGTGCCTGAGGCAGCACCCCGTGCTTGTGGAGCTTAAAGATGACCTCGAGATCTGAGAAAGGTCTAAGACGCAAAACACTGACCACACGAACGACACAATACACACAGGCTGGAACTGCCCTGCCGGGGATGCGCTAGCATCATGCTGAACAGTAAGCCACATCCGTTACCTGCCCAAAGGGGTCTGCGCCCCGGGACAGCCCTCGCCACTACGTTAACTTCAAAGACCACTTTTTACAACGGTCAACCTCATCCCCTTCGCCCCTCTCAGGCACCAGTCTCTCAAACTATCTTTCAGATGGCCAGGGGTCCGAATCCATCCTTGATGCAATCCACAAAAAACAACCATCTGATATCTTTCTGCAGTCACCAAGTTCCTCCTCTACCTCTGCAAGACAAAAAAAAGCCATGACTCTCCAAAGCAACAACAGCACCAGCAATAAGCATCTTGACAGGAGATGCCAACCTCTTCCACAACACCCTCAGCCTCCCAAACGCCATGGCGTTCCACTCGCTGGCTCCACAACAATTCCGGGGGCGAATACTGCAGCAACAGTTATTTAGGGCATCTAAGAGACCAAGAAACACAACATTACCACTGCGCTTCTGGGAAATCACCAGTTCCGTGCTCCTCCTCGCTGCTATCTGGCTCACCTCAAATGCGAGAGGCTACAACAGACCAAACCTCATCAACACCCAAACCCAACTCCAAAACCTGTCCAAGGCAGAATCATGAACCCACACCCCTTTCCTAGCCATCCCTCAGTGCCAAAACTTCAGAAACCCCTTCTATTCTCCTGAGCCATCAAGGAGAGAACACAACTTCTTCCCAACAGCTCCTGCCCTCCATTGGCCTGCTTGAACCCCCTGAATCAGTCGCTCCTCGGGAGCTTCTCTTCCCAGCCCTGCCCTGCATTCAGCAGTCACCTCCTACCTAGTGTCTTCCTACAGACTCCGGGCTCTGCTACAGAGCCGGGAAATCAGTGAAGCCCTGACCTAACCTTCCAGGGGCTGGCTACAAGCCACAAAGGCTCTAGGGCCACCTGCGTATCATCAGGGAAGACAATGAGCTGTCCCATACCCTGAAAGACGATACACATTACTAAGTACAGATGATGTCAGAGGGCCGGGGACAGAATGAAGGCATCCTAAACAGTAAAGAAGAAGTTAAGGGCGCTCTGAAGAACACAAAGGAAACAAAATCAAAAGGGAGCTGAAGTGCTATGAGAGTGCTGTGGAGTACAAGAAAGGACTTGGAGTACACGGCTTTAGAGAGCGGAGGCATTATGAGTGGGCAGGGTAGGAAAAGAAGGCTCGGAGATACAACGAGGGCTTAGGAGTCTTGGGAGGGGTCTGGGCAAGCTACAGATGAATGAGTGAGAGAGGAACCGAATGGCAATGCCTTCAGTGGCAGAGAGAAAGACAAAGGGGTGCCACGTAGGAAAGAAAGACGGGTGGCTCTGATAGAACAAAAGAGATAGAAAGGAAGATAAAATGCTACAAGGGGCTGTGGAGTTCAAGGAAGGTCTCAGGAAGCTTCATGAGAGCGAAGACAGGGTCATCGAGGGGGGCTGATAGACAAAAGAAGGCTGGGGAGGACAAGGAGAAACTCGGATGATCATCTGAGGGAAGTATGGATGTTCCCGGATGGCTGGGGACTGACCACAGGAATCCTAGGTAGCGTAGAGGAACAAATGAGTGCTCTACAGCTCAAAGATGGACCCACCTAAAATGCTACCAGATGGATGCGGAGCGCCAGGGAACTCCTGCGGGGCATCATGACCAGAAGAAGAAAAGTCCCGATGGAGCCAGAGAAAGACAGAAAAATGATAGGGGATGTGATGATTAAATCCAGGGGGGATCTGAACTGAGTAAATGTTGCCTTGGAGGCTAGGGAACTAATAGAGAGGCACAGCTAGGAGGAGGAAAGGACAGAAGAACTGGGCTGGGTGTTGAAGAAGAGCCTGGGAAGACCCTCCTGCCAAGCAGCGAGGTTCAGACTGGACCCCTCTACTTTTCTGAACGCCTTCTCAGAGAGGAGTCTAGGTGCAGCTGGATTCAGTCTTAGCCTCCAACTGTAAAGAACAGTTCACGCCTGGGTACTGTCACAGAGTCAGTTTAATACGGCTCGAGCTGGATACCTCAGAAGACGGACCCCCCTCAATACTTTTCCTGTCCTTTGTAAAGCCTCTTAATCTATGACATAAGCTGTTTGTGCCCCTGTTCATGCGACAAGCATGTGTCTCTTCTCCGATCAAATTGTTCAGCCCTTATGTGTTCTCTTTGATGACTGGAGTTTTGGTGCAAGTGCTTTTATCTTCTTACATGCTTTTGTGATCTCTTTGTCCCATCTTCACCTGTATCTCATCCTTCTTCTGCTGACTCGGGGTAGAATGGGCCCTTTCTTCATTTCCAAGAATTAGAGTTCCCTTTTCCTTTGATCATAACAGTCACTCTATTTCACAATTTTAAGCATATAATCTTCATTAATTTTACTTATACAATTTCATTATGTTAGTTAAGTTACAATGTATCAAAGTCCAACAAAACAACTATCCATCCTTCTTGGACTAAGAAGGAGTTCAGACGAAGTTTTCTATGTTGTTAGGTTACATCTTGCGGCCTAAGGCTTCGCTGGTCTAGGTACCTAGGCTAAGCAAAACTTCAGTGTCTGATACTGGGTCACAGATATGGAGTTGGGAAGCCTTTTGAGGGAAGGAGAGGGGTGTGTGAGGTCTGCGACAAAGCTGAAGATGTGCTAAGGGCAACCTCAAAGGCATCTATAGCTGTTGTGACACAACAAGAGGGGGTCCTGAATGGGCAAGAGAGACCAAAGAAGGTACAGGGACACGAGGAGGAAGTCCGGGGAGATTGGAATGGAGTACAGATGTCCTCGGGAGGCCGGGGACAAGATGGTGTGCAATTTGGATAATGAGGTGGTCTCTGTGCTCAAAGAGCAATTAAGACTTGCTTTGCTATCTCTTGTGCAACCAAGGCGGTGAAGGCTTGTCTGGCTCTCACAGGATACATAAATAATGGCATAGTCTTGGGGAGCCAGGACAGCCCTGCTTTTTGTCAGCAGAGACAGTAAAATCAAGATAACAGAGACCTTGTGTAGCTCTTTGTTTCCTTGAGAGGCTGCCATGTCTCGTAATTGACCTTTGCCTTATTACCTGTGAAATGCATATTAAAGTTGACACCCCTGTATATGCTAATGAAGATTTTAGAGATCATGCTAAACATATATGACTATAGCACTCATCTCTCCACCCAAATCATACTACACGTCACCTAGGGGAGGGAAACCTCATAATTTTGGGGATAAAAGGATTGGGAAAATGACTGTTAAATTGGGAGAGAAGAAACTTGTTACCTGACGGACCAGTCCATGGGCTGTGTTCTCTCCCTCCACCCCAGGCAGGAACGCCTTTCTGGGTAAGCGCTGCGCCTTTTACCCTCTGGGGAATGTTACCCGGGGTTGTTGTACTATGGTTATTTTTGCTAGCAATATTAACTTTAAGTAATTAGCGCTATTGTAGTTAGTGAATTTATCAACGGCAATCTCGAATCTGTGACTGTTGCTCTCAATAAAATAACTAATTTCGATTATTTGTGAATCTGATTCAGTGAAAGTTTTTTTTTTTACTCTGATAGTAAATCAGTGGAAGTCCTGGGACTCTGACAGACAAATATTGAAACTACAGTCCTTCTAACGCGACAAATGGAAGCATCTTAGATGGCACAGAGGACAATAAGAGGGCTCTGAGGCACAAAAAAACCAAGGACGGGTTTCTGAGGGAAAAATCTCAGAGTTAACATTTTATAAGTAACAGGCATAAGAAAATAAGGAAAAAATTAAAAAATTGAAACGGTGAACTCAAAACGTGTAGAAAGAAAATCTCAAAACAGAGGGCACTAAGGCAAGACAAGAAATAATTAAAAATAAAGACAGCAAAGGAGATAAGTGTAAACAGAAAATCTTACGAGCGTCCCTGATTAAAGGAGCAAGGAAACAAATTACAAAATAACAATGGCAAACCAAATCGGAGATGTAGAAAGAAAAATTAAAAAGCAGCAGCACTAAGGAAAGACAATAAATAATTTTAAAATGACAGCAAAGGGAACAAAAGTAGGCATAGAAAGAACATTTAAAAAGCGATAGCCGGTAGGCTAAATAAAGAGAAATACTACAAAGTAGGGACAGGAAACAAAAACAGATGTAGAAAGAAAATTTTAAATGTGACAGTAAGGAAAGGCAAGAAATAATTAAAAGAAAAGGTAAGCAATAAAGACAACAAAGAGGATAAAAGTAAGAAATTTAAGAAGTGATGGGGACTGTGGAAACAAAAGGAAATAATTAGGCAATATGGATGGCAAACTGCCATGGAGATGTAGAAAGTAAATTTTAAAAAACCTCTGCATTAATGAAATAAGAAAAAAAATTGAAAATATACCCAGCAAACGAAATAAAAGTGGACAGAAAGAACCTTTTAAAAGCAAGAATGATTATGGAAAGAAAGGGAAAAAATTAAAAACATAGGGACAGTGAACTAAATAAAAATGTTTAAAGGCAACGGAGTACAAGGTCAATACAGAACAAACAAAAATCGGTATTGACAGCTTCATAAAGGTAGGCAGAGAATTTTTAAAGCGAGGGGGTACGAGAAAGACAGAAAAAAATGAAAAGGCAAGGATGGCAAGCTGGATAAAAGTTGACATAGTAAGAAAATTTAAAAACCAACTGGATTAAGAAAAGAGGGAGGAAAAAAGGGTCAGCAAACTGCATAAATAAAGACAATGAAACAAAATTTTTTAAGTAACAAAATAGAGGACAGGCAAGAAGAATTAAAAGCATGGATGGGGATCTGGGTAAATGGAGACAGAGAAATAAAATTTGGAAAGCAACGGGGTACTGGCCGTACAGATAGGTAGGAAGTTAAATAGTTGGAGATGGACCAACAGCCACTGGGAGAGGACACTGGAAGAGGGATGCGGGGTGGAGCAGAGGGAGTCACTAGAAATAGAGACAGGTCGCTGGATAGAGCGAGACCTACGAATGCAATTTTCACAAGGAGTAGCAAAGAAGGCAGCGTGGAAAGAACAAAATAATATCGCATGGGGAGCTGGAAAGGCAGAAGTGCAAAAAGGAAATGGAGAAGGGGACAGAGTACAGGGTGGCATTGGCGGAAGAGCAAAAACTTCTGGGGAGGCAGAGATCAGGAGAAGCGTAGCAGGGAAGGGTCTAGACCTGCACGAAAGGGTGTGTGACTCACTGCAGCTCCTGGCACAGGTTGGAGACCTTTGCTGTCCAGAGGCTTCTCCCTCTGCCCCTTCCTCCTCCGTGATGCTGGCGGGCTGACCCTTGCCTGCCTTGATGCTCATCTCCCACGTGGTTTCCCAGAGGCGCGGTGGCCCACGCATGTGGCAGACTGAGGCAGTGAGCCCCTGGCGCTCTGTGCTGGTGCGCTCTGTCAAGGACAGCTGGGAGGGATCCTTTCTCGCCGTAGGGACCATCCATTCCTTGCTGGAGGCAGCTGCCCGTGGAACACCCATTGTTTCACTCCTCAGCCAGCTCCAGCGGGCAGGCACGCCCAGGCGCCCCTCTCCCTGGCGACAGACGCTGGGTGCAGCAGGCCTGTCCCCACCTGCAGCCTTTTTGAACCCGTGGCCTAGCCCATCCTCACCTCATGGGTCCCGCCTGGGCTGCAAATGCATCCAGGGGCACAGAGGAGGCGGGAATTGTTTATTCCTTAGTGCGCATAAGAAATCCCACTAGGGAAATCTCAAAAAAACCTTGATAAACTGAAGGGGAGAGAGACAGAGGAATTAAAGAATAGAGGCGGGGAGCCACACAGAGAGAGAATGATGAAGGCAAAAATTGGCCAGGGGACAGATCTTTTAATATGATAACATTGTTTATATAATATAGTAGATACGGGTCTTTATTTTGAACTCCTTTTTATCTACATAAACTCATATTTTTCAATATGTATAAAAATGATAAATTGTTCTTCATTTCAATGCCTCATGCCCATATATACAGGTTTTATTATTTTTTAAACACACATTCCCCCCATGAATTTTCAGGCATTTTGGGGCTGTGAACTGCTGCTTTTGGGGCAGCAATCCATAGAGGTGGATTCCGGAGGACTGAGGGGAATATTCCGGGTCCTGGAGGACCGAAGGGCCATAGAGACGCGCCCCGGAGGACTGAGGGGCACTTCCGGGAGCCGGGAGGACCGAAGGGCCATAGAGACGCGCCCGGGAAGACTGAGGGGGCACTTCCGGGAGCCGGGAGGACCGAAGGGCCATAGAGACGTGCCCCGGAGGACTGAGGGGGCACTTCCGGGAGCCGGGAGGACCGAAGGGCCATAGAGACGCGCCCCGGAGGACTGAGGGGGCACTTCCGGGAGCCGGGAGGACCGAAGGGCCATAGAGACGCGCCCGGCAAGACTGAGGGGGCACTTCCGGGAGCCGGGAGGACCAAACTGCAGTAGAGACGCGCCCCGGAGGACTGAGGGGGCACTTCCGGGAGCCGGGAGGACCGAAGGGCCGTAGAGACGCGCCCCGGAGGACTGAGGGGGCACTTCCGGGATCCTCGGGGTCCGCGGAGCCACAGAAAGGGACAGCCGGAAGACTGACGGGCAGTGACGGCGGCCCCGGAGCCCTTAAGTGCCGGTCCCGGAGGGACGATGGCCGCTCTCGGGGCCGGCTGGGCGGCACAGAATCCGCTCCGGGCGGCGGGGAGCTCGCTCGAGCCCCGGTGGTCACGGTTCGTCCTCTGGCTGCCGTTCTCCGGGACCCGGCGCCGGCCTATGGCCGCGAAGACGCGCATGCGCACGAGCCACGGGACAGACACGTAGTGCCGGCGGGGGCGGGGCCGGGGGCGGGGCGGGGCCACAGCGCACGCGTCGCTCCCCACCTGCAGGACCGGCCTCCGGCCGCCGGGCGGCAGCACCCCCTTAATTATCCCGCTCTCAGCGCTCATCAGGGTGATAAGCCGTGACCGTTCTCAGCCCGCTTTACTGCAGCCGGGGACAGGAACCACTTACCGGAGCTGGGGGCTCTCAACTCTCGGCTTTGTCCGCACCTGCAGCCCAGGCAGTGACAGCCAGCGCCTCTGCACCAAAATCTTGCAGAACAGGGGTTTTCACCCCAGAACAAGCCCCAGGGACGCTGCATCGCTCCGCATGGGGCACCAGGGCCAGGGGGGTGACAGTATCAATTCTGCCAGGGACCCAGGAGGGAGCTGGGGGTGGCGCTTTTTCCACAACATAAAAATTGGTGATCTTTGCTTTCCTGCATGAAAATGTTTCGTGTTTTTTTCTCCTTTCCAGCTGCACAAATCCAGGTGGATTTAGCTTTCCTGGGAGCCTCAGATTGGGATATTTTCCCCCCAAAATTAGGGGGATGTCACAGGCTCTGACGTGACAATGTCCAGGTGTCACTGAGCCCACTGTGGTCGCACCCATCATCCGGCCACGGCAGGACGAGCCCTGGTTAATTAATGCCAATTAAACTCTGATGACAGTTCCTGGGTCTGATTTTGGTTTCAGGGTTTCTCTCGCTCAGGAAAGCCCCATCACGGCCGCAAGAGGGTGTCTGGTGACAGGCTCTAAAAATAAAGCTGATTTAGTTGTAATTAGTTCAGTAATAATGCTAATTAGTTGGAATTAGCAGCTCAGATGCAGTCCCTGCTCCCCCAAGGTACGATCTGTACCTTCCTTATAGCCCACAGCCAGATAAGTACTTGGATAAATAGATTTTTTTATTATTATTAAATATGATCCTACTGAATAATGGGGATGTTTTCGTATAAAATTGTAGATTTAAGAGCGTTGGAAGCTGGGGGGGGCGGGGGGTGCACCCCTGCCATGCAATGGCCCTCACATCCCTTAATTGCCACGAAGATGCTTCCGAAGGACAAGGGGGCAGCTGGAAAATGGTTATACTGGGCTGGAAAAACCCTTTATGTTTCTCCCAGGGGGGAATGAGGGACCAACACACCCCTGAAGCCAGTGCAGAGGTTCCCAGGGAGGCGGGGAGCTGAGGGAGACCGGAGCTTCCGCAAATTTAATATAAAAATTAAATGAAGGCTTAAAATTAAGGATGAAAATTAAATAAATAGGAAAGTTATATAAACTATGAAAATTAAATAAACTAAATATTAAATGCTTGTATATATAAACAGATATAACATACTTTTTAAAATATATATATATGGTTTTATTAACAGTAATTTTCTAGTAATTTGTAACAAAGAAATTCCCCGAGCCCCAGACCTCTACGTCCTGGCACAGGTCAGAAGCGTGAGGACCCCCCAGACCCCAGTGGTGGGGTCCCCCCTGTCTCCCTCCCTCCCTTCACCACTAATGTGCCCGCTAACAAAGCCCCTCGCCTGGAGCTTGGGGCGGGGGGTGCTGAGCCTTGGTTGCTTTGAGGAAGCCCAGGTGAGACACCCGCCCCCCCCCTCAGTGCAATGCCTGGGGTGTGAAGAGTTTGTTTGGTCTCAGCTGGAGCTATCTCCAGGCTCTGCCCGTCCCCAGGCCGGTATTGTCCCTCCATGGGGCTCTGATGGTTTTCCAGCAGTGAGGGGGTGGCAGCGACAGCGACAGGCATCATCCGGATCATCTCAGATGGGGTGAGATCCCCCCCTCCCGTGGCGACGGTGGAAGGGGATCTGGGGGGGATGGACAGCAAACCAAAGTCCCCGAGCCCTGCCCAACCCGGGGGATGTACCTGCTCTTGCCAGGGGGAAAACAGCAGCAGTGCCACGTGTCCCCTGAGCCCAGGAACATCTGTCCGTCCCTCCCTCCCCAGAGCCAAGGTGACAGGCGGAGGCTTCCCAGAGCTGGGGCCATGGCTAACCCCCCCCCCGGGGAGGTGCCGCTTGGCCTCCCCGGGTGCCGGGTAAACCAGGAGCACCCCACCACAATGCCAGAGACCCCCCCCTCGTACGCACCTCCCGGCCAAAGGGAACCAGCCCCGACCCCTTCTGCCAGGCTGTGAGTCCAGCCACAACTCACCCCGTCAGCTGAGCACCGGCAAACTCATTTCCCACGGTGACTGAGCAAAAAAAAATGCCTGCGAGAGCTCAAGGAAAAGGTGAAAGGATCTCATTTGCCTTCCTGGCTTCTGCCACGCGTCCTGTGTCAGCTCAAAAGCACCAGAGGGGGGGATTTGCTGCAGACGCTGGAGTGGAAGCCGGAGTCCTGCTGGGTAGTAAAGCCCTGGTGAACCCCATTTGCTCCAGGAGCAGCACTGTCCTGGTTCCAGCGGGGATAGGGTTAATTTTTCCTGGTATTCCATGCCATGTGAGCCATGCCCACCCTGAGCTGGCGGCAGGCTGGGGTGTGGTTGGTGAGCAGCGGGGAGCGGTGGTTCCATAATCGTGTTTGTATGTTCCTCTGTCCGTGTTAGTGTTGTTGTTTGCCTGTTCCCTTTGCTGTTCTGTGAAACTGCCTTTGTCTCAACCCAAGAGTCTTGCCTTTTTCTTCCGATTCTTCCTGTATTGGGAAGGCCCAAGGGAGCGGCACGTGGTTCTTTGTTGCTGTCTGAGTCCACGACAAAACCATGACAGTCCTTTTTGGCGCCCAACGTGGGGCTCGTGGGGCTCAAAGGGTTGAGATAACGACAGAATCCAACTAGAACGTGGAAAAACGAATTTTTTGTATGCATTTATTTTATTAGGTAAATAGTCGCTGGTCACCATGTTGCTTGGTTTGTTCTCATGGCTGTGTTATATAAATTCCTATATGGCTTATGTACTCCCTGTGATGCTGTTTACCATGTCTGGAAGAGGGATGAGGATTATCATTCTGCTGTCCTGTGCGATATCTGTTTATGATATGATAACATCACTGTTCAGACAGCTATTTTGGGGTGTTTATGTGGTGTTGCTGTCCTGTCCGTACATTGGACACCGTCTCTCAGAATTTATTAATAATTACACCCAGTCTGTGGGGGAAACAGGGGGGGACACTTTCCCCAGCTCTTTTGCCTCCCTTTTCTCCTTCGGGTCAGGTATGACAGCTTTTGAGAATTTTGAATATCCTTGGGATGCTCAAACCAGCGTGTTCCTAGTGTCATGTCTCCTGAATACGTTCCAGGTCTTGTTTAGGGTTAAGCGACTATTTACGACTACCACCCGGAGATCTGCTCCGAGGCTGGATAGTCAGGGGTGGCACGGCATGTGGGAGAGCATGGGCAGGTACCTAGAGAACTTCTCACCTCCAATGGTCTGGGACTTCACCCCTGAACAATTACAGGACCCTGATAGAGTGGTAGAATATCTGAAGGGAAAATGCTGTGGCTATTCTGGAGAGGCACAACTCACCGCGCTGTGCTGGGCCCTGGCCAGTATCTACCAGGCACTGCTCAGAATTATGCAGCACCCTCAGGGGGAAGAGATGGAGACCAGACCGGCAGACACTGCAGCTACTGCAACCCCTGCGACGGACACTGCAGCTACTGCAACCCCTGCGACGGACACTGCGGCTACTGCAGCCCCTGCAGCGGACACTGCGGCTACTGCAGCCCCTGCAGCGGACACTGCAGTTACTGCAACCCCTGCGGCAGACACTGCGGCTACTCCAGCCCTTGCACCAGCCACTGCAGCTACTCGAACCCCCGTGGCAGCCACTGCCACTGAACCAGGGAACCAACCCATGCCAGTATCAGTTGCCCCCATACAGAAGAAGAAGTACACGAAGAAATCAGTTCGCTTAGTAAGAGATGATGATGAACCAGGGTCATCACGAGAGCAGGAGGAAGAGGCAGAACCAGAGGTAATTACTCGATCCCTATCCTTGAGTGAGCTGCGGGATATGCGAAAAGATTTCAGCTGACTTTCAGGTGAGCACATTGTCACCTGGCTGCTCCGGTGCTGGGATAACGGGGCCAGTAGCCTGGAATTAGAGGGTAGGGAGGCCAGGCAGCTGGGATCCCTGTCTAGGGAAGGCGGCATTGACAAGGCAATTGGGGAAAAAGACCCAAGCACTCCGCCTCTGGAAACAACTCCTGTTAGGCGTGAGGGAGAGGTACTCCTTCAGTGAGGATGTTGTATGTCAACCAAGCAAGTGGACCACCATGGAAAGAGGTATCCAGTACCTGAGAGAATTAGCCGTGCGGGAGATGATTTACTATGACTTGGACAATGCAGACTTACCCACAGACCCTGATGAGGTGCAATGCACAAGGCCCATGTGGCGGAAGTTTGTACGGAGCGCACCATCGTCATATGCCAACTCCCTGGCAGTAATGGAATGGAAAGGTGAAGAGGGACCAACGGTGGATGAGGTGGCTGGCCGGCTCCGGTGCTATGAAGAAAGTCTCTCTTCCCCCCACGTCTCAGCTGTGGAGAAACTGTCGCGGAAGGTCCAGCAACTTGAAGAGAATATGTCCTACTCCCCACCTGCATGGGCCAGCGTCTCAGCTATTAGGAGCAGGCATTTCCCCACTCAAGAGAGAGAGTACGGAGGGTACACACCACGAGGCACCCTGTGGTTCTACCTGCGGGACCACGGAGAGGACATGAGGAAGTCGGATGGACAACCTACTTCGATCCTGCGGACACGGGTACAGGAGTTGCAAGGAAGGACAACCACAAAAGGGGATCCCTCCAGGAAAAGTGCTGCCCCAGTTTCCAGTGGGCCGTTCCCCAGACAGAGCAGAAGGCCTGATCTTACTTCTGATCCTCTTGAAGGAACTTCCACCTCATTTATGCAAGAAGTGAGTAACGGACACTATGACCAGTATTAGAGGGGCCCTGCCTCCGGCCAGGTGGAGGAAAGGGACAACCGGGTTTATTGGACGGTGTGGATTCGATGGCCTGGCACATCAGACCCACAGGAGTATAAGGCTCTAGTGGACACGGGTGCACAGTGTACTTTAATACCATCAAGCTATAGAGGGGCAGAACCCATTTGTATTTCTGGGGTGACAGGGGGATCCCAAGAGTTGACTGTACTGGAGGCGGAAGTGAGCCTAACTGGGAACGAGTGGCAAAAGCATCCCATTGTGACTGGCCCAGAGGCTCCGTGCATCCTTGGCATAGATTACCTCAGGAGAGGGTATTTTAAGGACCCAAAAGGGTACCGCTGGGCCTTTGGCATAGCTGCTTTGGAGACAGAGGAAGTTAAACAGTTGTCTACCTTGCCTGGTCTCTCGGAGGATTCTTCTGTTGTGGGGTTGTTGAGGGTCGAAGAACAACAGGTGCCGATTGCTACCACAACGGTGCATCGGCGGCAGTATCGCACTAACCGAGACTCTCTGATTCCCATCCATGAGCTGATTCGTCAACTAGAGGCTCAAGGAGTGATCAGCAAGACTCACTCACCCTTTAACAGTCCCATATGGCCGGTGCGAAAATCTAATGGAGAGTGGAGGCTAACTGTAGACTATCGTGGCCTGAATGAAGTCACGCCACTGCTGAGTGCTGCTGTGCCGGACATGCTAGAACTCCAGTACGAACTGGAGTCCAAGGCAGCCAAGTGGTATGCCACGATTGATATAGCGAATGCATTCTTCTCAATCCCTTTGGCAGCAGAGTGCAGGCCTCAGTTTGCTTTCACTTGAAGGGGCGTCCAGTATACCTGGAATCGACTGCCCCAGGGGTGGAAACACAGCCCCACCATTTGCCATGGACTGGTCCAGACTGCACTGGAACAGGGTGAAGCTCCAGAACATCTGCAGTACATTGATGACATCATTGTATGGGGAAACACAGCAGAAGTTGTTTTTGAGAAAGGGGGTAAAATAGTCCAAATCCTCTGAAAGCTGGTTTTGCCATAAAACGAAGTAAGGTCAAGGGACCTGCACAGGAGATCCAGTTTTTAGGAATAAAATGGCAAGATGGACGCCGTCAGATTCCAATGGATGTGATCAACAAAATAGCAGCTATGTCTCCACCAACTAGTAAAAAGGAAACACAAGCTTTCTTAGGCATTGTGGGTTTTTGGAGAATGCATATCCCAGATTACAGTCTCATTGTAAGCCCTCTGTATCAAGTAACCCGGAAGAAGAATGATTTTAAATGGGGTCCTGAGCAACGACAAGCTTTTGAACAAATCAAACAGGAAATAGTCCATGCAGTGGCCCTGGGGCCAGTCCGGGCAGGACAAGATGTTAAAAATGTGCTCTACACCGCAGCCGGGGAGAACGGCCCTATCTGGAGCCTCTGGCAGAAAGCACCAGGGGAGACTCGAGGTCGACCCCTAGGGTTTTGGAGTCGGGGATACAGAGGATCCGAAGCCCGCTACACTCCAACAGAAAAAGAGATATTGGCAGCATATGAAGGGGTTCGAGCTGCTTCGGAAGTAGTTGGTACAGAAGCACAGCTCCTCTTAGCACCTCGACTGCCGGTGCTGGGTTGGATGTTCAAAGAAAGGGTCCCCACCACACCTCATGCAACTGATGCTACATGGAGCAAGTGGATTGCACTGATCACGCAGCGAACTCGAATGGGAAACCCCAGTCGCCCAGGAATTCTGGAAGTGATCATGGACTGGCCAGAAGGCAAGGATTTCGGAATGTCACCGGAGGAGGAGGTGACGCGTGCAGAAGAGGCCCCACCATATAATAAACTGCCAGAAAATGAGAAGAAATATGCCCTGTTCACTGATGGGTCCTGCCGGATTGTGGGAAAGCATCGAAAGTGTGGAGTGCTGCTGTGTGGAGTCCTACACGACGGGTTGCAGAAGCCAGTGAGGGACAGGGTGAATCGAGCCAGTTTGCAGAGGTGACAGCCATTCAGCTGGCTTTGGACATTGCTGAGCGAGAAAAATGGCCAGTACTTTATCTCTACACTGACTCATGGATGGTGGCAAATGCTCTGTGGGGGTGGTTACAGCAGTGGAAGCAGGGCAACTGGCAGCACAGAGGCAAACCCATCTGGGCTGCTGACCTATGGCAAGATATTGCTGCCCGGATAGAGAATCTGGTTGTGAAAGTACGCCATGTACCGTCATGCCCATGTACCGAAGAATCGGGCCAAGGAGGAACATCAGAACAACCAGCAGGTGGATCGGGCCGCTAGGATTGAAGTGGCTCAGGTGGATCTGGACTGGCAACATAAGGGTGAACTATTCATAGCTCGGTGGGCCCATGACTCCTCAGGCCATCAAGGAAGAGATGCGACATATAGACGGGCTCGTGACTGAGGGGTGGACTTGACCATGGACACTATTGCACAGGTCATCCATGAATGTGAGACATGCGCTGCAATCAAGCAAGCCAAGCATTTGAAGCCTCTTTGGTATGGAGGGCGATGGCTGAAATACAAATGTGGGGAGGCCTGGCAGATTGATTATATCACACTGCCACAAACCCACCAAGGCAAGCGCCATGTGCTCACAATGGTGGATGCAACCACTGGATGGCTGGAAACATACCCTGTGCCCCATGCCACTGCCCGGAACACTATCCTGGGCCTTGAAAAGCAAGTCCTGTGGCAACATGGTACCCCAGAGAGAACTGAGTCGGACAATGGGACTCATTTCCGAAACAGCCTCATAGACACCTGGGCCAAAGAGCATGGTATCGAGTGGGTGTATCACATCCCCTATCACGCCCCAGCCTCTGGGAAGACAGAACGATACAATGGATTGTTAAAAACTACACTGAGAGCAATGGGTGGCAGGACTTTAAAACACTGGGATACACATCTAGCAAAAGCTACCTGGCTAGTTAACACCAGGGGATCTACCAATCGGGCGGGCCCTGCCCAATCAAAACTTCCACGTACTGTAGAAGGGGATAAAGTCCCCATAGTGCACGTGAAGAACGTGTTAGGGAAGACAGTCTGGGTCAGTCCTGCCTCAGGCAAAGGCAAACCCATCCGTGGGATTGCTTTTGCCCAAGGACCTGGGTGCACTTGGTGGGTGATGCGGAAGGATGGGGAAGTCCGATGTGTACCTCATGGGGATCTGATTTTGGGTGAGAATAGCCAATGAATCAAATTGTGTGTTGTTAAGTAACACTGGCACTGTATGTCCTCATTGCTATAACTGCTATCAGTTGTACTATGAGTAAGGCACAGGGGTGATGGGATAAGAACTGACCTCAGCAGCTGGCGCCCAGCAGCTTCCTCAAGATCTACATCTTCAGCCCATGCACTGTGGGCATGAGCCACACCGGGTGCACCAGTCACAAGTTCCAAAAAATACAGCATGCAACAGACCAGCACCACACGGCATCTCACCTGCCCTGAGAGACTGTTCTAACAGATGGAGCCCAAAGCCGTGGATTAAAAGAACTCAACGGACACTTTGGAGGGATGGCCCATATACTAAGGGCATTATATCCGCATGATGTATATATGACAGCGGAAAGCGGTGGCAATTCATTGGAACCTGTAAGATCTGGGCATGGCATAGATGGTATGGAATAAAGGGTGGATAATGTCCTGGTTCCGGCGGGGATAGGGTTAATTTTTCCTGGTATTCCATGCCATGTGAGCCATGCCCACCCTGAGCTGCCGGGGGAGGGGGCACGAAGTCGACGCTTGGGCTTGGAGCGGGCTGGGGCGACCAGAGTCCGTGAGAGGTGGTTCCTGGTGAGCGGCGGTTCCGTAATCGTGTTTGTATGTTCCTCTATCCGTGTTATTGTTGTTGTTTGCCTGTTCCCTTTGCTGTTCTGTTAAACTGCCTTTGTCTCAACCCAAGAGTCCTGCCGTTTTCTTCTGATTCTTCCTGTATTGGGAAGGCCGAGCGAGCAGCACGTGGTTCTTTGTTGCCGTCTGAGGCTAAACCACGACAAACACTAACGAGCCCTCAGCTTGTTGCCACCACAGTGGGAGGGGAAGGGGGATGGAAAGGATGCTCAGTCCCTCCCCTGGCGATGGTGACAGCAAAGACCCTAAAATATCAGGGGGGTGACACGAGTCCCAGGGTGTCCCCATCACTCACGGCCCAGAATACCGGGAAACACACACCTGAGTGATTCCGAGTCCCCATCCCAAGACACGCCAGGCCACGTGTTTGGCGCTCCAGGATAACGGAGACACAGGACAACAGCGGCGTCTCAGCAGCTGGGCTTTAATAATTAACTCTGCAAACCAGAGAGATCACTGCAGACACCTATTTACACCACCGTATTTACAGGGGAGATGCTGCGCAGCCCCTGCTGTACCTTCCCAGCCTCTGACAAATTAAAATATCACTCAAACACGTTAAAACTGTTGTGTTAACAACACATGGAGGCTGCTGATGTGCCGGGGTCGGCCACCCTCCGCTCTCATAACTGATTTCCCTCCTCCACCAAGAGTTCCAAGTCTCCGAGCACAAGCTGAGATGCTGCTCCAGCCCTTCACTGTGAGCCAAGGGGAACTGGGGGGGCAGCTTTGGTGTCTAAACACCAGAGTCCACGTACCTCGCCCTGCACCTTCCCTGAGCAAGTCGGTTCCTGGTCAGAAAGACCCCATGTTCTCACCCCCCGCTGCCACCGCCTTTGTTATCCAGCTCAATTAAACTCCGTCTTGCTAATGCTCTGGGTAGTTTGGCTGAATTTTGAGCTGCATGTGCCTAACCTCTCCCTGCATCTCAACCTTTCCCCTGCCTGTATCACCCCAGAGCACACAAAGTCAGGAGATGCCAAATGGAAAGTGCCCGAGAGCTCCTGGAGCTGGGTCCGGACTAAAAAGCCTTTGCCACCGCGTAGAAGGACCTGGAAGTAGGTGAAGCCCCAGCTCTTTGTGCATGGAGCTGCCGGAGCCCAGCAAAAACACCAGCGGGTTTTAAAAGCATGCGGGGTCACTCCCTCCCTCCCTCCTGAGGAACAGCCCAGCCCGGGTACAAATAACCACCAGCTCAGAGCACGTCCTGCAGTCTGGGGTTAAGTAAAACAAACACTCTTTAAGGCCGGGACAAGCTCACAGCATTATCTGGTGTCACAGAAACCAAGGAACATGGGGAAATTTAGTGAGGTAGCAGGGCCAGCTCAGAGGGAAAAGCAGGTGGGAACAACCAACGCAGAGGATCAAGGCATCGAGCCGTCCTCTCCCCGATTTATCCCCCAAAAAAGCCACTAAAAAGGACATTTCAGAAGCAAACTGAAGGCTCATCAGGGTGAACCTGCACTGGGCAGAGGGGGGAGGAGGTGGATGCACAAGTCTCGGCTTCTTCATAGCAGCAGGGTGAGCTGGGGCTGCCTGAGGCCCCTTTCTCTTCTCAGACACCGAGGAATCCATGTGGGGAGGGCTGGGAGTGACCTCAAGGCTTGGCACGACTCACTGCAGTCACTTCTTCCCCACTGGGATTGCGGGGAAGGTGCAGGCAAGCGAATATTCTCCTATGGGGAAATACCCTGCCCCAATCTCACCTCAAACCCACAACCAGACCCGCCAAGGCCCCATAGACTTACCCTGAGGTCTCCACCAAACGCCCAACTGGGGACGGCTCATCCAAAGTCCTTTCAACTCACCCTCACACTGCCTGCACTCTGATTTCTTAAAAAGGAAGATAAAGTGTCAAAACAGGCATTGGATGCACCTGGCCAGCGCTAGACTCACCCCCACCCCGCAGTTTCAACCCCCCCAGTCTGTGAGAAGCACCCAGAGACCCAGGCAGCCTTCTCCAGTCCCAAACAGTTCCCTCTTGGCTGGCTCTGGGCTACGACACACCCCCCCTAAAGAGGGACTGGAAATGTTAAACCCCTAGAAATAACAGCCCAAAAAGCCCTACAGTTGATGGGGAGAATCAAACTGAGGTCCGCTGAGTATCACCCTCCTGGCTGGCGACACGGGGAGCTGAGGCAGCTGGAGCAGGTCCCTGCAGGCTCCCAAGCCGCAAACTCCCTCCACCTTCCTCCCATCTCCGCAGCCCCTTTGTCAAAGCAGCCAGGCGTGACACAACCACGCAGCCACGGGACCGAGACAGTCAGCTTTAGTCATGTCCCAGCCCCACGAGTCCACAAATGACACCCTGGGATCCCCATATATCTGCCCATGCTGACTTTGAGCCCGCAGGCAGGCTCCAAGGGCAGCTAAGGCTTCAGTTTGAGCCAGGGATGAAGGATGGTGAGGATGGAGAGGATGGAGGAGGTGAGGCCACACAGCCCCACAAAACCCGGGCTGGTTTTGTACAGCCCCAGCTTGTCCAGGGGGATAAAGAGATCGCAGGCGTTTTTCACCACGTCCAGCAGCAGAGGAGGGTTATTCCGAAGGACGTGGATCAGGAGCCGGAGCTGGATCTGCAGCCTCAGCCCCAGCTGCTGGAGCCCGTTGTCAGGCCGGAGCTGGCGCCCGTTCTCGCTGCCCTTCGCTCGCTTCCCACCTGCTTCGCGCTCCATCAGGATCCGGATCTCATAGGCGTCCCGGCTCAGGTTTACCACGAGGGCAAAGAGGTAATACCTGAAAAACAGGGGAGAGGAACTGGGGAGGAGAGCAGAGAGAGTGGGCAAACAGCACTGGGGACTGCAGGCTGCCATGCTGGCAGCCTCCAGCCCCTTCCGTTCATCCACAAAAACAGGATGCCTGTACGAAGAAGAGTCCGTGTTCCACCAACAGCTGGGGGGCTGAGCCGGGCCAAGCACTCACCAGCTCCTTCAATGCTGCTCTCTGTCACCAGTAAAGAGGAAAAGCCCCTGCACGCAGTGCTCAGGGGGAACACAAGACCCCTTCATCTACCTTTATTCTGTGGGACAGGACATGGACCTGTTGGAGTGGGGCCAAAGGAGGCCATGAAGATGCTGCGAGGGCTGGAGCCCCTCTGCTGTGAGGACAGGCTGAGAGAGCTGGGGGAGTTCAGCCTGGAGAAGAGAAGGCTCCAGGGAGACCTTGGAGCCCCTTCCAGTCCCTCAAGGGGCTCCAGGAAAGCTGGGGAGGGACTCTGGAGCAGAGAGGGGAGCCATGGGACGAGGGGGAAGGGTTTGCCACTGGAAGAGGGGAGATTTGGGTGAGATCTGAGGCAGAAATTCTTGGCTGTGAGGGGGGTGAGCCCCTGGCCCAGGCTGCCCAGAGAAGCTGTGGCTGCCCCATCCCTGGAGGGGTTCAAGGCCAGGCTGGTGGAAGGTGTCCCTGCCCAGGGCAGGGGGTGGAACTGGATGAGCTTCAAGATCCTTTCCAAACCAAACCATTCCATGATGATTCTCCCTTTGAAAGTCTCTGCTTCCCCACTCAGTTTGGTGTCACCAGTAAACTTTGTGCGGGTACACTTGATCCTATCACCCAGATCACTCAGGAAGACATTAAATACCGTTGCACCCAGTATCAACCCCCAGGGGACCCCAGCTGTGACCGCCTGCCAGTTTGAGAAGAGGCTATTGCCCCCCACCCCGGGCACAGGGCTCAGCCAGCTCCCCCCCACTGCACAGATGCTGCTCTGGCCTCATAAAGCAGCGGTTCCACAGGGAGAGGGGGTGAGAGACCCAGGGAAGGGCCCTCCCTGCTGACCCCTCACCTGAAGGATCTCTGGCTCCACTTCTCCTGGTCCACACCAGGCGCCAACCCCGTCTTCCCCACCCAGAGAACGTTGTCACAGGCAAAGTACATGGCCCTGTTGAGGTGGCTGAGGGTGACACAGAACCGCAGCACCATGTCTGACAGGTGAATGGCCCGTTTTGCTGCCTCCAGCGCCTCAGCCGAGCTGCCCAGGCGCAGCACTATGGGACAGATGGATGGTCAATGATGTGGGGGGGGATAGGGGGGGAACCCTGGTGTCCCTCCCCACCCGGTGTGTCCCATCCCCCCCCCCCCCCCCCATGCCTTCCCTGGTGTCGTCTGACCCCGTCCCGCCCCCCCTCCAGTGTCCCTCCTCCCCCAGTGTGCCCCGTCCGCCCCCCTGCCTCTTCCCCCGGTGTCGTCCGTCCCCCATCGTGTCCCTCCTCCCCGTACCCCTCTTTCCCCGGTGTCGTCCCCTTCTCCCCGCCGTGTCCCTCTCCACCACCCGGTGTCCCCATCCCCCGTCCCCACCAATCCCGGTGTGTCCCCCCCAGCCCCGACCCCACTCACGCTTTCGGCTGAGGCTGAGGTGAGCCTCCAGCTGACGGACGCTGGCCAAGACCCCGGCGCTTGCCCCGTTCCTCCGCAGCGTGTCCCCCGCCAAGGCACAGGCGTATTGCGCGGCCCTACAAGAGACGCTGCGGCGTGAGGGGCCTACACCCACCCTCCCCTCACTCCCACAGCCCCGGGGGGGATCCCGCCCCGCAGCCACCCCCACACACCTGAAGAGCCGCTCCTTGGCCTGGCTCTGGGCGCTGAAGCGCACCCAAGTCTCCATGGCGGGGCCGGGCAAGGCCAGCGGCCTCCGGCGGAGTGGGGTCACTTCCGGGAGCACGACGGAAGCCGCTGCGGATCACGCCGGGAGCGGAGTGAGGCAGCAGCACCGCCTAGCAGCCGGCATGAGCCCAGCGCGGCCAGGCCCGCCCCCTCCGTGCCCGCACGGCTCGTCCCTATTGGCCGCATGAGCCAGGCCCCGCCTCCTTCCATCAAAACAGATGCCATAAGTGGGCGATTACAACCGTCTCCGCCTCTACATCTGTATCGAATTCTTTGATTGGTTACTTTTGCCATTTCCCGCCCCCTTCTCCCGACCAATAAGAACATAGTTGCACTTCCCCACCTCCCTCTCTGCTGCTTTGCATTTTGATTCGTTCTTCTCTCTGTCATTATTATCAGCCCTGCGTCACGATTGGACAGCCATTCCCTAAGCCCCGCCCGCCCACGGTGTCCCTCACTTGTGATTGGAGTAAGTACCCCTCCCTCTCCACGCCCTGCAAGCGAGTTGTGATTGGTCGCTCCCCTCCTTGTCCCGCCCACCCTCCCGCTCCTCTGCCCTTCCATTGGTGTGTTGCCCCTTTCATCGTCTCCCTCCGCCCCGCCCAGGAGCCTCCTCCCCGCTGCAATTGGCCATCTCCCACCACCGTCCCGCCCCCTCCCTGCGGTGATCTCCACGCCCATTGGCCCCTCCGGGTGGTGAGTGACAGCGGCTGGGTGGCGGGGCTCTCTCGGGGCGGCCATGGAGTCGGTGCGGGCGCAGCGGCTGCAGCCCGGTGTGGGGACGCTCCGCTCCCTGCGCCCCGGCGTTACCGGCGCCTCCGCCCCCCCGGCTCCTCCGCCCGCCGCTCTGGCGGCTCCGCTGCCTCCCGCCGCCCCTCCGCCGCCGGCCGGGCTGGGGCTAGGGCTGCCGCCGCCGCCGCCTCCCTTGGGGCTGCAGGGCCCCGCCGCCGCCCCGCCGCCCGGCGCCGGGCCGCCCGCCGTGCTGCGGGAGGCGGTGGAGGCGGTGGTGAGGAGCTTCGCCAAGCACACGCAGGGCTACGGCCGCGGTGAGCTGGGGGCGGGAGGGGGGGACGGGCGGGGGGACGGAGGGCTGAGGGGAGGGGAGGGGAGATGGGAGAGGGCCCCCCCCAGCTGCCCTCCTGCTGCCATTGCCCGGCTCAGCCAGTTTCTCCCTCCATCTTACTCCCCACCGCCCCCTCCCCATCCGTGGGGTGACACCCCCCACCCCCAGGTCTGTGTCCCCCCGTTGGGGCTCGTCTTTGCCCCCTTCTCCTTACCCCAGCTCTGGAGCTCCAGGGCCCTGTCTCCCTCCTCCTGCCTCTGTCGCCCAGGGCCAGCTTCTCTCCAGCTTCAGCTGGTTTCTCCCTCCATCTTACTCCCTCCTGTGCCCTCCCCAGCCGTGGGGTCACCTTCCCACCTCCCACAGTCCGTGTCCCCCTGTTGGGGCTCCTCTTTGCCCCCTTCTCTTCCCCCCGCCGAGTCCCATCAGATCCAGGTCTGGGATCCTCTCAGGGGGTTCCCCATCAGCTCCTTTCAGCCCTGTCTGGGACTCTCTCATTCCAGCCCTCCTTCCGCATTAATTCTCCCTTACCAGGGTTTCTAACCCATTTTCCTTGGTCGCGGCTACCCTTCTCACTTCTATCTTCCCCAGCAAAAGCTTGGATTCACACAGATTTTGGTTTGGAATTGCCATATTATTGACATAAGTCATGGTTTGGGCCAGACTGGACGCTGAAATGCTGGAAACACGACAAAGGCTCTTTGTGGTCCTGCAGTTGCAGAGTGGGTATAGGGCTTGGAGAGCAGATGAGGAGGAGGATGTCCCATCAGACGCTGCTGACGCTCAACCAAGTGTCTGCATGACGGAAAAAAGAAGAGGAAAAAGAGACGTCTCCAAGACCCTCACTACAAAAAAAGACATTCAGGTGCTGGAGTGAATCCAGAGAAGGGCAACAAAGCGGGTGAGGAGTCTGGAGCACAAGTCTTGTGAGGAGTGGCTGAGGGAGCTGGGGGCGTTCAGCCTGGAGAAAAGGACGCTGTAGGGAGACCTTATTGCTTTCTACAACTCCCTGAAAGGCAGGTGTAGAGAGGTGGCAGCGGTGTTCAGCTGGTGGTTTGCCTGTGTGATGGGCTCTAAGCGTGACCGAGGAGGCATCCTTGACTGTTGTCATTAGGTTAAACATCAGTAATGAGTGTTTTATGCCGTTTGTGGGAATTTTTCCGCTGTCTCCTGCTGTCTCAAACCTCGTGCTTGGGATCTTCCAGCCGTGCGGCATGAGCTCGTGTGGTTTGGGTGACCTCAAAGGTGAGCGTGGGGAGGAAAGGAGGATCCCTGCTCCAGCCCCATCTATCTGGGGTGGCTCGTGCCAAAACTGAGAAAGCAAGTAAAGTAAAAATGAGTAAAATAAAACCGCCGAGTCTGTGGTTTCTCTGGGACTGCCTTTTCCCTAAGGAGTCTTGTGGTTTCAGGGGTCAAGCTTGATAAACGTTCATGGGTCTCTTTTTCTTAGAAAGCTTAATGCAAACTTTTGGGTTTATAGGATCAGTCGTTTCCAGATAGCTAATTTGATGTGGGGTTGTTTTTTGCTTTTGTAAATTATGGAAAGAGAACAAGGTAGGGGTAGGGAAGCATGTAGGTGACCATGAAGGCAGGCGTGGGAGCTTGAGTTGGGCAGATGAGTGGTTTAAAGCAGAGGAGGTTTCCGACTTGTGCTCTGCCTCTAACAAGTAAGAAAGCTGGAGAATGTGGAGGCTGTTGATTTTTTTTTTTTTTTTAACGGTTCTTAGATGTTTTTTATGTTTTTAAGGAGGAGGATTCTTCTTGTGCCATAACGATTTAGTCTTGTATGTAATTCCTTACTTCAACTTAATGTGAGGACAAAAAAAAGCTCATTTCTTTCAAGGAAGGCAGCAGCCAAGAAGGTTTGTCTGGGCAATCATTGGCCATTCCCGGTGGCTGCAGTTTTCCTGGGATCCCCCTCAGTTCTGTGCTCTGCACAGCTGTACCTTGTCGATGAAAAAAACCCCGTGTCTGGGAGGAGAGGTCGACTCTGCTGGTGCTGGAAGAGGCTGTTTGTGGGGGTGTTAAGTATTCCACCACGCTCCATCACCACGGGGCTCCAAGTATTGCATCAGAGGCGCCTGGTCGTGCGAGAGGCGATGTACACTTTTAAAAATAAAAAAAAAAAGTACAGCAGCAAGGAAAAAAGGTTAAAGCACATATTTTACTGGCCCTGTGATGGAAAGAATCTTCCGTCCCACCCGAAAGGAGACACTTTGCAACTATTTTGAGTTCCTGACTTCTTCCGGCTGCGGCAGCAGGTCCAGCAGAGGCGTCGCAGGCTTCCAAATGGTGAGTGCTGGCGGGAGGACTGCTGCTTGTCTGGCTCCAGAGGAACTCGGCACCATGTGGAATCACTTACGCTGCTGTATTTAATATGCAAGTCAGATGTGCTATCGTATACACAATGCCGGCATACAGGGTTACGCTCCAAAGCAATAAACAGATATGACTGATGGTCAGAGCAGGCTCTGCTTTGTGTCTCCTGGCTCCTCTTTGTCTGTTTGTGGAGTGGCAGATCCAAAGGGGAAGCCTCTGACAGGAGCCTCCCTGTGTGGGTTAAGCTGCGCACTGTAAATCTGCGGGTCTCCCCCCAACAGATGGGTGAGTTTTTCTAGAAGATCAGTGTTTCCAATTCCTGCCCTCAGAAATGCAAACACACAGACTAAAAGGTATTGACTGATGCCGATAGTAAGAGTTCCAGTGTTTTGAGCTGGTGGAGAAACTTGTTCTACTTAACAGGCATTTAAAATAGCTTAATTTACATGTTGGATTTCCCATTAAACACAACCTTGTATGCAGTGCAAAGAATACGTCACTTTTGCATCTTTACCTGCATTGAAGCCATCCCATCATTTTTTTCTCTGCCTTCTCCCCAGCCCAAGCACTGCGTTGTGTTTTGTGCTCCGTGTGGGATTAAAGTCCTTCAGGGTGCAGAAGGTGTCCCTGCCTTCTCGAGGACCGTCCTTTCACAAGCAGGATTTAAGATCCTTTCTGAAAAGCAAAAAAACTTCCTATCTCCTGCCTCTTTCCCCCACACCGCTATTTTGTGAGTTAATGGAAGGAGGAGGGGTGAATGAGCAAGGCTGAAAATCATCGATCTGGAGCAAATTCAGACTGAGCTTTCCCTTCAGATTCAGTGTGCTGCAGTGTTTATCCACTGCATGCGGCTGCGACGCATGGCATTGGAGCTGGAGCTGTGCCGAGAGGGCAGATGGGCAGGGCTCTGTTCCTAGTGCCACCGTTTGCTCTCCAGCCCTCTAAAAGCATATTGTTCTGGAGCCTTTTTAGAGTTTCAATTAGGTATTTTACTCTCATCTCCTGAACCCGTCCTGCTTGCAGCAGCTGGGAGCATTGAAGCCAGTCTGCGAAGAAAACCTCTTTTGGATGCTTCTCAGCTGTCTGACGTATCGCTCCAGTCACAAAAAAAGTACCCAACCAGCAGCTGGCACAGAGGAACCCTTGTCTTGGGCTGAAACACAATCTCGTGCCCGTGTTTCACAGCATTTCCTCATTAACCTGCTCTTAACGCCAGTTTTCAGACTTCACTAAATTAAACCAAACTGTAATTTTGCTGAATTTTCACAGCAGTTCTGCGCATCTTGAGAATTTGTGTTGCTTGGCTTTCTCTGCAGTTTCTTGTGTGGTCACTGCTGCAAAGTCTCAGTTGCCCCATGCTGAAGGGTCCCCGAAGTTGTTATTGAATTGGGCATTGTCTCCCCAAAGCCGCCGGGGATTATGTGCATGACTGACACCATCACTGGGAAGGGAATTTGCTGGGATGGATGGGAATTCTGTCTGGGTATTGGTGCACTGGAGAACTGGCAGGGAACTGCATATTGTTTGTATGGCTTTTTGTTAGTCTGCAGTGGAAAATTGCCTGTCTTGCATGTGTCATCAACAAAACAAAAAAAAAACCAAAAACAAAACCCAAAACAAACTAAACTTGAAGTTAATCCAAAGCGACTGCTTTATGTACAAATGCCCTGAACAGCCGGTGGTTGAAAGAGCAGGGAAATGCTTAGTGAGGAACTACTGTGCTGGTGACTCCTTGCTTGGCTTCATCTTACAGAAAGCAGTAAAACAAAGTAAAAGGCTCAGGCTCGCTGTCTTCCTGAAAGCCGCCTGGATGAAGACTTAAAAAATGACAGTGCTGTGTGGGCAAGTGAAAAGCTTAGGCAGGGTGGCCGTGATGGGCCTGGCACCGCACATTCACGCGTGGCCCCAAATTCACCTCCCTTTTATATCTTACTCTGGGAGACTTTGAGAAGAGCAGCCTCGTCTTGTGTACTGTGATGTACGCAGCTCCTTGCGGAGGGCTGAGATTGTGATTTGGGGGTATTTTTCTCATTTTGCGTAAAATGAGAACTCTAGGGTCGGGTCCTTTTAACAGCTCCTGCGTTAGTGAGGAGTCGCTGTAACCTGTTTTGCCTCGCTTCAAAGCAATTGCTGAGATTAAAAAAGGCTCAGAGGAGTGCTGAGGAATAGCTGAGTGCAGGCTTTTTCTACAGCTACCGGTCAAACTTCAGCACAGAAAGCAGTTTAGAGCAAATTCGACGGGACTTAAAGTGTTAGACACTACGAGGGTCATTTTTCTTGCCCAAACCTTAACAAAATAAAGCGTGGGTAAACTTAGAGCAGCTCAAAGGAAGTCCTGGTGACGCTGGGGATTCAAAAATTAAGAGAACGACAGGACAGCTGGCTTGTTGTTACAACAAACACCTCTAGTTCTTGCGTGCATGTTAAAATAAGAAGAATTTAATCTGGTGGATTTGGGCTACAAACTGATTGCCGCAAGGGCTCTGTGTGTTGGTGTGGGCCAGCTGCTGGGTTGTTAAAGCTGGGCGAATGCTCAGATCTTGTCTAGTGTATTTGGTGCTCCAGAAGGAGTGCTTAAAATCAACCTCTCCTAAAAAGACTGTAATTACCAAAGTCAACCAGGGCTAACACTTTAGGCTCTGGTTTCCAAACCAGGGTGGAAAAAACACAGTATCCTGTGATTCACCGTTTGGTTCATGTCCTCCAAGTGGCACAAAGGAGATTGGCCAGTTAGCTGTTTGCATTCTCCACTGTGCCGTTACATGCTCTGTGTGCAGTCAGATCCTCCCACC
This sequence comes from Rissa tridactyla, assembly GCF_028500815.1. Taxonomy (NCBI): domain Eukaryota; kingdom Metazoa; phylum Chordata; class Aves; order Charadriiformes; family Laridae; genus Rissa; species Rissa tridactyla. The sequence continues at coordinate 776,124 of NC_071488.1, forward strand.
CAAATTACACGGAGTTCTGCCAGAAAGCCGCAGCTGGGCAGCTTTATGCCTCGGGTCGCTTCTCGTGTCTCCATCCTGTTGTTTTGATCTGGGTACGTGATGTTCAGCACAAAGGCAGGTGGTTTCTGTAGGGCTGACAGTGCACGCGCAGGTCAGCTGCTTTATTTTTATCTTAAGTGTAAGAATGTCAATATTGGGGATCACCTGAGGCAGGTGAGCAAACCTGCTGAACTTGTTGACAGCCCTCTTAGGGAGGAAAAACACCTCGCTGCCCTGCTGCTCTGCAGCCTTTCCCAAGTTCTCTTCTTTTCCCTAAGTTAGTTTTTATGAGAAGAGCTTTTCTGTAGGAAGCTTTCTTTTATAACTCGGTGGTTCTCCTTAGGTTCCTCTTGGTGCGAGAGGCGTGTTTGTGTTGACATCGTGCATCTACAGCTTCCCCTGAAGCTGATGGTTTTAATACAAGACATAACTGAGCCCCCTAGGCAGGGCCCTGCTGGCGTAGGTGGGAACACGCTAAGTTTATGCCATTTTGGTTCTGGATGCAGCCGCTCCTGGCAGGTGATACCTGAGGAAAGCAGCTTCCCGGGTTCTTGTGTTCTGTGTCTGAACTTGGTTCTATTTCTGTCTCCTCAGTGAATGTTGTGGAGGCCCTCCAGGAGTTCTGGCAGATGAAGCAGTCACGTGGAGCTGATCTGAAAAATGGAGCCCTTGTGGTGTATGAGATGGTCCCTTCCAACAGCCCCCCTTACGTCTGCTACGTCACCTTGCCGGGAGGGAGCTGCTTTGGCAGTTTCCAGGTATGATGGCTCGGCTGGATGCTCTTCAAAACCCTCTATAACGTGGATGCCCCGACAATCTTTCCCCACCAGAACTGGTGCTCTAACACCTTTCTGTGCTGGGCACAGCATTCACATTTCCCTGCTGATTTGAAGCGCTAGGATGACATGGGTCTGACTGTAGCCCTCTTTAATTTCAAGCTGGCCAGTTGCTAATTGCCTCTAAAACCCCACCCGACTTCAATCCGGGAAGGTTCGGCTGTAAGTTTTACTTTGCTGTGTGTTCTGTATTCCCTACACATACTGACATGTCGTGCTGAGATCAGATAGGTGGTATTAGAGAACACTGCTAGATTGACCGGTTTTAGTACTTTGTTCTCCTTCCCAGGATTAAGCGATGAGATTTATTTCCATTGTGTAAATGTATGTACACTACCTGCAGCTCGGACAAACTGGTGGAGTAATATTTTCTTGCAAGGGCTCTGGATTTGACCCAGAACCTCCTCTTGAGGTGCCAAAAGACTCTAGAAATCAAATCATAACATTGGATGGATAGTTTCTCCCCTCTTTCTGTTTTAAAGGAAATTGTCCAACCCAAATACCTCACCCGAAAGATTAAGGTCCAAAAACCACAAGGGGTCCTGACTGCATTTCAGATTCCGTCGCTGTGGTGGCTTTAGGCGGTTGCTCCCTAGTCTTGGTTTGAAGAACGGATCCAAAAGAAACAGTTCTAGCAGCTACACGGTCTGCCCATCCTGAAGAGCCGTCCTCTTGCTTACAAGTCACTTGGTTACGTTTTGGTTTTAAGCTCATTAATTCTGTTGATGATCTGATTGGTGGCGTTTCCTGCTGCAGATGCTATGTGCTGAGTTCAGCTGCCTGCCCGATTTTTGTGTTTAGCGTGGTTGGGATAGCTGTGGTTCAAAACTTGCTCCTAATGATTTCAGGATGTCTGAGAACACAACTTTCCCAATCTACCCAACGCTGCCACCTAATTCCCACCTTGTCTGGCCAGGGGGAGAGATTCAGAGCGTGGGGCTGAAGGGAGCTTGGCCATCTCGCTGTCTTTCTAGACTGATGGTGTTTATCCCTCCCCAGTTCTGTCCAACCAAGGCTGAAGCCCGAAGGAGTGCTGCGAAGATTGCGCTAATGAACTCGGTCTTTAACGAGCATCCCTCCCGGAGGATCACAGATGAGTTCATAGAGAAGAGTGTTTCAGAGGCCCTGGCATCTTTCAACGTAAGGTTTCTCCGTGCCCAAACACTGCGATTGATGGGGACGGATTGACTGGGGAAAAACCTCAAATCACGGGAAGAGAAGTTTTCTTTGACATCTGGAACTCTTTATGTCAGGTTTTTTCAGTGACTTCAGAGCATTAAAACTTTAACTGTAGCTCTAATTCCTGTTCTCCTGCTTCCCCTCCCACATGGTCTCACTCTTGAGTTTGATTGTGCTGCCCTCAGCTCAGGGGTGGGACAATAGGTTTGAGACATTGATTCATGTGGCCCTTCTGTGACCGGGTTGTTACGTTGGCTAGTTTTCTTAAAACCAAATGTTTTCCAGAAATGTTAGTTTCTAGCAGCGGGAGCTTTGCATTCTTCTTTTACTGCCCTAATTATACCTTATCCTGGAGGGAGTTCTTGCTGCGCAGTCACATGGCACTCGATGGTGCCCAGAGTATTGTAAGAACTTTGAAATCGCCATGATGGGCTGCAGAAAAAATCCCATTTCAATTGGCATTGTCAAAAGCAGAGGGGGCTCCGTTGCTCTGAGAGAGCTGCAGTGAACAAAGCAGGTATTCGAGGCTGAATTAGGCTGGTAAACACATCTGCCGACACGAGGCTGAGGTGCGTAAGGCTTAATCTGAGATTGAATTGCTGAAGTGGATGTGATGGAGCAGAAGCAGCCCGCTCGGTCAGGAAGTGCGGCTCAGGTGTGAAATGTCTCTTGCAGGGCAATCGGGAGGAAGCTGATAATCCCAACACCGGGATCGGTGCTTTCCGCTTCATGCTGGAATCCAACAAGGGAAAATCGATGCTGGAGTTCCAGGTACAGTTCAGAATGTAATGACGTGGTTCAAGGAGGGGTTGGTTCGATCTCTCAGCTACATCCGTAGTGCTTTACATTCAGAACGAAAGCGGTGCCTTCCTCTTAGAACACAACTCAGGATTTGTGGCACTTTCAGGTGCTAGTATAGGAGTGAAATACTTCGAATGGGGCCTCTCTCCGTAAATGTTCTTTGATATTTGCACGGCTCAGTATTGTGAAAGGGTCATGCGTTCTTATGGTCCAGTGTTCTCAGGGACATAGCATTTAGGGAACTGGTGCTGGAGGTGCAGAGGATACCTCCAGGTACCTTCACTCATGGCATTAAATGAGCCATTTCATTTGTGGTTTTTATTGCCTCCCTGTAAAATGGGAGAGATCTCACTTCCCTTGGGAAAGCTGGTGAAGATCTTTCATCCAAAGGCATTTTGATTGTGGAATTAGGAGTGTTGATTACTGTCATTACGTGCCCTCAGACCACAGCATTATCTGAGCAGTCTTCGTATCCTACTGAAATACACTCGGTCTGTCTCTCGTTACGACAAAACATCTGTGAAATGAAAAGTAGAAACTGCTGAAGGAAGCTGCTATAGCACTTACCAGCTCTTGGTAATGGAGCAGAAGGACTCCGTGCAGAACAGATGACCGAGAACTGAGATTCTTCTGGGCTTTATTCCAGCCTTTCTGGGGAAACTGCTCTTACGAGCAGAGCAGAGCAGCCAGGTAAATAAGACTGTTTAGAGCACTCTGAATTCTGCTTGTGATTTGATAGCCTTTGAGCACGCTCCTCGTCAAGCAGGATGCTTGTCCCTACACATACAGAGACCTTGTTACGGCAGTGCTTTGAGATTCGTGAGTCCTTTTAATGAAAACTTGGCCTTCAAAGGTAGCTCAAAACAACTTTTGTGCAGCCAACTGTAATGCACCGACTGGAACTGGATTTTTAGAAGAGGAGAAATGAGACCATAACTCTGCTCCAGACAGTGAAGCAGGGTTTGGATGCATCTCAAAGTAGGCGTCTTAATTCTATAGCACTGCTGTATTTGGGGTTTTTTGCTGTAGGCAAACTTTTCCCGAAGCTGACTTCTTGCCTGGCTTGTTTCCCTCGAATGGAAATACTCAGTAGGAGGAAGACAGAAGTGTTTATATTAATGGTCCTGTTTACACAGCGTGACTCTGTTATGTATATTCCTTAGGCTGTGTTTGTCTTTGGGAAGCCTGACTAATCCCTGCGAGTTTATGAAGGGAAATTTGTGTGGCCTTGAGAGAGAGCTGTTTGCTTGGAAAACACTGAATTGTCACCCGCTCCGGCTGGTGGTGTATCTTGGAGGCTGCGAGATGCCAGAGTCTTGTGTGCAGAATCCTGAAATCCCTGGGGCAAAGTGAAGCATCAGCGTCTTTTGTTCTCTAATCCACTCATCTGGTTGGGGGATTTTTATATGGGGGGTGGAGCTGGGCTTTGCCTTTGCATCGTGGCTCTGAGCATGGTGGTGGTGCCTTCCGCCTCCCCCGCTTCTGTGCTTTTCTTGTCTTTTTGGTAGATCTTTAATGCTGGAAGTCTTTTGTTTACAGCCTCCAGATTTTGCAAACATCCTCTGTGATCCTTGCAATTGCAGAGGACTGGGCGTGATGTTGCAAAGTCCTGTTCGGCTCCTTGTTCCCGTAGCTAGAAACCAGTTTGTAGGGCTGAACCCTCGTCCCCACATTTGTTCGCAGCCTGACTGCCCCTTGCCGTTGCAGGAGCTGATGACCGTCTTCCAGCTCTTGCACTGGAACGGCAGCCTGAAAGCCATGCGGGAGCGGCAGTGCTCGCGGCAGGTGAGTCCAGGCGCCTTGAGACGTTATGTTTTAAGTCTTTTAGCGTTGCAACAACCTTCCCTTAGCTGGCGAGGAAGCCAGACACTACTAAGCGCCGTGTGTCCCGTGTAGTGGCTTGTCTTTTCTAAGATGTATGTGTCCCTTACCACCAGGAGGTCCTGGCTCACTACTCCCACCGTGCACTGGACGATGACATAAGGAACCAGATGGCCATGGACTGGGTGAACAGGGAACAGAACAGCCCAGGGGCCCTTTCCAGAGAGCTGGCTTCGACGGAGAGAGAGCTGGACGAAGCCCGCCTGGCTGGGAAGGAGCTGCGTTTCCACAAGGAGAAGAAAGACATCCTGATGCTGGCAGCCGGCCAGCTGGGGAGCATGCACCCCTCCAATTGCTAGACTCTGGCCAGCCGGTCCTTGTGCCAACACCTCCATGCCCACGGGATCCACCCCCGTCTCACCTAAAGCATATAACGCCTCTTCCAGAATTGTAGCCCGTTTGCACATTTTAAAGATTTTTTTTTTTTTTTTTTAAAAGGCGAAAAAAGCTCCTTGCTTCCAGGCCCCTCCTGTCTGCTAGAGAATTCCTTCTGTCACATTTTTTTTTTTTTTTTTTTTTTAAAGACAGCACTAAAAATGCAGCCTTTCAGTATTACCGCTGAAGACCTCCCCTCTCCGTTGGTACTATCGAGTTGGCAGCATTCCATGAAATGTAGCATTTCCTCCAGAAAGCTGCTGTTCTCTGGAGCTGCTGGCATCCAGACCTGTTTTTTATTATTATTATTATTTCTGCTACTATAGGACACATTCTCTTTAACACTACAAGGGAAGCTGCGTGGGGAGATATTCCTAAGTGTGGAAAAGGGATTTAAAAATGTGATTTTGTTTTGGCCACAGGGTTCCAGTCCCAAGTCCGGGCAGGATTTGCCCTCACCCCTACAACCATTGGGTGGCTGTGGCTGTCCCTGCGTTTCCCTCCTGGGGTAGGACTGGGTTTATTCTCCAAGTAAATAACGCACCTAATAACAGACTACGAGGCCGCGCGGTTCTTAAGGGATTGGATTTGGCAGCTTAATTAATCCGCACCAGACGGAGCGTCCTGCTCCGCTGCTTTTCAATCCTCTCTGGGTCCTTGTGGTGCTCAGCACAGTCTGGCCGGGTGGAGATGCTGAAATCACATGAACTGGCCGGTTGATTTTGCTGGAAATGGAGCATTGGTGGCGTTTTTTTGGCTTCTCCAGCCAAGCTGGGGAGATGCAGATTTATATTTTTTTTAAATCATGCAAGAAATGGGAGATGGACACACTGTTCTCTCCGGAGCAGCTTCTAAATCAAATGTCAGACTTGGCCTTTCCAAGGAAGGTTTAAAAAGCTGTGCCAGAGTTTTGGAACTCACTAGCAGTAAGAGGGGAAACTGCTCAGCTTCTTTCCCTGAAGCGCCTTGCAGATACCAGGCTTTGTGAACTAAAACTGTGTTTAAACCTTTTTTTAAACAGAAATTGTGTTTAATCCTTTGCACCAGAGCACAGAGCCAGCCGCAAGCAGCCAAAGCTCTGATGAGGGTTTGGCCTCAGATGAAGGGGTCTGACCCTTCACTGCACCTAGTTTACACTGCCCAGCTCCCTCCGTAGCCAAAAACCCACAGGTTTTGTGGACAATTCTTAAGATTTCTGGTAGGGCTGAGCAGTTCTCCAGGACAGCGGATCGTGCTGAGCTGTTCCTGGGGATAAAGGGAATGGCACAAGGGCTGGACTGGACAAAACTCTTCAGAGCTTCTTCCCTGTAAATGGGCAACGCCACGTTCCCAAAACAAAGTCCTCTAGATGCACTATTTTTTTAAATGAATAATTCCCTGTTCTTTGCATATGTAACACTGCTAAATCCGTATCATGTTTAGAGTTTAAAAAAAAATATGCCCTTGCTGACTTTAAAGTGTTCCTGGAGCTCAAGTTCAGTCGACGCATTCAAGGTAACTCCTATATCCCAGGGGAGGCAGCAGCAGGAATATCCATTGAAGGCAGACTTAAATTTGCCTTTTTTCAGTGCAGCTTTGAGCTTTCTCGGGTGCTTTTCCCCTGGGGAGAGGTACAAACCCTTGGGGACGTAGCTTTTCCCAAGGACAGCCGCCCCTCGTCCTCTCCTTCATCGGAGCGTGGCGGCGGGCGGAAATTCCAGCAATATTCTTTGTTTTGAGATAGAAATTTAAAAAAAAAAATCACATTATCTGTAGGTATTCTAGTTTTGTATCCTTGTCCTAACAAGCCTGTTTTGTGTTTTTTATATATATTTTTTATATGCAGCCTCTTTACACAGCAGTATTAATGTTTAACGTGTTTATAAATGTGATTGTAAATGTTGTGGAGTTTGTGCTTTTTTTACAGGCTGGCAATATTTGGGCCTTATATTTGGAATTTAATCAGTTGCTGTAGGAATAGCGTGGAGCCCAGTGTCTCTGCTCCACACACAGTGTCATTCTGTGGGTGACACGGTGATTTATCCCAGGGTCCGACCTCGCAAATGAGGGAACCCCCAAAAACCCCCTTTTTTGGCACTTATGTGCATTTTGCACATTGAGATGTTAACGTTTCTAGCAAAACTCTGGAAATCCGCCCTGTGGGGTCATCCACATGCTGTTTGGGATGCTGCTGCAAAAGAAATCGGGGAGGATTGTGGTGTTTCCGCTGGTCCAGGCGGAAGGGAAGAGGAAAAAACAATATTCCCTGACCTGCGGTTTTTGGGAATTGGGGCATCAGTTTTCAGTCTCCAGATCCACTGGGAAAGTGATAAATGACCCAATCCGTTTTTTCTCAGCATCCAAAGTGGGGTGTTCTCCTTGTTCAGGCCGGGCAATTAAATGCAAAGCTGAAAGGATAAATCACCGTACGTCGCTGCTGTTTGTACGTATGATTTTATACAATAAAACTAGATTTTTGGGGTCGCTGTGGTGTCTTCTCTCTTCTTTTGGGGCCAGCTGTGCTCCCGGCCTCTCCTTGGGATCGTCACTACGTGGGGGCTTGTACCCCGGGAGCAGCCAGGCTGGTGCCGCCCCGGGGGGTGACAGCGGTCCCAGTTTGGCCCCAGTATGTTCCCGGTTCGGAGGGGGGAAGAGGCGGTTCGCCCTTCCCATCGTGGCAGCGCGGGCGGGACGAGTTGCTTTGACCTCCCCAAGATGGCGGCGCGGGCGCTTCCGTCGCGCGCCCTCTCCAGGGCGGCAGCGCATCCGGCGCGCTTCCCGGCCTGCACCGCGGCGGCGGCAGCGAGAGCGGTAAGATGGCGGACGTCCTGGATCTGCATGAGGCGGGAGGCGAGGACTTCGCTATGGACGAGGATGGCGACGGTGAGGGCGGTGCTGGCGCTGGTCCGTAACGGCCCGGCCGGCCCGGTTCCCCCTTGCGTCGGGGTCCCGCCTCCTCCGGCTCGGGGCCCGGCTCGCCGCCGCACCCACTCCCACCGGGGCCTGTCACCCCCGCTCCCGTGTCGTTCCCCCCTGTCGGTCTCGGCTCAGCTCGGAGCCCGACCCCCGGATCCGTTAGTCCCGCTTCGAGCCCGTCCCGCCGCTCCTTGATGGGGCCTGTCCCCTCTTCGGTGTGCCCAAGCCTGGCCCGGTTGCCCCCCGCTCCCCACAGCCGTCGGTGCCGGGCCCGGGGGAGTCCTGACCAGCCCTGGAGGGGGTCCTGCCCGGGTCCAGGGGGGTCCTCCCCGGTCCGGGGAGACCTGACCGGTCTGGGCGTTCTGCTGGGCCCGGGGCGGTTCCTGCCCGGCCCTGGGAGGACCTGATCGGTTCCGGGGAGGGCTGTGTCCCGTTGACCGTGGGAGAGTCCTGCTCAGCCCCAGGAAGGTCCTGCCTGCTCTGGGGGGTTCTGCTGGGCCCGGGAGTCATGCCTGGCCTTGGGGGTCCTGCCCAGCCCGGGGCCATGGTCTGGGTCCCCCTCCCCAGTTCCAAACCACTCCCCTCTCCACTGCAGAGAGCATCCACAAGCTGAAGGAGAAAGCCAAGAAGCGGAAAGGCCGAGGCTTCGGTTCAGGTGAGGAGCACCTGACGCACCCATCTCTCCTGCACCCACTGGGCACCGCAGTGGCCCTGACCCCTCCGGGCCTCGCTCTCCCAGTGTGGCGTAAACACTTTGGGAAGGGGGCTGGTGTGAAACCCTGGCTGCCTTTGTGCTTTTGGGGGGGGGTTAAATGGGTTTGTGGTTGTCTGAGCCTTGCTCTGCTCCTGGGTGATGGCACTAGTCACCCATTTCTCTTTCCCCCCCCCTTCGCTGTGCCCAGAGGAGGGCTCGCGGGCCCGGGTGCGTGAGGACTATGACAGCGTGGAGCAGGACGGGGATGAGCCAGGCCCGCAGAGGTGTGAGTATCACTGGAGACACCTCCCCAGCCCTCACCACAGGGAGATGGTAGGGGAACACGGGGTGTTCGGCTCCATATTGGGGTTCAGACCTTACTGGGACAGAGCCTGTCCCCACCTTGATGGGATTTATCCCTGGCTAAGCCAAGAGTGTTGGTTCCATCCAAGGTTCCATCTCCCCACCCATGTATGCCTTCCCCCCCCACACCCAGGGAGGGGGGGGACCCCTTCCCTGAGACACCCACGCAGCCAGTGTGGGAGCATGCCCTGTGCTTGGCATCACTCTTATCTCTTTCACACCTCAGCGGTGGAGGGCTGGATTCTCTTCGTCACGGGGGTTCACGAGGAAGCGACGGAAGAAGACATCCACGACAAATTCGCGGAGTATGGCGAGATAAAAAACATCCACCTGAACCTCGACAGACGGACGGGCTACCTGAAGGTAGGGGGGGCTCAACATGGGCTGCGCTTGTCCCTTGAGCCCCTTGGTGGCTTTGCTGCCTCCGTTTTGGCTTATGGGGTGCTTGAACTTGTCTGTGTGGCACCAACTGGATGCGAAATACGTTTGTGCCTCCCCTTCTCTGGCTTTGCTGCAGAGGCTGGAATCAGGCAGGGTTCAGGGAGGGATTTTTCCTGTGTCCGGCCCCTCATGGGGTTTCTCCCTGCCAGGATGGGCCGTGGCTCACGCTCCCTCCCTCCCCCCTCAGGGATATACTCTGGTCGAGTACGAAACCTATAAAGAGGCGCAGGCAGCCATGGAGGGGCTGAATGGCCAGGAGCTGATGGGGCAGCCCATCAGCGTGGATTGGTGCTTCGTGAGAGGGCCCCCGAAGGGAAAGAGAAGGTAAGGGCCGAGCCGCGGGCGAGCTGGGGGCTGGCTTGTCCTCCCAGACGAGAAAACCCTTCCCCGGAGTGGAGCAGAGGGGCAGAATCCCCCCCTCACCCTGCTGCCCACGCTGCTGGGGATGCAGCCCAGGCTGTGGGAGGTTCTGGGCTGCCAGCGCATGTTGCCAGCCCATGGCCAGCGTTTCCCCCCCAGCACCCCAAGCCCTTCTCTCAGGGCTGCTCTCCATCTCTCCATCCCTCCATCTCTCCATCCCCAGCCTGGGCTGGCACCGGGGGCTGCCCCCACCCTGGGGCAGGACCCTGCACTTGTCCTGGTTGAACCCCATGAGGGTCACACGGAGCCACTTCTCCAGCCTGTCCAGGTCCCTCTGGATGGCATCCCGTCCGTCATGAGTGTCACCGCACCACACAGCTTGGTGTCACCTGCAGCCTCGCTGAGGGTGCCCTCCATCCCCCTATCCATGCCATCAGTTGTGGCCCCAGTGCAGACCCTTGAGGGACACCAGTCATTACTGGTTTCCACTTGGACATTGAGCCGTCGACTGTAACTCTTTGGCTGTGTCCATGCAGCCACTTCCTTGTCCATCCGTCACACCACACCACTCTCCACTGTAGTGGTGGACCGTATACAGGTAGATCATAGAATCATAGAATTGCTGAGGTTGGAAGGGACCTTTAAGATCATCAAGTCCAACCATTAACCTACCTAAATTGATGATGACATCATTTGTCTGCCAATGACATCATCATAGAAAGCCACTAAATTAGTGAGGGTGAAATCACCACGTGGGCTCCAAATGCTGGTAAACCACGCTCTGTCCTCTCTTCCAGGGGTGGGCGCCGGCGGAGCAGGAGTCCGGACAGGCGACGCCGATGATGGATCTTCATTCCTACCCATGCGTTCCAAGTCCAAACTGGGAGAACTGGGAGGGGAGGGGGTGGGGGTGGGGATGTTGTACACTGGGGGCAGGGCATTTGAGGAATAGCTGGAGGAGTAAAACAGTTCATCACTTTGGCAGAATTGCTTCTTACCAGATTTTATTGTTTTCAAACAAGAAAAGCGGAGTGAAGAAGCAACACCTGAGGTTTTCGGGGGGAGCATTTCACTCGCGTTCGTGGCGGGTGCAGCCCCCGTGGCCTGGGGACATCCCAACCCCCCACGTTTTTAAGCATTTTGTTACGCCTGCGAGTGACCTGGCATTTTGGCCACTCTTCTTTTGGAGAAAGTTGTTTTCTATACCCCAGGCAACCGTTCCTTACATCTCCTGAGGGGTTTATTGTGTTGACTTTATGTTTGCGCATGAACTCAGCCTTTTAAATAACACTGATTTTGTGTAAAATTGTCCTCTTATTATTTGTCCTTAATTAAACATTCTGAGAAGCTGTAACCAAGCCCCAGTTCCTTTCGTGCCTCGCTGCTAATTTTAGATTCGCCTAAAACCAGTCAATGTCACTGTCACAGGTGTCAATCTTGGGGCTGGCGGTAGAACAACTTATTAGCTGAAAAAGCCATTTTTCTTTAAAATAGTGTTTGGAAGCGACAGCTTTATTTAGCCGCATGCTGTTCGCTGTGGGATCTGCGGCCTTTCTGTGTCACTCAGCTCCAGGAGCATTGAATTCTCCCCGCACCTCCAGCGCAGGTGAAAGGGCATGTTTTAAATTTGACATTTTTTGATCCCCAAAACGACCCCCTGCTGCGTCTTTTAAAGGAATTTCTGCCCCAGATTTTGCTTTCTGCCTGATGCTTTGCTTCTGGCTTAGTCGTTGCTGGTGCAATGAATTCCTGCCTGGCACAGATGATGTGCCGGTGATGTTGCAGTGCCAGCTCTGGTTTCCCCCGGCCCAAAGACAGGATTCTGCTGAGAAAATAATGGGAATTTATTGCCAAGTGGCTTCATGGTGGCGCAGAGCCCTCGTGTCACCCCCTGCCCTTCTTTTGGGGGCCGCTGTGGCGTCCAGCCTGGCCTCCCTGTCACATGAAGCTCTCCACTGTCCTCCTGCGACACAGCTCGCACCCCCGGCCTGGCGGAGCTGCCGCCGCCATCACCTCCAGCTGGTGTTTTTCAGCTTCCCCCAGGCTGTTCCCGGTTCTCCGGGTTGGCACCACCGCGGTGGAGATGTGGAAGGAACCCGTGAGGGCAGAGGCAGCCTCCTGCTCGTGCTGGCGGCGGCTGCAGCGGCAAATGCGCCACATCTCCCTGCGGAAATGCACCGTGAAAAGCCCATAGACGAGCGGGTCCAGGCAGGTGTTGAAGAGGCCAAAGAGGAAGAGGATGTGGCTGAGGGATGGCGGCACCTTCTCCCGGGTCAACATCTCCGGGGAGAACCAGTACCAGAGGCCCAGGAGGTAGTAGGGTGTCCAGCAGACGATGAAGGTCAGGACGATGACGATGGACATCTTGAGCGTCCGCATCCTGGCCCGGGGGATGTTGTCGTAAGAGCGACGGAGCTGGATCTCCTGGGAGGAGGCTGCAGGGCGCGAATGGAGCAAGAGGTGGGAAGGAGAGGGCAGGAATTAGGTTAATTAGACAGTTGGGTTAATGAGCTGGGGAGGGAGAAGCGGGATGCGGGACTGCAGGGAGGTGGAAAAGGAAGAGAAAAGGGGTGGAGGAAGAGCCCCAGCACTCACCGCGGGGGTCCTTCATCCTGCCCGAGATGGCAGCGAGGATGCGGCCGTAGCAGAGCACCATGACAAGGAGGGGCAGGAGGAAGAGGCAGGCAAAGGTGAACATGTTGTAGAGCGTCTCCTGCCAGTGCGCTCCAAAACTCCCCACCGTCGCGCACTGCACGAAGCGCCGTGGCCGTGACCGGCTCACCGTGCGGAACACGAACGCCTGCAAGGAGGCAGGAGGCCATCAGTGCCCTTCCTCCCCTCTGCCATCGTCATCATCATCCCACCCAAGGTGGTGACATCCCCTCCTGACCTCGGGGCTGAGGGTTCACCTACCTGGGGCAGGGCCAGCAGGGCACTGAGCCCCCACGCTGTGCACAGCATGGTCTTGTTCCTCCTCTCAGCGCAGCCCAGCACCAGGGGGTTGACAATGGCGGCATGGCGGTCCAAGGCGATGACGACGGTGATGAAGGCCGAGGCATACATGGCGGCCAACTTGAGGAACATGAGCCCCCGGCACGCCACATCCCCCCCGTACCACTGCACGGTGACATTCCAGGCAGCGTCCAACGGCATCACCACCAGCGTCACCAGCAGATCGGCTGCTGCCAGGTTGGCCATCAGGATGCGGATGCGGGGTGGCCGCCGCTGTGGTGCCCGGGCGGCCGACCAGAGCACAGCCCCGTTGCAGCACACCGAGGAGAGGAATAGGAGGCAGGTGACAGCCACCCGCACCTTGGCTGCTGTGGAGAAGGTGGGCAGCAGGACTGGCTCCTCAATGGCGCAGCTCCGGTTCCCCGCCGTCCCGGTGACATTCATGCTGGCGGTGGCTGCCACCACTGGGCTGGGAGCCTGGGGACCCGCTTGGCTTTGTCCCCGCAGCAGGATGCGGTGAGACTGAGCATCTTTGCCTCCAATCTCCCTGTGGGGTCCTGCTCCTCTGACCTGAGTTTGGTCAGGTCTCAGCCCAGGGGGCGCCCGGAGCGATGGCGCCTGCCTGGGTCCCCTCTTGTTTTCCACACCAGGATGTGGTGCATAAAGGAGCCCCGACCCAGGTTGGGGACAGTGGCCTTGTCCCCACCTTCTCCAAGGGCCCCCTGGCTTGGGGAGCACCCAAGGGTGCAGCTGACCCCCAAGGAGCCCTCAGCACCCAGCAGGATGGGGCTGGTCACCTGTGTCCCCTGGTATCACCCCCTTCTTTGTGTCCCCGGCCAGACCGGGGTCTCCTTCCTCCTCCTTCCTCCTCCTTGCCCGGAGAAGAACCCTGTGGGGGTCAGAAAATCCCTCTGGTCACTGAGAAGGGGACAGCGGGGGGTCCTGTGACCGGCCTCACTCCCTGTCCTCACGTTTGCGGAGGAGCCATGTCCTTGTGCCCGGTGCCCCAGGAACCGCCCCCTATGTCCCCTTGTCCTCCGTGGGGTGGTTTTAGCCGGGGGGGGATGCAGGGGGGACTCTGGCTGTCCCATGTCCCATCCCCTGCTCTGCGACAATGTCCTCCACCCCATTGCCCCCATCCCCATCGATACCTCCCATTTCCCAGCGCCACTCCAGTCTGTCCCGCGCACCCCTGCCGTGTCCCCCCCCCCAGCAGTGTCCTCAGCCCCAGCAGTGCCCCACACAGTGTCTCCAAGCCCCAGCAGTGTCCCCAGCCCCAGCAGTGTCCCCCAGCAGGGTCCCCCAGCAGTGTCCCCAGCCCTGGCAGTGTCCCCAAGCCCCAGCAGTGTCCTGGAGTGTCGTCCCCAGCCCTGACAGTGTCCCACAGCAGCGTCCCCAGCCTCAGCAGGGCCCCATTGCAGTGTCCCCAGCCCCAGCTGTGTCCCCAAGCCCTGATGATGTCCCCAGCCCTGGCAGTGTCCCACAACGATCTCCCCAGCCCCAGCAGTGTCCCCAGCAGTGTCCCCAAGTCCCATCACCGTTGCCAAGCAGCAGCAGAGCCCCACAGCAGTGTCCCCAAGCCCTATCAGTGTCCCCCAGTGGTGTCCCCAAGCCCCAGCAGTGTCCCCCGGCAGCAGCAGTGCCCCACAGCAGTGTCCCCAGCCCCGGCAGTGTCCCCCGGCAGTGTCCCCAAGCCCCAGCGGTGTCCCCCAGCGGTGTCCCCCAGCAGTGTCCCCAGCCCCGGCAGTGTCCCACGGCAGTGTCCCCAAGCCCCAGCGGTGTCCCCCAGCGGTGTCCCCCAGCAGTGTCCCCAGCCCCGGCAGTGTCCCCCAGCCCTAGCGGTGTCCCCAGCCCCGGCAGTGTCCCCCAGCCCCAGCGCTGTCCCCAGCCCCGGCAGTGTCGTCCCCCCCCGGTGCAGTACCCTCCGCAGTGCTGCCGCCCCGCGATGCCGCAGCCGCCGCCCGCCCCGGCCCGGCCCGGCCCGGCCCATCCTCCCGCTGCGGCACCGGCCCGGCCCCCCCCGCATCCCCCGGCACCGGCCCGGCCCCCCCCCAGCAGTCCCCGGCCCCGGCCTGGCCCCGCCGGCAGCCCCCGGGCCACCCGCACCCCCCAGTACCGCGCCGCAGGGCTGCGGGGTGTCCCCCCCCGCACCATGGGGGTCCCTGCCACCCCCCTCACCACCCCCCCCACACTGGCACAGGGGCTGAGCCTGTGCCCACCCGCTGGGACCTCCCCCCGCTATCCCCACAGAGAATGGGGGGGGCCGCGCTGCCCCCTCCCACGGCCACACCGCTGCTCAGGACCCCCCCCAGTGAGACCCATCAGGGCCCCCTGACCAGATGTGCTGGCACCCAGATGTACCAGTACTCGGGGACCATGGCACCCATACGTTTTGGCACCCGTATGTTTTATCAACCCAGATGTGCCAGCCCACGTGCACACGGTGCCCAGATGTTCTGGCACCCAGACCCAGCTGCGACAGTCTTCGTAAAGCCTGGTACCCAGATGTGCCAGCACCCAGGCACGCTGGCACTCAGACGTGCCAGCCCTCCTACAACCTGGTACCCAGCTGTGCTGTGACCCAGCTGTGCTGCCATCCAGATGTGCCGTTCCCACGTGCACCCGGGTGCTCAGATGTGCTGTGACCTAGTTACGCCGGTGCCTAGGCGTGCCAATCCCCGTGCACATGGTGCCCAGGCGTGCTGGCACCCACCCAGATGTGCCAGTCCTTGTGCACCCAGGTGCGTCCAGATGTGCTGGCCCCCGACCTGCCCATGCCCAGGGTGAGTGCTCCCCCCCACCCCCGGCCCCCACGACTCTTGGAGACAGGCCGAGCTCTGCTGGAGCCTTTATTCACCGGAACGCCGACAGCAGGTGCCCCCCCCCCCACCTCCGCCCGCTCCCACCCCAGCACCCTCCTTGCTGGGACCCTGCGCCCCAAAAATGTGAGGAGACACCCCCCTGGGGAGGGACTGTCCGGGGAACCGCGGTGGGTCTGGTTATTGCTCACAGCACCCAGCTCCCGGCAGTGCCTGGCACTGGCGGGGACGTGGGACCCCCCAAACATGGGGCAGGTCAGGCAGTCGTCAGCTGCTGCTGAGCTCCATAGAGAAAAGCAGTGCTGGGAGGATGAGGAGGGAGCAGGAGGAAGACACAGGGGAGCCCTGGGGGTGGTGGTGGGACGTTACACACTGGCTCCTGAAGGAATTTGGGGTCGTGCAAAGTTTCTGCCCACGGCAGCAATGGAAGAATTGTCATGTGCCTGCAGTCATCAGTAGGGTTCAGAGTGAATGTTGCCACTGCCTGCATGAGGAGGCCCCATGCTGGCACGAGAGCAGCCGGGCAGGGACAGAGCAGCCGCCCCAGAGGGGGTCTGTTCATGGGCGGGGGTCCCCAAGGATGCTGGGAGCAGGACCCAGGTGTCCGGGTGCCACTCCAGGTTTGGGGGTGATGTCCCTAACTGCCGGGTTCCAGGGCCACGCTGCTCTGGAAGGTGGCCAACTGCCGCATCTCCTCCGTCTGCATCGAGTGCCGGCGCAGCAGCTTGCGTCGTCCCTTGGGCGAGCCACGGGGGCCGGGGGGGTGCGGGCCAGGGTGCAAGGGGGGCAAGAAGCCAGCCCTCCCAGAGGCCAAGGGCTCCAGCAAGAGCGTGCCGGAGCCACGACGCTCCAGCAAACCGGGCGGGCGCCGACGGGTGGCCGGAGGCGACTCGCTGGCTGGCAGCGGCATGGCCGAGCCCTCCATTTCAGGAGGGTCCCAGCGAGGCGGTTTGACCCGCGCCGTTTCAGGGGCCGTGTTGCGACGTGCCAATGGCTGTGGGCAAGCAGGGGGCACCCGTTCAGCCCAGGTGGCCCCTGGCAGCCCGGCAGCCTCACGGCCCTCCACGCTGTGCCGCCGTGGGCGCCCACCCAGGCTCAGCCCCTCCATCCCCGCCACCAACGTCTCAGGGGGTCCCCGCGTCCCCTCTGTCCCTGGGGCCACCAACCCCCAGGGCTCAGAGTTGAGGCGCTTCAGCGGCCGCGCCCGGGCACGGGGTGGGTCTGGCGCGGCAGCGGTCGGTGCCGGTGGTGGCGGGGGGAAGCAGAAAACATCCCTCTCCTCTTCCTTCTCGCTGCCGGCTGGTGACGCCGCCGTCCGCACCTCAATGTCAGAAGGCGACATGCAAAGGGCTGGGGAACGTTTCTCCTCCAGCCCTGGCGACGGGGGCGAGTTTAGGTATTGGCGCGTGGTTTTGGTCCCTGAGGGTGAGGTGTCAGTGGTGATGATGATCACCTCCTTCCCTCGGGCTTTGCAGGCATCCAGCAGCACCTGCAGTGTCTCCCGGTCCCCCCGGTTAATGGCATACACCAAAGCAGAGGCTCCAGCATAATCACGAGCACTGGGATCGGCACCGTGGGCCAACAGAATGGTGGCTACTGCCGGCCCGGCACGTTCGGCGCAGGCGTGCATCAACGCCGTCTTGCCCGTTTTATCGGGAATGTTGGGATCGGCGCCGTTTTCCAGCAGGTACCGCACCATGCGGGGCTGCTCCAGTGGGTCAGCGTAACCGGCCCGGCATGCGGCCATCAGCGGTGTTTGCCCGGCAGCATTGCCCTCGTTGATGTAGGCTCCCCCTTCCAACAAGAGACGGGTGAGACGGAATTTGCCCTGTGCCACAGCACGCAGCAAGGCCGAACCGTCCGCTGGTAACATGGTTAAACCAGGGGGGCCAGCAGCACCGGGTGGGCGGTGGACGGGGCTGGGCATGGCGGCGCTTATGGCAGCGGGGACGGCAGATGGTTGTGCTGGTCCGGGGGCGTCCCTTGCTCACTGCAATGGGACACAGCACATGTTGAACCTCCCCCACACCGAACCCACCCAGGATGGGACAGTCTCCCCCCACCTCAGTTTCCCGAGCTGGGTCCCAGGAGGGGATGGTTCCCGTGGATGCCATCAGCTGTCCCGGCGCAGCCCTGAGCCCCCCAGGCCTCTCTGCCGCTGCCTCTGGGCTGTGCCCACCTGCCTGCGCCCCTCCTCCACACCCCTGTCCTGCTGCCTGTTACCCCTCCTGCATCCCCATCCCCTACCCACGTCCCCTGCCTGTCCCCCATCCGCGCCCCCCCGGCCTCTGTTCCCTCCCGTACTCCCCCAAATCCTCTTCCTGCACCCCCTCCTTGCACCCCCCATTCCCTGCCTGCATCCCCTGCCCGTACCCCCATTCCCTGCCTGTACCCCCCTCCTGTGCCCCCCCTGCATCCCCTGCCTGTACCGCCCTCCTATATCCCCCCCCTGCATCCCCTGCCCGTACCTCCCTCCTGTAACCCCCCCTGCATACCCTGCCCATACCCCCATTCCCTGCCCGTACCCCCCTCCTGTGCCCCCCCTTCATCCTCTGGCCCTACCTCTGTGCTGTACCCCCCTGCATCTCCTGCCCGTACCCCCATCCCCTGCCTGTATCCCTGCCTGCCCGGTTCCCATGGCGACCGCAGCTCATCCTGCTCCTCAGCTCTCTGACCAGCCAAGAAAATGGGGGAGAAACCACCATCCTTCCAATTCCCCCCAGTTCTCCAGCCTGGCTGGTGGCTGCCACCGAGCAAGACACCGGGCTGCCACCGAGATTGGGCCTGGCACTCACGGCTGCACCGTCTCCCCCTGGGTAGGGGAGACACCGCAGAGAGGAGACCCCCCATCCCAGCCCCTCTCTCCCCCCATCCCTCTTTTCATCTTTTACCATGGTAACCGGAGCGTGGTATCCCCCAGCGACAGGTCCCGGTCCCAGGTGCCCTGGGGATGGAGGTGTCGGGGACATCGCCCGGTAGCCGCCATCCCAGCCTGCCGCCGGCATAGCGGGGGTGTGGAGGGGAAGGCAGGGGAGGTTATTTGGAGGGTTTTTCCCCCCCCTGCATCACTATTTTTGGCAGCTGCTGGCGCGGGGGGCGGGGGGGGAGCTGGAGCGGGATGAATCACCCGGCGGCGCAGCCGGCAACGAACCCGCTGCGCGGAGCTGCCTGCGCGGGGGTGCGAGGGAGAGAGCCATCATGGGGCCAGAGAGATGCCATGGGACCAGGGAACTGCTATGGGGCCTGGCACGGTGGGGCTGGGGGCCATGGAGCATTGGAGACCTGGGGGAGCACGGGGCAGCAGGGCTGGGGGTTCACAGGGCAGTGGGCCTGAAGGGGAGGGTCAGAACACAGCAGGGCTGGGGGGTCACATGGCAGGGGGGCCCAGCGCAGTGGGGCTAAGGGCCATGGGACATTGGAGACTGGGGGGCCCGTGGGGCAGCGCGGCTGGGGGTCCCAGCACAGTGAGGCTAGGGGGTCACAAGGCAGTGGGGCTGGGGGCTATGGGGCAGCGAGGCCCCAGTGCTCGGGAGCTGAGATGCCCGTAGGGCGCTGGGGGGCCTCTGCGCCCCCCGTTTCGCCCCCCCCGCCCCATTCATCCCCGTCCCAGCCCCATTCATTCATTCATTCATGCCTTCCCTCCGCCCCGCCCCTCGCCCCGCCCCCTACCCTTTGATTGGCTCCGCCACCCGCAAATCAGCGCGGCGCAGGTGCGTAGGCCCCGCCCTCTCCCGAACCCTGCGTATCCGCAGCGGCCCCGGACGCACGTGGAGTGGCTGCGCGTGCGCGGTGTGAGTAACCGGGACCGGGGCGGGGGGGGCTCCGGGAGGGAGCGGGACGAGGGGGACTGTCCCATGTGCCCCCCCTGTCCCGCCCGTGTCCCCCCCGTGTCCCCCGGGGGCTGCGCCGTGTGCCCTCCAACGTATCCCCCCGTGTGTCCCTCCCACTTCCCCGTGACCCTGGGGGGGCTCCTCGCTGTGTCCCTGTGTCCCGTGGGGTGCCTGCCCCACGTCTCACCGTGCCCCGGGGGGGCTGCCCGCTGTCGTGTCCCTCACCATGTCCCCTCGTGTCCCCGGGGAGGGCTGCCCCGTGTCGTGTCCCGTCCTATCCCTCGCCGTGTCCCCATGCCCCGGAGAGGGCTGCCCCGTGTCTTGTCCCCCCCCATGTCGCCTCGTGTCCCGGGGGGGCTGCCCCATGTTCTCCCCACTCACCCCCCGTGTCCGGGGGGGGCTGCCCCATGGCTCCCTGTGCCCCCCCCGTCCCTGCTGCCCCCCTCGCTCCCCTCAAACCTCCCCAGCGCAGGGGGGCTGCCCCCCTCCCCAACAAGGAGGCGCTTATTCTCAACCCCCTGTGTCCCCACAGCGCCCCCCCCCCCGCCCCCCCCCCCCAGCCATGGCGGGCCGAGGCCGGGGTCGGGGCCGCGGGCAGATGACTTTCAACGTGGAGGCGGTGGGGATCGGGAAGGGGGATGCGCTGCCCCCCCCAACCCTCCAGCCCTCCCCTCTCTTTCCGGTAAGTCCTCGGGGGGCTTCCCCCCATCCCTGGTGTCCTTAAAGAGGGGGGGTTCCCTGATGTGTGCGTGTCTCCCCCGGGGGGAGCTGAGCACGGCTGAGCACTGATGCACTTGCTGCATGGGTGCCATCCCCCCCCCCGGCAGCCGCTGGAGCACCGGGCGGCCCCGCTGCCCGGCGGGGAGGAGGGCGAGTACATGCTGGCGCTGAAGCAGGAGCTGCGGGGGGCCATGAAGAACCTCCCCTACTTCGTCAAACCTGGGGCGCCCCGCAGAGGTACGGCGGAAGGGGGGGGGGCGAGGGGGGGGGGGCGATCCTCCTGCACCCCCCCTGCGAGCAGGGAGGGGGGTGTGGGGGGAGAGAGGGTGCCCACCCCACGGTGCCCAGCTCGC
Source organism: Rissa tridactyla (assembly GCF_028500815.1). Classification (NCBI taxonomy): domain Eukaryota; kingdom Metazoa; phylum Chordata; class Aves; order Charadriiformes; family Laridae; genus Rissa; species Rissa tridactyla. Next base: position 796,662 of record NC_071488.1, read on the forward strand.
TGCCCTGCATCACCTCAGCCCCACTGATTCCCCTCCAGACCCCCCAGCCCCATGCCCCCCCCCCCCCCCGCGCCTTTCCATTGGCACTCCCCAGCCCCACTGCTGTGAACCCCCCCAGGCCCACGGTCCCCAGCCCCACTGCAGTGGGACCCCCTCGCCCCGCTGTTGTGATCCCCCCAGCCCCATCACCCCCCCCAGCCCCACTGCATTGGGTACCGCCCCCCAGCCCTGCAGTCCTCCACCCCACTGCATTGTGAGCCCCCCTCCAACCCCATGGCCCCCAACCCCGCTACCCCATAGCCCCCTAACTCCACTGTGTTGGGACAACCCCCCCCCAAGCCCCACAACTCCCCCCAGCCCGTGTTGTGACCTCCCAGCCCAATGGCCCCCACCCTCACTGTTGTGACCCCCCCCAGGCCCACGGCCACCAGCCCTACTGCATTGTGACCCCCCCCCCAGCCCCGTCACCCCCCCCCCCCAGCCCCACTGCATTGGGTCCCCCCCCAGCACCATGGCCCCCACCAGGCCGCATGGTGGCTATTCCCAGCTGGGCTGCCTTGTGCCCTTGGGTGTCCCCAGGGGGGAGTGTGTGTCCCCGGCCCCCCCGCGGTGACCCCCACCTTGTGCTCCCCCAGATATCGAGCGCTACTCGGACAAGTACCAGATCTCCAGCCCCATCGACAGTGCCATTGACTGGAACCCAGGTTTGGGGGGGGGGGGGGAACGGGACAGGGAACCTGGGGGGAGACAGGGACCTGTGGAGGGTGGCGGGGGGGCTCCCGATCCAGCCCCTCACTCTGCCCCACAGACTGGAGGCGGCTGCCACGGGAGCTGAAGATCCGGGTGCGGCGGCTGCGGAAAGGCAGTGAGTGTCCCCTCCTGTCCCCCCCCATCCCCGCCGTGGGGCCAGACTCTGCCCCCCCGGGGGGTAACGCTCCCCTCTGACCCCTCCCCTGCAGGGACCACCATCCTCATCCCCAAGTGCAAGCAGCGGGTTGCACTGGACAAGGAGGAGACCATTAAGAAGCTGGAGGTAACGGGGCCGAAGGCTCGGCCACCGTCCCCTGTGGCGGTAGGGGGGGTCCCCACTGGGGTGGCCCAGCTGGATGTTGGGGGTTAACACCACAGGGGCTCCCCTGAACCCCTCAGAGCCTGGAGAAGAAAGAGGAAGAGGTGACATCGGAGGAGGAAGAGGAGAAGGAGGAGGAAGAAGAAGGGAAAGAAGAGGAGGAAGAGGAGTATGACGAGGAGGAGCATGAAGAGGTGAGATGGGGGGGGGGGACATCCCAGTGGGACCCCAGCTGGGGAGGTGGGTGCAGCCGCCCTGGCCGTGAGGTGGCCCTGCCTGGCAGGGTGGGGGGACATGCGGGTGCCACCCTGACCCCCACCCTGTGTCCTCCCCCTGTCCCCAGGAGACCGACTACATCATGTCCTACTTCGACAACGGCGAGGACTTCGGCGCTGACAGCGATGACAACATGGACGAGGCGGTCTACTGAGCACCCCCACTGCCACACACCCCCCCCCGGGACTCTGGGGTCCCCTGTCACCCCCGCCCCGGGCACCTGGGTCCCCTGTTACCCCCTCCAGAACACCGGGGTCTCCTGTCACCAGCCCTCCTCCTCAACACCAGGGTCCCCTGTCACCAGCTGCCCCCCCCCCTCCAGGGCACTAGGGTCCCCTGTCACCCCCCCTTGGGCCACCAGGATCCCCTGTCACTAGCACACACAGACACTGGGTCCCCTGTCACCTGCCTCCCCAGATGCCTGGGTCCCCTGTCACCCCCTCTGGGACACCAGTGTCCCCTGTCACCCCCCTCCCCGGACACCAGGGTCCCCTATTGCCCCCCTCCCTGTATTTCTGGGTCCCTTGTCGCCCCTCCAGAACACTGGGGTCTCCTGTCGCCAGTCCCCCTCCATGACACTGGGGTCCCCTGTCACCAGCATCACCCACAGGGCACTGGGGTCCCCTGCCACCCCTCCTTGGGACACCACGATCCTCTGTCACCAGCACACACAGACACTGGGTCTCCTGTCACCCGTCACCTCCAGCCGGCAGGTGGCACTTGTGCTCCAGGGATGGAGGGTTGGGACACCGCAGGGTCGGGGCACCCCAGGGTGCTGGCAGCTGGGGGGTCACATGGGGACACCCCCCTGCCCCCCAACTTGGGTGGGGTCCTGGGGGGACTCCTGATCCCCTGCGGGCGGACCTGGGGGGGGAAGGACCACCCAGCCTTGTCCCCAAGCCAGCAGTGGGGTGGGGTCGTCCCTTTTGGAGGCAGTTTTATGGGTGATGGGGGGGGGGGACCCCCCCAAACTGCCCCCCACACCCCCGGCCTCACGCCCCTTTTTGCAGCATCTTTTTAACACTTGGGATTTTTTTTTTAACTTAATTTTGGGTGGATTAAAGTTGACTTCTGTATTTCCAGGTTGTCTTGTGCAGCGGCCTCAACCCGCACGGAGCTTTTGGGGAAGGGCCCGGATAACGGGCTCCCCACGCTGCCCCCCCCCGCCGGAGCACACAGGGGTCTGTTGTTATTGTTTTCCAAGCCCCGCTGCTTCCAGGTCTCCTGAGCTGATCATAAAGAAGCCCTTGTTATTGTAGGGTTCACGGCAAGGGGGGAGCCCTGCCCTGGGAGGGGGAGTTGGGTGCGCCCATGGGTGCAGGGAGCAGCTGTGCCTCCCCCCAGCTTTCTGCCCCACACGTGCAGGGCCGGCTCCTGGCATCGCCCGGGTGCCATGAGTGCCTGGCTGCACCCGGTTTTCCGCCCTGACACCCCCATCGGCTCACGCTCCGGTGCCCCCCTGGCCCTAGCCATGTGGTGGGGCGGCACGTGGCACCCGCTGGGTGCCGGGGAAGGGGGGGGGATGTGTGTGCAAATCGCCAGCTCCTGGAGTCAGGGGGGTGCAGCCGCAGCATGCCCCTGTTCCCCCAGCGCCATGGCAGCAGCTCGGGGGGGGGGGGGGGTTGACCCCAGCACCCCGCTGGGGTTCCCCCAGTCTGGATTAACCCCTTGGCGCTGGATTCCAGCAACACGGGGTGCAGGATCAGGCCCCTGCTCCAGCCCGAGGTGGGGGGGTGAAAGTTTGTGCCTCCCTGGGGAGTGGAGGCGGGGGGGGGGGGGGCGGCAGGGTTTGAACCCCCCCCCCGAGTCTGGGGTGATGCGGGGGGTGCTGGGCTGAGCCCTGCCAAACTCATTGCATGCACCAGCAGTTGAAAAAAGCTGCTGGGAGGGCGGGAAAGGGTTTTTTTTTGGGGTGCAAAAGGTGTTTTGGGGTGGTGGGGGGGAAGGTGTTTCTTGGGGGAGGGGGGGGAAGGTGTTGTCTCCGGACAAGGAGAGCCGGGCGGGGGCCGCTCATGTGAAGCTCATGTGATGGGGAAGCACCGCCCCCGCCCCGGGCAGGTTCCTGTTTATGGCTGGTTTTTAATCCTTGGGTAATAAAATAAATAAAAAAAAAAAAAAAAACACCCAACAAACCCCAAACAAAAGCGGCAGCTCGGCAAAGCCAACGCTTGTTCCCTCCCACCTGCCTTCCCCCCCCCCCGGCCAAAAGCAGCGCTGTCCCCAAGGGGGACCGGGCCCTCATGGGATCCCAGGGGGTGGTGATTTCCCTGCTGCACCCCCCCCCGTGCTCCGGGGGGCAAAGAAATAACCCCACAGGGGTAAGAGGATGGGCAGCAGTGACACCCCACGCCCCCACCCCTGACGATAAAATTGGGAAGAGGCCCGGGATTTGGCCGTGGGGCGCGGGGAGCAGCCTCCCAATCGCCGGGGAAGGGAGCTGGAACTGGGGGTGGCGGTGGGTTTGCTTTACACCCCCCCCCCCTCAACCCCGAGTTCGTGCCTTGGTTTCCCGGCGCAGGCGGACGGCGCGTGGCCTCCTCGTGCTGCCGCCCTGCGCAGCCGCGGACACAACACTATTTTTACACACACACCCCCCCCCCCGCCGGGACTGCGAGCGTGGAGGCCTCGTGAGGGGCCAGTCTGGGGGATGTTGGGGTGCCAGGGGGGTTTTGGGGTGTTTAGGGAGGACTGCACACCCCCGCCCACCCCGCCCCAGCACCCCCCACCTGAAAGAGGATTTTTCCAGGGAAGCAGCGGGAGGATTCGGGGGAGTGGGAGGGAGAGAGTGGCCAAGTCCTTCTCCCGCACCCCACAGCAAAAGGAGGCCCAAACTGTGCCGAAAGGTGGAGGATGCTCCGATCCAGCTGCTCCGCATCCCTTCAGGGACATCCTAGTCCCATTCCTATCCCAACCCAATCCCATCCCTTTCCCATTCCCTTCCCCATCCCCATCCCCATCCCCAATTCCATCCCATCCCCAATCCCATCCCCATTCCCATCCCATCCCGGCGGCGTCGCTGCTCCCGGATGCTCTGGTTTGTCCGAGGACCTTTGCCCCAGTTGGGCTTGGCGGGGCTGCAGGGCCAGCGCCAGCCCGGGCCCATGGCCAGCAGCCGGGGCCAGCAGCCAGCGGGGCAGCCGCCATGCTGCAGTGGGGCGCCTTAAGGGGCCGGGGGGGGGCAGCTGTTTTCCAGAAAACTACCATTTTTGGCCCAATGAACTGCAGCCGCTGCACCCCCAGCCCGCTGTAAATAACCCCCCCACCCCCCAGTACAGCCTGGGCAGGAGGAAGGAGCAAAAACAGGGAAAAACGGGCAAAAATCCCCCCCGGGGGTGGGAGGGTGACAGGGGGTTGACACGGGGGGGGGTGGGGGGGGGTGTGTGTGCGCCTGGATGTGGCCCTGCGATCGATGCTGGGGGTGTGCGGACCTTGTGCTCCAGCACTTTATGGCCCTAATTGGTTTCATCGGTTTAATTGAGGCTGTAAAGCGGGTGCTGGGGGGGGGGGGGGGGGGGGGGCGTGTGTGTGTCTGTGTGGTGCAGGGTTCAGTCCCCACCCCGGCGGGGGTGGTGTGTGTGTGTGTTGTCCCCTCCCGCTCCTTTCCCTGGGAAAAAAAACAGATTATTTTTTGGGGGGGTTGTTACTGTAGGGTCTCGGGTTGGCTGCTCCCCCCAGCTGCGCCCCCCCCCGCTGCGGGCTCCCCCAGCCCGGCTCTTTGTGCCCATACTTGGCATGGAGCGGGGCTGACCCTTGGCCCATCTGGCCGGTGTCCCCAGCAGTGCAGGGATGCCGCCGGCCTGGCACGGGGACGTCGGCTCGGCCTCTTTCCGTGGCACTTGTCGCCGGGAGGGGAAACTGAGGCACAGTAGGGACCCCCCCCCCCCCCCCCGCCCCCATGGATATGTTGGGGGAGGGTGGGCTCCACCAAGGGGGGGGGGGTGGATCACCACGCCACGCCATGCCGGCACACGGTCATCATGTGGTCACGGGGGACATTCCTGGGACCCCTCCCCACAGCAGGTTGGGGACGCAGTGACATTCCTGGGATGGGGGTTGGGATAAGGGGACCGGGGTGGGTGAGAGTGGGGGGGATAAACCCGCCATGGCAGCCTGTCCTGTCACGGGCTGGTGGCACGGCCCTTCCCCGGCGTCACTGGCTGGCTTCCACTGGGACAGGGCCCCCGCTCACCCCACAGAGGCACAAGATTTGGGGTGTGCGGCTGGACACGTCCCCTTGCCCTGCCACGGCCTGGCATGGCCAGAGCCACCGGTGTCCCGCAGATAAGACCCTCCCTGTGCCGGGCCGGCTGCGGGGAGATAAGGGCAGGCTTTGGCGGGGGGGGTGGCAATGGGGCTCCCTGTGGGGTTGGATGGGGAAACTGAGGCACAGAGGGGACCATGAGCCCTGTCACTGCCTGGCAGCTCCGGTGCCATCCCCGTGTCCCCATCCCCAGGGCTCACTACAGCCCCCCAGGTGCCAGGGTGGGTGCCAAGTCGGGGAGAGGTGACAGCACGGAGCCCTGCGACAAGGTCAGGGCTATTTTCCACCACATTCCTCGACATGGCATCAGTGCCTCAGCCCCTTTTCCATCAACTTTCACCCAGATCCCCCAGAAAAGGGCCGGAAGAGGGGTGTGTGCATCAGGGGGTGGGGTGGGGGGTGTCATACAACATGCCCCTGCGGTGACAAGAGAGGGTGCTGCGCAGGCGGCTTGGCTGCCGATGGGAACGCTGCACCCCTGGGAGCCTGCCTCAGTTTCCCCTCCCCACCAGCAGCACCAGAGCACCATTTTTTCTGCCCAAATTCGATCCTGGAGAAAAGAGAGTGGGAGGGATGTGGGTGGGCACAGGTGGCTGCCCCCACCTCGTTTGAGGTGACACCATAGCTGGAGCTGAGCCAGGGCCAAAAAATGGGGAAAAAAAACCCTTTTCTGAACATAACTGCTGAGACACAAGAGCAGCGTGTGGCTTTTGCTGCCGTTTGGTGACCAGGGTCTGAAAAGCAGCGGGTTCCTGAGCGACAGGGGAAGCACTGCCCAGGTCTCAGGTAATTAGCCTGATTAACGAGAGCCAGCACCCAAAGGTGGGTCCTTTGCTGCAGGAAGGGCCCCCGTGGCCACATCCCCCACCCACTTCTTGAGGACATACCACCCCCCCATGGGACCTCACAGTGGGTGTCTGGACCCCCCCATGCCCTCCGGCCACGTCCCATCCCTTCCCCGAGATCAAGTCCAAGAGGCTCCGCGATTCTCTCCTTCAACTCTTTATTAAAAACTAAGAACACTGCCCCACAGGGGCACTTCCCACAGCAGCAGTACAAAATCCGAATCTGCCCCCCCCCCCCGCCCCCCGCCCAAGATACAAAACAGTAGAAAATGAGAAATTAATCATCTGCAGTTGCGCCTTCCAACACTCCAGGATCGCAGCTCACTTCCCCACGTCCTGGAAAGCACCAGTCCCTGCCCAGGATGGGATTAGATTCCCCCTGGATCAGCCCAGACCCCCCCGGCCACCCCACAGTGATGCTTTGGTGGGGATGGGGAACAGGGGAGAGACTGTCCCCCACGTGTCCCGCAGGATTCCATCAGGATTCCTGGCAGTAGCTGGGACACAGTGGCAGGGGGAGGCCAGCATGGCCGTTACCGACAGGAGCATCGGCTTCCACAGGCTGAGAAAATTCAACACCCCAAGGGGCTGCACCCCAGAGCCAAGCTTCCCAAGGGAATTCCTGAGAGCAGGAAGCTCTGGGGAGACCGGCTCAAGCTTCTCTAAGCAGGGCTGGCGCCTTCCTCAGCAGCTGCATGGAGCTGCTTCCTCCGGCAGGACACACCGTGCTCGGGAATGCTGACAGGCAGCAACAGGTCACCTCCGTCCCCGAGGACGGCGTCACCGGAGTGAAGGCATCATGATGGCAATTGCTGATACGGTTCTTTGGTTTTTAAAGTCTTTTTCTAGGCTGGATTCTGCCTCTCTTCAGGGTTTGTAACTCAGGTGGCCGAGGCTTTCACACCTCCCCTGCTCCACCTCAAGTTCTCCCGCCAATGTCCATGGAAGCACCTTGGTAGTTTTGGGTTTTTTCGGAAGATTTTGGCCATACACAAGGCCCAGGACCCCCCGGGAGCCACCGCAGGGTCTGGTGGGCACAGCCAGCACACGAGGGAACACAAAGACTCAAGACACTTCACCACCTCCGCCATGCTCACCGGGAGCCGCTGCCCCCTCCAGCGCTGCCCTCTGCGGCAGGGCTCTGCCCATGGCCACCGTGGCACAGCCAGAGTCCAGAAAAAAAGCCGTAGAGTTAATTTTGGCCCCGGCGCTCACTGGATGTTGTTGTTGGCAATGCAGGGGTCCACCTGAAGAAGGAAGCCAAGAGGCGCTTTAGACCCTTCGAGATTGAACCCTAAGACCAGACCCCACCCCAGTGATTCTGGCAGGGCCATCGTGTTCCCCCCTGTGGCTCACCTCCGTGTAGGTGGGTGGTGGCATGAACTTGAACTCAGGAGCGTACATGAAGATGGGGCTGTCGAAGCTGTCAGGGTCATCCAGGAGGGGAGTGGTGGGGCTTTCCAGGCGGTGGTCCTCAGGAACAATGTCCAGGTAGCAAGGGGGTGCTGCAAGGGAGGAGGGAACACCTGTGAGATCTCCCGTGTTCCCCTACCACAACTCCCCTTTGGTCCCCAAGACCTGTCGGTGGTGACAGCAGTGGCCACCCCTCACGGTCACCACACTCACCTTCTGGAGCATCAGGGAGGTTCAAGTCCACCCAGCTCATCTCAGAGCTGGTCTGACTGGCCATGCTGGAGCTGCGGCTCCCGATGCCCGAGCGGCTGCCGATGACGAGGGGCAGCTCCAAGATGATCTTCTTGGAGCCCGGGACGCTGACGTAGATCTGCGAAGGGAAGAACCAGCGTTGTAAGGGGTGGCAGGGACCAAGAGAGGACCCAAGTTTACCCACTAACAAAGGGAGGATGATTAACAGCGATCAGTGCCACTCACCTGCAGGAAATACTCCACGCGCAGGATGTTGCAGCCCAAGATGGAAGGTTTGAGCTTCTTGACGCGGATGGTTTTACCCCGCCAGGACTCAGACATGCCCGAGATGATGTGGTTGCCTCGGACGCAGGAGAGTTTCTGGGTGAAAACCTTGGTCTGTCCATTGGCCAGGTAGGTGTGCTTGGCGATGATGGCTGCCTTGGGCACCACAATGCGGGAGCACGTATTCTCGAAGTCGGCATTGATGCAGATGTCGTCACCTGGGCAGGGAACAAGGTTGGCCATTTAGGAAGGTCAGAGCTTTTTCCCTGCGGCATGGATGCCCACCGTAGCTGTTCACTGGCCCCAACACCCCAGCACTCTACACAGCTACTCCTTGTCCCACCAACCCTTCCCTCCTCCCTGAGGCAGAACCGGCTCTCACCTTCACAAAACCCCTTCCTATCGATTTGAGCGCTGACCGACACCCGTCCGTCAGGAATGAACATACAGGACACCTTCTTCTCCTTCTTGGCAGCAACTGGAGACTGGAGAGAAACGAGATTGTTACCAGGGTGAACGCTGCACACCACTCCCATCCCTCCTTCCTTCCTCCCATTTTGCAACAGAAGCTTCCAGTTCCCCATGAGGCTCGAGCCTCCTGCAGCCAAGTGAAAGTTGAAGCAGCGCCTCGCTTTATCTGCCTTGGTGTAGATTTCTAGAACTAACTAGAACTTCTTAAGAACTAAGTACTTAATCCAGGCTCAGCGATAAAGCCTATTAGGGGGGGTCTTAATGACAGAGGTCGGACTGACCCCCACCTAAAAGCTTTTCTCTCTCCCAACACCTGCTGACACCCAAGCCTTCCAGAGAAGAGCGGCACTTACCAGCAATTCCGGAGTGTTCACATCAACAGGATCCATAACCTCAAAGCGCTTCTTTATCTCCTGAGTGGGAAAGGATGGGCGCTCCAAGAAGGCCTTCACCCAATAATCCACACAGCCGTACTTTCCCTTGAAGGTGGTACCCAGAGGCCTGTGGAAAGAGACGCTTGTTAGACACATCTGAAGCAACAGGAGACTTTTCCATTGCCATCTATTTAATTTTCTTCCAAGGGGCAACATTCATCTCAAACTCACCCTTGGGGAAGCTCAAATCCAAATTTATACTCGTATTTGTTCCCAGGTCTCAGGATCACAGAGCCGTCCCCATCTGCGAAAAGAAAAAGGGAAGAGAGACATCAGCTGAAGCCCCGTGGGTTTGTTCTTAAGCTTGATCCTCCATTCTGCTTACACAGGCAGGATGGACTCGCACACCACATGGGCTTGAGCTGCATTAGCTGTTTGGTAAGAGCCGCCTACACCTGTCCCCCAGAACAGCCCCAGAAGCCCACATCAATTCTCTTTTCCACACCCCCATCCGCAGCGAGAACACAATGTCCCGACGCACTTCAGTCCCCATTACCTCTCCTCACCACACCCCACTTCCACTTTGGTGGAGTATCAAGCACCCACTTCTCTCCCCAGTTATCTCTTGATCTCCAAAGCTTCACCTCACCCCGCTTATCTCCCAAGACACTTTGTGCCAAGTCCGTATCTCTTGCCTTCCCTGCAGACAGACGAAGTTTTCTCCACGCTCAGGAGAAGAGACTCCTTGTCTCAGGCAAGATCTTCACTTGCCACTCCCAGACCACCACCCGTCCCGTGCCCTGTGCCACCCGGCTGAGGCCAACTCCAGCACTCACTGCCCGCGGGCAAGCAGCACCGCTGGGCTGCCAGCCACACCAACACCTCCCGTACGGGCAGGCAACTCAGCCAAGTTTTACGTTAGCCCTCAGCTTTCCAACTTTGAACTTGACTCAGCCAAGAACTGCTGCCCCATTCACACGTTTCAAGGAATCTACTCATTTCTCCCAAGACTTAGCCACCATTCCATCCCACTTTTGCCCGACACCAGGAAAACACCACCACTCCCAGCCCCTCCCCCCCCCCCCCCCGACCCCCCCTCCCCCCCCCCCCCCAGCCTCAGAACTATCCCAGCTGACGCGTAGCCCAAGGGGACACAACTGAAGACTTGTTCCAGCCCCATGAGGCCAACCAGCACGACAACCTCCTGGTCAATAGACCACTTTCAAACCCTTTTGCCCCCAACTCCCTCCTCCCAGCCCCAGATCCTCACCAGTGGGCTGCTCCTCCAGTGTGAGGACGTCCTCAAAGCGCAGGTATTCCATCTCCTGCCTGCACTGCTGGGGGCCCTTGGCCCAGTTCACTTTGGCCACCCCGCAGGCCAACACCTTGACAGCGCTGACACGCGTCACCTCAGCCACCTCCACCAACACACGCCCGGCCACCTTCTCCCCACTGCAGTAGACCTTCTCAGGCTCGCTGAACGTCATCAGGAAGGTCTTCACCTTCTTGAACATCACCATGGCTGAAGTGAGTGCAAGGAAATGCTAAGAAAGCAGCGAAGAGATCACACAAGGTAACACCTGCGTGTTTTTTTTTCCCCTCTGAAGAAGAAAAAAAGACCTGAAACTGGCTAATTTTAGTCAAAAAAAAGCCGTGATTCAACCCTTACACTCGCTAGCCTTAAAGTACTGAAACAGCGCCACAGCCAAACTGCGCCACCCGCCAGCCTCAACGCCTTGAAAGCAGCCCCCGCCGGCCGCCGCCTTTTATAGCCTCCGCCGCCCCGCCCCGCCCCCGCCCGCGCCTGTTGATGCCAGCAGCGCCACGCCGAGGGCGCGTGGCCAGGCGTGCTGCTCGCGTGATCAGCGCGCCCATTGGCCGCCGCAGCCTTGTTTACAGCCCCGCCGACCAATCAGCGCGCCGGCTGGGGAGCGTGGACAGTGTGTGAAGGAGAGGCGAGCGTGTTCAAGGAAAAGGAGGGTGGAGGGGGGGCGGAGTGACAGCGCGGCAGACCAATGGGAAGCGAGGACAGGCGGCGGCGGCGGCCAATGGGGAGCGGGGAACAGGATGTAATGTTCCCAGGCGGGAGGGAGGGGAGAGCCGTCCTCAGGGTGGGCGCGGGACCCGGTTTGGGACCGGCCGGGGTCGGCCCGGCTGTACTGAGCGAACTGGGAGCGGCCCGGCGGGGCCTCCCCTCGCCCTTGTGGTGGCTTTCTTCCCCCTTTTTTCTCAGTCCCCTCACACAGGGCAGCCCGGGGGCATTTCCACAGCCACCCCCGGCCTCGCCTCAGCCGGTGCCTGAGGCATTTCCTGCCCCCCCCCCATCCCCTCCGCCCCACATTATTTGAGGTAAAAAAGCACGGATTTGGGGTAGGGAATGGAAGCCTGACCGTAGGGCCCTCTCTGTGTCCTTCTGGGGTGTCATGGGGGAGACACACGGGGTATCATCTGCCCCACCTCTGCCCTTTCCGTCAGCCCCTGCCACATTTTGGGGACGTTTCCCAGAAAAAAAAACCCTCTCCTATGGCTGAATACTGCGACACCCTCCCGGTCCCCCGCGCATAGGTACCCTTCGGGCAGTATCTGGAGAGGGGGGGATGACACGAAGCTGGTGACAAAATCTGAGGCAAACGTTTATTTTTAAGCTTACAAGGTCAAAATGTTTCTCCCGTTCGAGGTAGAAAATGGGGGATTTTTCTTTTTCTGTCAACAAGTTCCCCCTTGATCTAAGGGACAGCAAATAACCACATCCTTCCTATAAACTGTGTTGTGTATAAACTTCCTATAAATGGGGTCCTGGTCCCTGTTTTCCAGCTGGGATTTGGGGTGTTGTCCCCTGTAGGAGCCTTTTGACTCAGAGAAACCCTCGAATTTTCCTTCCTCGATCATTTTTGCTGAGCTAGACGTTCCTCCCTGGCAGGCGGGGGCTGTTTTTGCCCTTGGTTTTAAAAGCCCTTAATGCTTTTACAGCTCAGGAAAACGCGGGGAGTGGAGGAAACGGGGAGAACAATATTTTTCTGGAGCCGCCCAGTGAGGCAGGAATGGAAAATGGGGCTCCGAAGACCTCCCCCACCCTGAACGAGGGAAAGGGATGTGTTTGTGTTAGGAGTTGTCTCCCCTTGTCCTTTGGAGCTTGTTTTTCTGTGCTTTTTCTGGCACGCAGCCCTGCTTTTCTTCCCCCTGCCATCTTTTCCTTCCCCCCGGAGTTAATTCACACCTGTTAGTATAAACCGATAAACCAGCCAGATAAACTGTAGGGCATAAACTCTTTGCCTGCCAAACTGCGGGACAAATTTCCTTGCTGTGAGGGAATTAATTCACAATTAGGTACGTAATAGAGGAACTGCACCTTTTCCTGCTGGCTCCCCCCAGTGCTGGCCGGCTCACCCCATTGTCTCTGGTGGCACGCTAGGAAAAAGGTGCCCCGGATTAAGGAAGAGCTGGGGATTTTGTTCTAATTTGGCCAAACAAGGAGAGCTCTCTTCCCAGCCTTGCCAGCTATGGGATATTTGATCCCAAAGACCCCCAGCTTGGAGCTGTGCCCGGCGTTCCTGTCGGAGACGTGTTTACGCTCTCCCTCTCCAGTTTCCTCTGGTGCCCATCTTTCCAAGGAAGACATATCCAGCCAGGATTCTCGCTCTCGGACAGTAAACCGCATTCCAGCAATGTCAAAGGACAATCGAGCCCTAAGCCAAAGAGCTTGCCAAAGATACAGTCCCAGGCACGTTCCACAGCCCCAGTCCTCTCCAAATTTCTCCTCTGTCAATCAGCTTTTGCCCTTTGTTCCCCTGACCCCTATCCGATGCCTCCTGGCTCCTTCTGCAGAAGCTGGAATTTCCTTAGGGCTGAGATTCGGTTCACAAGTTTTCGCATGCAAGCAGCCCTCTGGATTAAGCGAGGGGTTTCGGAAACACTGAGAATTGCAGCTTGTAAAAACAAAAGCTCCAAAATGTCATGTCTCCTTCCAAAAAAAAAACCCCAAGGGCATCAGAAGGGAAGCTGGTTGGATTTCTGGGCAGAGACCAGCTCCTGGGAGCTTCCTTGCTCCCACTAAGCAATTATTTTAAGGGATTCACCCCCCTCCCCAGCTTATTTCCCCCAGCAATCGTGGTGTTTGGCGTAACCCCCCACCCTTAATTAGGAGCAAAACTATTGCTGAAGGTGGATGGGGAGAATATCCGGAGCCTTGTCCTCTCCCATTGTGCCTGGCCGGGGGCGAGGGATGGCAAGGAGAGCTGCATGACTAATTATATGCTGGGGATAACCCAGTTCAAGAAAGCAGGGCTAGGTTTGAGCGAGAAACCAGGCCCTGAGGTGACTCACTGGAAGCCGGGGCTGCTCTGTGGGTCATGGAGAAGGAATTGGGTAAGGCACAAACTGGGCAGCTTCCAGAACTGCGCTCCACGGCCTTGCTGGAAACTGTCCTCCTTCCCACCATCCACCTGAATCCTGCTTGTAGTAAAAGCCCGATGCTGATAAAAGCCTTTTTTGTTGTTGTTTTTCCTAGTCTAGCTTATCAGGAGCCACCACCCATCATTGCCTGGAGAAGCCACGCTCCTCCCGTGGCAGGCTGTCCCGTCTCCCTTCCGTCAGACAACCTGGGTGCAGCCCTGGAGCTTCTCCCTGCTGTTTTCTCCAATTTTTCCCACCATATATGGCTGCTTCCAGCAAATTCGAGGCTGGGGGGGCGGGGGGGAGGGGAAGAGAAGGACGTGAAGGGATTCACAATGGCTCCAGAGAAGGGACAGAGTGTGCCTGTTGTATGGTCGAGAGCGGGAGCCAGGGCGGAAAAGGCATTTCCTTTGGGGAGGTTGTTTATGTAGAGGGAACATAATTAAACAAATCCCACGCTATTTGCGTCGGGTGCGTGTCCCTACAGCTGGAAAACGAGGGACTGTGGGACCTGAGTGGCTCCTGGAAATCCACTGCTTGTCCCACGCTTGGCTTCTCACTGGTGGCATTTGGCTGTGCCCGCGGCAGAAATTTGACAGCAAAACGGCCGCCTGCGATTTCTAGGTTTGAAAAGCAGGCAGTGAAAAAAAGGGCATCGTCTCCGTTTCAGTGTCTAAAGAAAACCAGCAGTTTTGGTGAGGTTATTCAGGTTTGCAGTGCCTGGTTTGAGGCGGCGGGGGGGGGGGTCATGGCACTGCTGGGTTGCTGCAACACAGAGGTTTTACCGGGGATCTACCTGAAACGGGTTGGAAAGCTCTCAGGGCAGATCCCCGTTAGGGATTTCCAAAATCAGCTTTTTTTTTGCTGCTTTCATCCGCAGCAATGGCTTGTGTTGCCGCTGCCTGTGCTTCCCAGCGCTGTGCAGGCTGCGGTACCAGTTTTAAATACTTTGTGGCACAAATCGGGGTCCCCTCTTCCCCTTCCCCATCTGCTGAACGGGGAGAAGTCCTCTCAGGGCTCGGGCGGGAGGACTTTTCCCCCCCAGAGCCCCACGTTTCCAGCTCCTGCCAAGGAACGCAATGTGAAAGCTCTCCCTGACGGTTCTTTGCCATGGTGGGATTGCTTCACTTCTTTTCTGGCCAGATCGTGGGTTTTTTGCAACAGAGGAAAGGGAAAGCCAGGGCTGTGACAAGGGACTGAAGTTGGTTGTCCATAAACAAGCAGGAATCTGAATTCAGGGTTTGGGAAGTCCCGTGTCTGTCATCTGCTCTGGGTGGGAAGACTCAGCTGCATCAGCTCTGTCCTACGGCTGGGAGAGCGTGACCTCTCCCGGGCTCCTGGCGTATGGCAGGGCCGGCTGATCTGGCCAAGCCTTCCTCTTCCCTAGGAACAAATCCAGCTCATCCATTTGCCAAACCAATTCACCAGCTCCTCTTTGCCTCTGGCGACAGTTGGGTTTGAAATATGTTGTTATGGAGGGAGGAAAAAGTATTATAAAGCAAAAGATTTCCTGAGCTTCCGTCCCTGCTCCATCCAATTGTCTCTTGAAAGGCACCCGATGCTGGAGAGAGCAAAGAAATAAGGAAAATTCCTTACTTTTCAGCTGCCAGAGCTACTCTGAGGCTGCCAGCATCTGTGTGTGCCTGGGGGCAAGGGGATTCTGAGCGGAGATGCTCACCCCAAACATCAAGCTCCTTAATTTAGAGAATTTAGCTAAAATTGGGGGGGGACAATCCCCTCCTAGACCTCGTTCACCCTCACTGTTCTCACAGGCAACGAGGCCAAATGATGGAACGTTTATGGGAGCATTTCATGGTGTTTGGGGTGAGGATGGACATTCCCTCGCTGCGGAGCTGCCTGTGGAGTCCTCCCAAGTCCTTCTCGTACTTTGGGTTGTGTGGACATCTAGAGGCCTTGCCAGGGATGACACAGGAGGAATTTTCCTCCTTCCTCCCATCTACCCATCCTAGGTACAAAGTTTAAGAGGGGGCAAGTGAAGCTGCGTTTAAATTTGGCTGTTATGAGCTAATTTCTCATGTGTTGAGCATGCTGCTTGGGTATTTGTGAAAGTGAAAGTGAGTGTTAATCTTCACTTTGTGTATTTACAAGAAGGAGGAGGAATGGCTGTGAGAGGCTGACAGCTGTGGCACTTGCCACTTCATGAGGACAACGGAGGTTGGACCTCCAGAAATCTGGCTTCTGTGCATCTGCTGCCCAAGTGCCACTGGTGGCTTATTTCTTTTTTATTTTTTTTCTGTGATTTGAGATTATTTTTCATAACAAATGAGGAGGAAGCTGAGGAAGGGTTCCGCGCTGAGACGTGCCCATTTCAGCCACTGCTGTTCCTGTTCCTTGCTGGTGACGCTGCTCAAGGCGTTGGCTGTTCTGAACATGAGGAAGCCGAATCTAACCCTGAACTTTGTGGAAGAAGTTCTCGCCTTGGCCTCAACATCTTGCTAACAAAACACACCGCAGTTTGGCAGGAAACAGGCTGAGGAAAGCTGCAGGTTTGGCCAGTTTTTAAACCAGTGCTGCTGTTTCGAAGACCTGCTTCTGATCTGGAGAGCTCTGGTTTGCAGGTTAGAGGCTTGCCAGCTCCAACATACCCAGCTGTGTTGCCCTCACTGCCACACCGGGACCTGGCAAACGTGGCCACCTCTGATGATCAGGCTGGTTTATGACATGTAGAAGCAGCTGCTAATGAAGATTCAGGTTTGGCTACTACACCTCATGCCCTCAAGGCCTTGGTGTTTCTCTGACTACTAGAAATCAGAGGGAGATGGGGTGTAAGAGGAGCAGGTTGTCCCAGACTTCTCTCACCTTCCTACGAGACTTGGTGCTGGCTGCTGTTGACAACCGCCTACCAGGGCAGGCAAATCACAGGTCTGATCCAAACTGGGAATTCCCTTGCTCCAACCACCCAGGTTGGGCATCTGGACATAGAATGGCCCGAATTGGGCTTGCTATTGAAAACATTGGCCAGTGTTGCCCGTGTCTTTTTTAGCAGGTGACATATGCTAGGAAACTTAAGGGCTCGATCCAAACTCTACTGACGTCAATGGAAATACTCTTGTTGACATCAGTGGGGCTTGGATCCACGCCTACGTTCCACTTCTTTATTTCAGACTGCAATCTGTCAGGAGTGGAAAGGTCTCTCTTCTACTTACAGACTTCAACACGTCTTTGAAAGGTCTTGCTTCCTCTGCAGTCATTAAGTTGAGGATGCAGAGTACAGAACAATTTGGGGAACAGGCGCAAACCCATTCAGTGCTGTGCACGTTCCTTCCACATTACTGGACCCCAGCCAGGCTGCAGCTCAGGTTTAAGCATCTGTGTCACGGGTAAAGGAGGTGGCGGCCTTGGCTGTGACGCACTGCGACTCACAAGTCCCTGCTCCAACCAGAATCAGAGCTTCAGACCTCTGTGAGCGGCTCAGGATGGTCCAGCTTGCCTCTTCCAGAGAGCGCTGGCCAAAGTCCTCTCTTAAGGAGCACCTGGACGATGCTGGTAGTCATATGGTTTAGTTTTAGGTAGTCCTGCGAGGAGCAGGGAGTTGAACTCGGTGGTCCTTATGGGTCCTTTGAGACAGAATCATAGAATTGCCTTGGTTGGAAGGAACCTTTCAGATCATCTAATCCAGCCATCAAATGTGCTGTGAGTCTCTGATTCTCAGGGGCTTTGGGGTCTGTCAGGTGTATGATGTGTGAGGGGTCTTGGATCCAACTTTCACAGGTAGACCCAGGAAACTCTGGTTTTCTTTTCAACGGGGGCAAAGCCCTTGCAGCCCAATTCATTGCCCCCTTCCCAGGTGGGACATTTGTGAGCAGGTTGGGAAGAGTGAGTCTCAATAATAGCCCTCCCACAAAGGAGATTTAGCAGCCACCACCAGCTCCTCGGTGGGGATGCTACAAGGCACATGGTGGGCCAGGCTCTGCTATGCCATTTCCCTGCCATGCCCATGTGCCCAGGGCTAACGCAGGACCACCTCCACCGCCTTCACGTCCCCATTTTATGACCTCTGGAGGTACCACAAGGCTGGATCTGGGTGGCGAGTGTGGCCCTGCTTGCCTGCAGGGGTCATCAGCCAGCGAGATCCTCATCTCTCCATTAGGAAAGCCCCCCTTTCCCCATGGTATTCTTGTTGATTGGCTCCGTTGGCCAAAATCTAAAGGATAGTTGTATTCTGCATCATAAAATCTGACCACAACCCTGTTTCCAGCAGTTGCGCAGCATTGCTCTGTGCTGTGAAAGACCTGCCGGTTCACACCCTGGAAGTGGCGACCTTTTATTACTGGATCAAGTCAATCCTGTTTCTACGAGGAGCTCCAGCACTACCAATCCTGCAGCCTTTTCAGGACTCCCGAGGATTTTGTCCCTATGGGGAACGATGCTCCCCCAGGGACCTGCAGTCTCCAGCAAAGTGGTGGAGCGTAGCAGCTCCTCATTCAGCGCATGTATATATAGACCACAAAACGCTCCAGAGTAAAAGGAGCAGTGGGTGGAAGGCGAGATATTATTATCTTCACCTGCTGCTGCCGACCAAAGAAATAAAGAGACAGATGACAGGAAATGAGGACTTCAAAAATAGACACCTTTAATGTCAAAACGTTCAGGGATTAGCGAGAGCACCACACAAGAAACAGAGAAACTCTCATGCTAGTCACCAAGTGCCTTGAGTGCCTGTTGGAGGAGGAAATATGCTGAGATATCGAAGAAACATTTCCGTATTTACTCTTTGTGCCCTCGGCAGAAGAGCCAGAATTAAAAAAACTGACAAAAGAAACTGCGGATACACTGAGACATGAACTGTAAAACCTCCCTTTACAGCTTGGCAGATCCTCCGTACCTGGATGATCTGCAATTCTCTTTCCCCGAGCTTTACGCCGAAATCCTGCCTAGGTCTGCCAGCTCAACCTCTGCCTCCACAAGGTTTTGCAAGGCTCTTCTGGGGCAGGAATGGCAAAGTTTTCAATGTGAGCCCTCTTTATTAAAAAAAAAAAGAAAAAAGTCTTTGCATATGGAAAATATTTCTTATCATATACTCTATCTCCTTTACTTAAAACCTCTTAAATATATTAAACATCTAACTTGGCCTCACCTCTGTGTTTCTGTACATCTGCTAATGGCTCCCCTGCCCATTGATACCATCATATGGCTTTTTGCCAGCTCCGCGGCTTCATTATTAGTTCCCTTTTGCAAGCGAAACCCACAGTCAGGGTTGGATTTGAAGGGGGTTGTGACAGTGGCAGAGGATGCTGGGCCCAAGGGAGAGGAATACCAAGGAGTCTTTTTCCTCCGTGAAACTCAATGCTGGTCCAGAGTGCAGAACTGGCTATATCAGGTCCTGGACAGGTGCCAGGAGAGCAAGGAAAAATAGCAACGGTAGCCTGAAATGTCAGAGACCTGATGCTCTGCAGCTCCCGAAGCTGGAATTAGCACGTTACTGCTCGAGAGAGAGGAGAATATACAGTACGACATGCTGATTTCTAGCTCAGAAATCTCAAACCTTGGTCACAACATGCCGATAAACAACTTATTGCCTTGCTTCCCTGTTGCGTTCCTTTGGTAGCAGCTGGGTCGAGGGGCCCCCAATCCACCAAAAACTTTTTTTTTGACTGCTAAAAATTGGGATCAGAGCTTTAGGCCTGTTATGTCTGAATCTGTAGGGTTCCTGAGTAAAAGTCTGCTGTAGTAACACTGGAAGAAAGGTGTAAAGCGAGTTTATGGAAAGGCTTGAAGGGCAGAGAGGTTTTCTAAACGTGTCTTCACCCTGTGTGTTTCTTTCCTTTGATATGTTTGCAATGTCCTCATCTTTATAAAAAAAAGAAATGTAGCAGAATTCACCAGAAAAACTTGTGATCTGCCTTCAGGAGAGGAACCAGGTTCAATCGGTGCCATACGTGCAAGAACAGTGGGTGCAAACCAGTGTCTCACTGTCTTTCATCTCCAGTGCTCCCCTCTCCAGGGGTCTGGATCTCTGATTCTTTATCGCCGCAGAGATACATCATCCCTGTCAAGGCATCCCTCTTGATCTTGGCCTGGAGTCAGCAGCTCTCCTGGGTTACCCCTCTGGGCTGGCTGGCTGTGTCCCCTGTGCTGTATGCAACACCAACAAGAGCTAAAAGTGCAATAAAACAACCCAAAGACCAGAGGTGAGGAGGAGAAGGAAGAGGAAGGAAGAAGAGACGCACGGGCAGCCTCGCCCAGCCTGGAAGATGTGCAGTTTCTCAGCATTGGGAAGGAAGACCTTGGCGTCTTCCAGGGCCCCGTGAGCCGCCATGGTGAAGTTGGCATCCCCCGAGGTCACCACGTCGAAGACGCATGACTGGAAGTAGACGTCCTCTATGGGCAGCATCTCCTTGCAGAGTGCTCGGGCTGTCTCGGCCGCTGTGCGGCCGCGGCAGCACTCGCTGCGGGAGATGCGCTGGCTGCGGGGGCAGCCGCCCACGCAGAGCTGCAGGTCTTGCTCCTCCGTGAAGGCACGGGCCACCTCCTCAGCTGCCCGGATGGAGAAGGAGAGCTGGCGGCCAGCCTGGCGGACAGCGATGGTGGTGCCGATGTATTCCGCATGGATCTCCACGTGCCGCCCAGGGCTGCGCTCCCGGATGGCCAAGCTGCTGCCGCCCGGCCTCTCCCCCCCATTCACTGATCCGTCCTCGAAGGCCGCCGGCAGGTTGTCTATCTCAGCCTGGTAGACCTTCTGGTCGATGCATTCCTTCATGTTCTTGAAGATGATGGTGAGCTGCAGAGAGCAGATCAGAGGGGAGCTGATCTGACCTCCTGGGTGTCAGAGTGGTGGCCGTGTCCCCACCCCAGGTATCTGCTATGTGCAGGTGGCACACATCTGCCTCACTGATGCCTCCCCCTCTGCGCCCAAACCATCTCTCCCACATTGCTGCAGTCCTTTTGGGAAAGCAGCAATGCTTCCTTCTTTCCTTCCTGTGTTTCCTTCTTTCTTTAATCCCATTCAAGCAACTGGAAACTGAGACAGAGCCAAGCCCGGATAGACTTCATGCAGGTGGACCATACATTAACCCATCCCCGGGCAGCAATGGGAGTGTTTGCAGGTCTCACTGCTCCCCTCAAGGACCTTCATCCCACTTGTTCCTGCAGACCTTCATTCCTGATCCCGTGTGGATTCAGCTGAAGTTATTACTGCCCTCCCCAGCCATTTTAGGGAGTGCAGGGAATGCCCGAAGCCGTTGCTGCATCCCGGGGATGAGTGGGTTTGCTTCCAAGCCCCGTGCACGAGCCTTACCTTGCTGGTGACGGTAGCATTGGAGCCCTTCGCCACTGGCGAGCTGGTTGCTTGCACAAACAAGTAGTCATTGTCCAAGAGAGGCCAGGAACCCTCCACCCGGCAAGTGTGGAAGTCATCGTGGAAAGTGCGGATGTGGGGGTCCCCGAAAGCCGCGCAGTGCTGGTAGGTGGGGGGTTGGCCATGCTTGTAGAGAAAACTCTTCTCGTAGTTGCAGATATCGAGAGACTCAAGGCCCTGGTGGTTGGGGGCCGGGGGCCGGGGTCGGGGCGGTGACGTGGGACCTTCCTTGGAGCAGTTGTTCTGGATCATGAGGTCCTCAATGCCATGGACGGCAGAGTGGTAGGCCAGGTCGCCCCGGCACGTGCGAGCTGTCTTGCGGGTGCAGTGGGAGTAGGAGCGGAGGGCGTCACAGTACGCTGCCGTCCGGCCGGGGCCGCGCAGGTGGAGGGTGGCAGCCACGTACTCCGAGTTGCAGCGCAGGATCTTGCACTGGGAAGAAACTGGGAGAGGGACAGGGGCCGCCCGGGGGCATCCCAGTAGAACTGGAGGAGTGGGGAAGGGCAGCCCCTTCTCCTCCCACCACCTCCCACCACCTGGCTAGCTTCAGATCTCATGATGGAGACACGTTTATCTCCCTGTATTAATGAACGCAGTGGCTGGGTTAAATGACCTGTTTCTTAGGTGCCTGAGGGGAGTAAATCCAGGGCTACCTGCTGCAGAAACAGGCTGGAGCCCAGCACAGAGGCCAGTGACGGGACCGAAGGGGTGTCCTGAAGCAACTGGGATGTGAGACTGTACCTGCGGCACAAGCACTGCCAACAGCAGTTGGGACTGTGGCCCTGGGACGTGGCTCAGATGGAGATTCTTCACCCCGGGGCTTGCCAGGGGACAAACAGGAATTTCTGGGAAACCCCTTCTTCCTATTTCAGCCGTGGTCAGGCCATGCGATTACTCTTTCATGCCAGGCTTGACTGCACCAAGGGCATCCTGCCCCTCAAATGTGATTTCTCCGTGCTGTAGAAGGCCACAGCTCCAGGAGGGCTAACGAACCTGCCCCAGCAGGGATCATTTAGCTCGTTAAACAGAGGGGTTATAAGGGACGGCTGCCCTTGCAGGAGGTGAATGTGAACTGGGCTGTGTAGGGTGCTGAGTTTAGGTTTTGCAGGATGTGGGTCCTAACTCTCCTTGTAGAGTGTCTGAGATGCGGGAAGGAGAGTGATGGATATGGCTGGTGCCTTTCAGTAGAAGATCTTGACTTTGGCTGGTCCCTGTGCCCTGCTGTCCCTGCCTTATCTTGGGAGATAATAGAGCTTTTCAGGGCTTTCCCAGGGAAAGTGCCTGCCACAGGAGAGCAGGGGACTGCTCTCCTTGCTGAGGCCACCCTGTGAGGGGCTGGTGATGCTGGTGGGAGCTGCTGCCTGCCCTTCCCTGGGGCTGGGGTGGGCCGAGGGCACTCTGAGGCTGCCTGAGCCTTGTGGCTGCGACAAGAGGACCTTCTGCTGGCTCCAGTCGCCTCCCAGGACCTCTGCCATGGTTGTACCCTCCCTGCACCCAGGGGCTGCAGCTCCCATGGGTATCCTTGCCAGGGGTATGGCTCTGCCCATGCAGTTCCTTACCATGCCTGCAGAAGAGGAGGAGGAAGAGAGCTCGGAGGAAGAAGCCGGGGTTTTCCAGCTGCCCTGGGTTCTTACTGCAGGCAGGTTTCCCCATTCCAATCCATGCAGAGCCTGGGGGGTTGCTCACCCAGCTCCTCTTGGCTTCATTCAGCAGGTCCCCTGGAAGAAAAGCAGAGGTGGCATCTGAGAGGTGCCAGCAAATGTGGGCTGGCACAGACGTACACCAGCACCCAGGCAGCTGCCAAACGTGACCTTGCAGGGCCTGGCTGCACTGCTGCCTCTTGGGAGGAGGTGAGCTTTTGAGCAAAATCCCCACGGGTTTGGTTTTTAACTGCTTTCGGCTACTGCAGCTTTCGTCTTCCACCCCGAGGCAGCCATGCTGTGCAGTTTGGTGTGTCAGAGAGTTAAAGCTTCCAGCTGCCCTCGGAGAGGATCTGTGAGCTCCAGGGGCTTGGAGAGGCTTTACAGCAGGGATGCGAGTGGCCAATGAGTGTGGAGAGGACCCAACCTCTCCTACACATTGCGTGCAGCATGGGCTGCCTCTGGCCCACTGTCATCCGCACCAAAACAAAGGTTTGGAGCATGGTGTCCAAGGGGATAGGAGTTGAAAAGCCACATTGCAAGCGTGACTGCCATGACGTCCCCAGCCAGCACCACCAGGTGACAGCAACACCTCCTGTTCCACCAAAAACCTGCATCCAGCTTCCCTTAAAGCTGGGAAACCTGCTCTTGGTCACATTGCACCGTTCCCCCTTGCTGCTTTGGCTGCTCCCTGGGTGCCGGCAGGACTCAAGCTGGCTGGAGGGGGAGTACATTAGCTGCACACATCCAGACACCGGGCTGTGGCAGGAGGAGGTGCAGCCATGGGAAAAAAGTTAAACTTCCCTCGTGCTTCATGGGGGTGGGGATTTGAGTTCTTGGTGGCTTGTTTTAACAGGTAGTTATTAGTCACTTGTTAGTCAAACAGCCTTTCTGCGAAGGTCCTTTTCATACTGATGTATGTGAAATTGGGATTTTTTTTCTCCTCTTTAGCTCTTGTGAGGTCCCAGTTGCCAGAGGCCGATGCTCATGGGGAGGTGTCTGTGCCTGGTACCCTGGGCAGCCCAAGGATGTTACTGACACGGTGACTGCTGGTAAGTGTGAGCTGCAACTGGGGAGGGAAGAGACTGAATTCTCATCTCAAAAATGGAGAAATCACAGTCCGTCTAGCACCTTCCCTCTCCCTTTGCCGTGGCTGCGGCCATCAAACAACCATCACTGGTTGTACTGGCTGGCACGGTGACGTATCCGTGTGCTGGCGGCCCCCTGTGTCCCTCTGCCAGCTGGATTAATGGCTAATAGGGCAGATGTCTGGAGCAAAAACATGCTTCAGACCTGCTGGCAATGCTCTGGCTGCCAGCAACTCTTGGCAGCGGGGACAAGCTGAGCCGACCGTGACAGGGGGAAAGTGGTCTCTGCTGCCCTGGGGCATGGGGACATGAGACCTGGTATTTGGGGTGTGCTGGCGAGCGAGGTACAAGCAGATTGTGTGCTCCAATCCTCCTCCATGTGAGAAACAATACTTAGATTATTTTTTTTTTTACATCTGGTGCCTGGCAATTGCTCTGTCATGGAATTATAGAATGGTTTGGGTTGGACAGGACCTTTAAAGGTCATCTAATCCAACCCCCCTGCAATGAGAAGGGACAACTTCATGTCTTGCCCTACCTGGCTTGACCCTGTTGGACCAGGCTGAGCATCTTTCTTGGGGCTCATGAAGAGCTCATGGGAGCTGGTGACCCCTCAGCATTACGCACCAAAGTCCCCTGGAGGTGGTGACACAGAGGGCACCTGGTGCAAGGCTTAGCAGATAAACAGCAGGTTAATGTGTAGCAGAGAAGCGTGGCTCTGGCTGGGGCAAGGAGAGGCCCTACCATGGGTTCTGCAGGGAGCAGGACTTTCCTTGGGACATCCTGACCCCAATGGCGTTGGGAGAAAGGCAGTAGCAGCAGTTAGAGATGCTCTGCAAGCCCAAGGTGATGCCAGCTGTGAGGGGACATGGATGGTTTCTGGCTGTGCCGGGCGGGGCAATGAGGGGGGCCCCCCAGTCTTCCCTGCCTGGAAACAGCTGCACACAGGATCGGACCCTGGAGCACCCCTGGGTGCCAGTGCCCACGTCCCGCGCCTCGGACCCATGTCCCTGCCCTTGCTTTGCTGCAGCCCCACTCACCTGTGTCAGCCGCCTCTGGAGATGAGCTGGCTCCCAGCACAGGGAGCTCCTTCCGTGGTGGACACGCGGGCCAGCTCGTCCTTGTCACCCAGCTCTACCCCAAGTGACAGCCAGAGAGATCCCTGGGATGACAGCCGGGAAAATGCCAACCTTAGTCCTGGGCACGTCCATGGCTTCACAGCCGGATAAAATCCAGAGTGCTGGTGGGGAAAGCCTGGCCGGGGGTGTGGAGAGCAGACCCCACCATGGGGCACCGTGGTCTCTGCTCTTCCTCCCTGGCTACCTTTGCTCCGTCCTCTTCCCCCCACGGGGCAGAGGATGGGTGTTGAAATAGATCTGCCTAAATTTAGACAGGCTAAACCCCAGCCAAGAACAACAAGCGGAGGGGGCAGAGGGAGACGGTGTGCGGCAAGGGGAGGGCAGAGGAGCCCGAGGAGGAGGTGGGAGCCCTGAGACCCCCCTGGCTGGGTGATGCTGCTCGGTGGCGTGGGATCATGTCACTCGTGGGGTGCAGAATGGGCTGCAGGAGCTGGCACCTGGTTTTCCTTCCTTGGATGATATTGCAACCCCTTGCCTGCACCCTGTGCTTTTCCCTGCGGAGTGAATCCCCACAGGGAATACTTTTTCAGCCCTGTCTCTCATAGATTTCCCTCCTGGGGCACAGCCAAGTCCTGGACACAAACATGGCACTGGCCAAAGGTGGCTGGTGTCCCCAGGGGTCGATGAACATGGGGTCATGCTGGATGGTTCCCGAAAGCCCAACTGCAAGGGCTTGGGTGCAGAAAGTGGCTGCACAACCCCCTGTTCCTGCAGGGAGGAGAAGTGGTGGAGAAATGTCCAGGTCAGGTTTTTTCCAGGGGTGCCCTCTCCGTTTAGGATCCCTGGCAGTTCGGGTTGGAGGGCAGGAATTGAAAGTAGGTCCCTGGGTGTCCCCAGCACCTACGAACCCCTTTGTGAACCCATTCAGAAAAGCCTTCCACCTCCTAAACCAGATTCCTGCTCTTTTCCATGTCTTGCCCTTCACGGCAGGGAGCGAAGCCTCGCAGACCCGCAGCGCCCTCGGAGCCTCATGCCTACCCAAGCCCTGGAGAGCAGACAGAGCATCAGGGCTTAACCAAATTCCCCCAGGTACTGCCATGCCCCTCCCAGGGGAATTTGCTCCCGATTTCTTCAATGCATCTCTAGACCAGTTTGGGTTGCTTAGGCATGGGGGAGAAAAGGGTTTCCCCCCTCTGGTCCTCTCCTCTGCTGCTCTGACCCTGGCACAAGCTCTTCACTGCGTACGCCACCCCTGGGGTGGGCCATGGCAGCCACTGAACTGTTCTTCACTGGGGAGAAAAGGAGGAATCGTGGCTGCTTAGTGCAAAAGGAGCTTAAATCTACAGTCAGACTCTGGTTTTAAGGGTAACAGTACATCTTCTTTGGGGGCAATAGATAGAGGAAAGGAAAACAAAGAAAAAATACCAGCTTGGGTTCAAATCCCAGCTGGGATTTACATCAGCAGCCACTGGAGGAGGAGGGGTTTAGATACCCAGGGTGGTTTTTTCTTTTTTGCTCCTGGGGCGCATAGAGGCTTTGCAGCTCTTTTCCTTGCCCAGTATTTATGCTCTGGGTCTCTGTTACCTGGTAACAAGGGATAACCAGCGAGTGGAAAAAATGTTGTTTAAAAAATAAGACCCATATCCTAGCATAGCCTCCCAAGGTCCGCCCTGGCCGTGCCTCGGGTGCCCTGTATCCTCCCCATCTGCTGCCCTTGGCTTCCCCGCCGCGAGCCCCCGGCAGGAGGAGGCTCAGACACCCACCGAGGGAATCGGTTACACGCGGGGCGGGAGACGGGGTGGGCAGGTGGGAATTCTTCTGGAACAGCAGACGGTACCATCTGGGCTCGGCAAGAGCGGTGGCCTCTTGGCATCCCACCCTCTCCGCTTCCTTTGGACAAGGGAAGGGGAAACTTCAAATGGAGGCACCAAACCGAGGGATATCCAAGTTATGGGACCCTCCTCACAGCCATGAGACTAGGTGTTATGAGTGGCACCTCCCTGGCGATGTGCCAATCCTGGCCGTGCCATGAAACGGAGCCATCGATAGCTTTTACCGCCGTCAGTGGGCGGCAGCTCTCCGAGCTGGGGGCTGCAGGCATATGTTGGGCTGAGGAGACTGGGAATTTCTCACGAGCTGGCAGAGAGTCACGGTACCGAGACAAAAGCATCTGTGATCAAACTGCTTCCGAAAGCCAACTCCCCCCACTTCCCACCAGCAAAATCAGCTGGAGGTTTAGGAGGCGCAAAGCGCCGGATCCCACCAGCTGCATCACCGGATCCTGCCCCCGAGGGGCCTGCGGAGCCACTGGCCTCACCCAGACCCTGCTGTCCCAGAAGATGAGGCTTTCCCAAGCACTGCAGTGCCCCGGCAGGAGGGAAGAGAGACCCTTTTCGTGGCAGCTGTGTAATTTTTGGTGCAAAACAGGTAGTGTGCAGCTCTGCCTGTGAGCATCGCCCACGTGGATTGGCATCTGGAGCAATGTCATCCCTCCAAAGGTTGAGACAGTGTGGTCACAGCTCGGCTCCAGCCCCCATCTAGCCCAGTCACTAAGGCAATGGGTTTGGCAAGGGTTTGGTTTAACCCTAGTGCTTTGGAGATTTAATCTGCTCAGGGAGAGCAGCCCCGGCTTGGCTTGGAGCTGGCGTCAGCTGCGTCTGCAAACCCACTGCTACCCGGAGCCCTGCTCCCAACCCAGGTGGGTTTGGACCCAAAATGGCTTGCGTGGACAGGGAAACTCAGCAAAACATGTCTAAAGAGGCATCGGGTATCCAACGAGCTCATCTGCCTCCATCAGAGCTGTGGACATGAGCAAACCCTCCTGCCACCCTCCAGCATCGCTCCTGAACGTGGCTGGATTAAGCCCCTTTTGGGGAGAGCTGCATCAGCCTTTCCTGAGCATCCCCAGGCGAGCAGGATCAGCCTGGCTTCCCAGGATTTTCTGTTCTCTCCAGGAACGGACACAGCAACGCACAGGCCGCTTGCACAGTCCCTGCTTCAAACGCAAAGCATCCACCCTTCTTTCCATGCCGTGCTTGGCACAACCCCCCCCATCTCTCCCTCCCCAAACCTCTGCTGAGGATCCCAGTGCCCCACTTACCCCAGCAAATTCCACTCTGACCAACCACAGGATGGGCCACCAAATGCCCCCAGACCCTCTGGAGGTGAATCCCAGTCCCCGGCGTGGGTTTGGCTCTGGGTAAGAGGGAGGAGGGAATCACGGCTGTTAACACCGCGAGCTTGGTGCAGAGGGAGCAGAAAACAGCTGAACTTTACGACAGCCCGATCCGTCACCGTGAGCTGGAGGAGAGGGGGCTCAGGCGACGCTTTAAAAATAGCCAGTAGTATTTTTGATCCCGAAAGCTGGATTCCAGTGGGGAGGGGAAGGGACAAGGGAGGGAGAGCCTAAGGCTTCCCAACTGCGCACTTCGAATCTGCAGGCAGAGGAAACCCTGCGCGAGATGGACACAGGGTCCCAGCTGGACCACTTGGAGCTACCGATCTCGGGGTTTCTCCAGGGAAAAATGAGCAGGTTGGGAATGCAAAGTACCACTGGAAATTCAAGGCAGGCTCCTCTTTCAGCAGTACCTGCCTCCTCGGGCACAGGAGCGCCTGGCCTGGGCCACAGCAGCCTGGGCCTGCAGGCAACTGCCCTTCTCCCGGCTCTGCAAGGAGGGACATGGAAAAAAACTGATGAAGACGCAAGTCTGGAGTCAAGTTAAACTCTTCCTCCAGAATTCTCCAGCCCAGGGCATTCCCTCTCCCCTGCTCAGGGAGCTCAGGAGGTCCCAGAGATGCTGGGAGGACCAGAAATCTTGGTGCTACATCTGGAGAGGGAAGATCTCAGGAAGGCTGGTGAAGAATTGGGGAGCTGCATCCTTCAACCGCCCTGCCTGAAGGTGTGACCCAAGTCGTGTGGCACATCGTGGGGGGCTGGCATCCCTTGGGTACCTCCAGAGGAAAACCATCCATCCTGCTCCCCTGTCCTTGCCTGGGCACTGCTGGGAGACCCTCCTGAGATGCTGACGTGCCGATAAATCACCAGCCCCAAGCACCTGCTCCAGGGCTGCGCAGCTGCAGGGCAGGGAAGTGCCGGGGCTAAAAAAAGATGGGAGCAGATGGGGCTGGACACAGCCACCGCTTTGCGGAGGGACCAGGAGATGTCCCCTGCCCTGTTCAGTCTCCGCTGAATGCCGACCCCATGCGTGATGGCAGCAATGCCCAAGCACACGCAGCTGGGATGCTGGGGACCAGCAGCAAGCTCAGACAGCCTCCCCGTGCCTCAGTTTCCCCATCAGTTAAAAGGCAGCGTCCTGGTGTCCACATTGCATGGTGCGAGAGGAATGTCCGGGCTCTGCATGGCTTCGGTGCAAGGATGTCACTGGGTGCCTCCGGACACTGGTGGGAGTCCCCTGCAACCCCAGCCCCTGCGGATGCCTGGAGCTGGCTTTGGGGACGCGGGGACACGACACCACGAGGTGGCAGCAGCACTTTGCGAGTGGCAGCGGGGTTTGGGGCTGGGGGGGGCAGGAGGGAGAGGTCCTGGCTCAGCATCACAGCAGTCCTGGGACCAGCGGGTTAGATGTCCGAAAAGACACCGAAGGGCCCTCAGTTTCCCCACTCCTGCTTTCATGGCACCCACAGGGTCCTCAAGGCCAAGAGCCCTCCATCACACTGTGTCCCAACAAATGAGTAAAACAAGAGTGGGGGACTTGGAAAAGCCACCCCCAGGTGTCCATGGGGACTGTCCTCTGTCCCCAAACCCTGGGGCACCGTGTTGCCCCTGGGCTCCCCCAAGCTCCATCACCGGCTCCGAGCTGGTGGCAAATTTGGGCTTCCTCTGCCCTCAGAGCCATGAGCTGGTGGCCAATGGAGAGGCTTCGGCTCAGTGCGGATGGATTAGCAAAGGGCTGCAGAATCACTTCTAGGGATTTGCTCCTATAAACGGGAATAACATCCCCTCCCAGGAGCCACACTGCCTGTCTCCAGGCCTCCAAAATGCTCCAGCGAGGGATTCTAAATGATGTTTTGGTTGCCTTTAGCGGAGGTCTGGGGAGCAGAGAAGATGGGCTGGAGGGGGGGGGCCGTCAGGAAATGGTTTTTCCTCCCTCCCGGGCAGGAGAAGGAAGTGAACTCCCAGCTGAGCTCCTGCTGGTGCCAGCTCAGCCCAAGGATACCTGGAAATGGTATCCTTGGAAAATCCTGGAAATAGGAAGGGAAATAGAGAAATAACTCCCCCACCCCGCAACACATGGGGGATCAGAAAATGCAGTAAATCAGCCAGAGGCTTTTCAAATGTAGTGTAATTCAGTGTCCATTACACAGGATTCGAGGGCGTTTCCTCTCCGAGGAGGTGGGGGGGGGGGGAGGGAAGAAGAAACTGGATTCCCAGTGTCCCCACTGACCTGTTGAACTTCACTTCGCAGAGCGGGTTCCTGCCAAGGCAACCGAAACCCTCGCCTGGGCTCACTGTTGGGAGCGATCCAGCACGGCCGCCTCTCCGGGGGGATGCTCCCGCAGCCTTCGCCGCCTCCTCTCCTCTCCCAGGGAACATGGGGACCAGAGCAAAAGCCCACAAGGGATGGAAAACACGGCCCCCACATGCGTGTGGTCTGTGTGTGGCGTGATCTTCTCTCACCGTGCGGCTGCCTGTGTGGTGTTACACATATGTTATCTGTACAAGAGCGCCGGCATTTTAGAAACACCCGGTGTGCGCACGGCATGTGTGAGTGTGGGCACGGTGTGCGTGAGCATGGGCATGGCGTGTTGGAGGGCCAAACCCCCGGCGCAGAGGTGTAACAGCAGGGGTGCTGCTCTCCATCACCCCTCTCACAGCATCTAGCCCTTCCGCGAGGAGTGTCCTCCAAACCAAAGTTCCCCCAGGTTTTCCCATGAGGGGGTTAAACACCCCAGCTCTGTTGCAGACACACCGAAAGGCAAAATCTCTCTTGGGGTTCAACTCGCTTCACCCATGCAGGGGTTTGCGATTTGCCCCAAAATCAGTGTGTTTTGGGCACCTTCCCTCGCGATGCTGCAGCTCACCAGCAGCACAGGGGGCTCCGAATCTGGCAAGGCGTGAATCCCTGGAGATTAGAGGGTTGGGTTTGGGCTTTTTCTTTGTTTTTTTTTTCCTTTCCACAATGCCATTCAGGGCCTGGAAAGGCTGTCCCCGTCCCCCTGACCCAGTCCAGCTCGCCAGCACGGCTGTGCAAATCCCTCAGTGCTTTTCCAGGCAACGCTGGGACTCGGATGAGCTGGAGCTGCCGGGGTAAGACACCGCTGGGGGCTTGCAGGGGCTATTTCAAGCGGGGGAAAACGATGGAGAGATGGTTAATTGATTTCTGTGATTAACTAAGAGTTTGTCAGTGCAATACTCTCGGGTTTACTCTCCTTGGGTTTTTTTCTAGTTTGGAATTATTTATTTTCAAACAGTGTTTGGGAGGGGGGAAACATTTCTTTTTCTGTCCCTGAATATTTCCAGTGAGAAAGTCGTTAATGTCCAGATGATATTTAGGCTGGGGAGGGAAACCAGGAGGGGAATGAAAAGCTTCCGACGCCGCTGCGTTGGCTGGCAGGAGAAACCAGGCAGTGCTGGTGCGAGAGGCAGAGCGCGGCTGCTCCGCTTTCAGGGCAGGAATCCCTCCAGCATCCCACCAGGAGCTACCCCACCTCCAGCAGCAAATCCCAACAGGATCCTAGTGGGAGCAATCCCATCGCCAGTAGCAAATTCAGAGCAAATTGTTGCCCCGGCCAGCAGCAAAGTGGCTGAAGCATCTTTGTGCTCCCCATGACTTCCCAGCTGCCTGGCAAACTTTTTATCCATTCTCTCGGTGGAAATGCTCACCCGCAGCATTCTGTTTTCTCTTTTTTTTTTTTTTTTCCCATTTAAAAATCAAGAGGAGGGAAATTGTGGTGATTTATTTTGGTGAAAGCATTCCTTGCTGGTTTTCCGGGCACAAGGGTGGAGCAGAGCGTCCCTGCGCACGTTTTCTTTGTACTTGCCAAAGGTGGGACAGCGAGGGGTTAATACGGAGAGGAGCAGGATCCACCCTGATGGACCTGGGGCTGGTTGGTTATTTTTAATTTTATAGACTTGTCAATCAGTGCTTGCCCTCCCTCTCACTTCGGCCAAGGCTGGATGTCAGCTGGCAGGCAGCAAAAATCCACCTCATCCCAGAAATTAATAATAATAATAATAATAATAATAATAATAATAATAATAATAATAATAATAATAATATCACTGGCAGGGAAAAGTGGAAGCAGGAGAGAGGTGGAGAGAGCACGACAGCCCCTTGGTATTTTGTCCACCTTTCCCGTGCCTTGTGTTTTGCGTGGCTTTTCCTAACCAGAGGAAAAATAAACAGTGGTTTAAGGGATGTTTAAGTCAGCTCTTGAGAGGCTGGAGGAGCCCGTGTTGATCCCTCCACAAAGGAAAAGAAGTGAAAGAGAGAGAAAAGAAAAAAAAAAAAAGCCATGTGGCTCTTTGTGGAAGGAATTAAAATGGGTCCCGGAGGCTGCAAGCGCTGGGATAGAAACAAGCACCGATGGGGACGGGAACCCTGGGAAAGAGGAGTCTCAAAAAGAGACCTGGGGACTTTTCTGTCCCCAGCAACAGGCTGGGGAAGGCGGATGTACCAGGACGCTGCCAGCGCCGCTGGGTGCGGGCAGGGACACGGGGGATGTACTGGGACACGTCTTGGTCCCCCCCATCACCGCTGCCCTGCTCCCGGGGGTGCAGGACCGGGATGCGGGTGCCGGGTAGCACGGGATGCCCGGAGGGCAACTCTATAAACTCCCCTCCGTGCCTGGCACTGGCCTCCCATCCCATGCATCTCTTCGCCCAGGGCTTTGCTACTTCAGAAGAGGAATTAAAAATATGAAAGAAAAGCACGCCGCAGCTGCTGCACTGGGAAAGGCCTGGGAGCTGCCTTGAAGATGGTTCATTTTTTGCCTCCGAGATGCTGGAGGTGAATCCCAAAGGAAATCCTGCAGCCGTGCAGGGAAACGGGACCCTCGGAGTCCCGGGGGGTTCATCCTCCGCTGGGATCCCCCTGACACGTCCCAGGGGCTCCCCGGCCTCTGCACATCCCCGGCAGCTGAAGCCAGGATGAACCCATTGGCATCAAAGGAGCCACCCCAGGCCGACGTTGTTCAACTAAGCTTTTCGGCTAGAGTTATGCCCTGTGGAAACGAGGACATGGTAAAAAAGCAAAAAGTGAAGACAACCCTGTGCCTGGTTGGGAAGCCAATTTGGAAAGCATCCTCCAGTTGCATCGCTGCTTATTTTCCCATTTCCCCCCCCCCGTAGCCAACCTTGAGGTTAGACCCTGTTGGTTTTTCACTTCTACGGAGTGGGGAATAAATGAATTAAATTAAATTTTATAGAGCTATATTTATCCTTCGCCATGCCGGAGTCTCCCCAGCTGCATTTCAACCAGCTTTGCTGTGCAAGGGCGGCTCCGAGATGAGGTATCTCGTAAAAGAAACACCCTCAAACAGGTCTCCTTGGATCTGAATTAATCATCTCCTTGGGTTTTTGTCTTTGCGAGAGATTTCTTTTTTTTTAACGCAGTCGGGTCTTCCAGAAAATGGACGGTAACAAAGCGCAGTTAAATATATTGTCTGGTGACCGCAAAACAAATGCTGTCAGGAAAACGGAACGAAGGCTTGAAAAATGAGATTTCAGAAGGAAATATTGAGCTGGCATCAAACCCGGGGTTGTTTTTGCAGAGGAAGGGAGGTGAGTCTTCCTTAGGGCTGCTGGCGGGCAGAGGAAAAGTTCCCCAAACCCTTGAAAAGTTTGGATTTGGGCTGACTTTGCTGGGCCGGAGGTTTTACCGCTGAAAATATTCGGGAAGTCCCTTTCTAACAAATAACTGAGTCCCAAATCGCCGTGAAGAGACACAAAGCGGTTTTATCGATTTGATTTTTGGGGGGGGGGGGGTGTGGTGTGGACAACATGAATATATCTTCACACACACCCCCCCAAATGTATTGCAAAATATGTTCACCATCCTCTGCCACTGCCGTGTGCATTTTTAATTCCCCTGCTTTTGGTCTCTCGTCTGTTTTTCCAGGAGAGGACCCATATTCTCTGGGGAATCCCGCTCCCTCGCTTCACCCCCTCCAGGGGTGACAATTTCTCCCCGGTAACATCCCTCACTTGCCCTTCCCAGGAGCGTTTTTACACCCTATAAGGACCTTCCCTCAGCTTTAAATTTTTTTTTTTTATTTTTTTTTTCCAAAAAGCCCTTTTTGTGTCGCCTTCTCAGGGACCTGAATTGAATCCCATGTTTAGCAAACAGGGCGGTGGGGTTGAATGTTCAACGGCTACAGAATCGCTTGTAGGGATCGTGCTGTGGGCACAGACGATCTTTATTCCAGGGATGTATTAGCAAAAAATACTGACTTGAAATGTCCTTTACACCATTTATATCCAGAAGCTTTCTGGGGTTTTTTAACTAAATTCATTTGCAGCAATACCGACCCATTGCTTGCGCAGGGGCTGGAGAAGTTTAAGCAGCAATTATAAAAGCCTCCAGCTTTTATAAAAAAAAATTACAATGGGCACACAAGGACCTGCCAGGCGCTGGAGCATAGAGCTGGTTTGGTCTGGAGGGCATTATCCAACCTCAATTGCTTTTTTTTTTTTTTTTTTTAATCCTACTTAATAGTATTAATCGGCAAGTATCTTTTCTGCTCTTTTCCGAGCTAGGCGCGCTGGGGCTGGAGAACTCACGGCTTTTTTCCTTCAAGGAATAGGCAAAACTGCCCCAATATTTGCAGAAAAATGCTGTTGCTTCTTGCAAAGGGGGAAGTTAAAGGCCGGGAGCAAGCAGGGAACACGCAGCCTGCGAAACTTCAACACGGTGAGCTATAAAGCCACAAACCCCAGCCTTATTAGCGCTGCCCCATCCCATGCCCTGCATTTTGGGGGAAAAACTACCAACAAAAACAATGTCCAAGCCAACCTTCTGTTTACTTTTTTAGAAATAAGTTTGGAAGCTAAAAGAGACAAGGGATGATTTTTTTTTTTTCTTTTTTTTCTTTTTTCTTTTTTTAAAGTCATCCCCGCATTTGCTTCATCACCTTTCGGCTTGTGCTGGAGCAACACGGAGGAAAACTAAATTCCTTGGGATAAAAAGCCACTCAGCCGCCACGGCGTTAGAAGCACAAAGGTGTCGGCAACACGGCACAGATGAGATTTGTTTAACACTCCGCCGAGCCTTTTAAACCACAAATTAATGAACTTGAGACCAACGCAATATTGATGGTAATCTTTCCTTTTTACTTTGCTTCCTTGTTCCCTCGTTTTCCTGCTGAGTGATTGCCGGGTCTGATGAGGGCTCCTCGCCCTGCACCGCCTCAAAGGCGAAAGGTTACGGTCCGGCACGGTGGGTTTGAAATAATTTCTTACAAATACATAATTTCACTGGGAAAAATGTGTCGGCCTTAAGCGGGGAGAGTGGAGCTGCTGGTTCGGGGGCTTTTCCAGGGCCGAAAAGAAAGGATCCTTTCCCATTTTTGAGGAGGTTTATGGGGTTTAATACCTTTTTCTCCTTCTCCACACTTAGAAAAGTAAGTGTGAACCAGCAGTCCTGTAGCTCGGTGGCTATTCAGAAGGATGCTCAAACTCCAGATAAATATCTATTTACTTAATTTTTTTTTGGTCCATTGTTATTTTGAAATATCTGGGAAGAGCCATGACTTAAAGCTGGTGGCATCCTCTAACAGCCCGCTCGAAGCCACCACTCCTCTTTGTAAATTCAGAGTCCGCCCCCCCCAGGCCCGCAGAAGTGATGTATTCCTGTCCTTATTTTATAGAAATTTTATAGATTTCCTATAATCAACTTTTCCGGCTTTTGCTAAAGGTTACTTTTTGATTCTTAAACAGAAGGTAGAGATGGATTTAGCCCTCCTGGATTTAAATAAAAGGTGTCAGGACTTTGGGGGCAGAAAACAGGAGAATGAGAAGGAGGGTTTGCAGCCGCAATTATCTAAATTACCTGAATTATCCAAATTACCCTTATGTCTCCCACAGGACAAGATACCTGGCTAGAAAGGCTGAGCTGGGACCACCAGAATCACACGGGGGGGGGAGAGAAAACCCAGCTGATGGGAGAAGTGAGGTAAGGATTCAGCAATGGAAAACAGGGATGTTACCATGTTTTATAGTGCCGTCCCGGGGATGTGGTACCCGACAGGCACTCGGGGATGGAGTTATTTCTCCATCTCCTGGGTACGGCCATGGATCTGGGCGGAGGAAGGTCTCAACCTCCTCCCAACCAAAATGCCTTTGCTGGGGATGTGGCTGGGAGCTGTCAAGGAGGATTATTCCCAAAATGCCTCTTGAAATCCCTTTTCCTCCCCATCCGTATTGAGTCTAACCACCCTCAGCCTCGTCCATCAGATATTACCGCTATTAATTATCCCCCGTGCGAAAACTTTCTAAAATATTCCTCATCCTTGTGGAAAGATTTGCGGTTTGCTTTGCGCAGGCCAGGGCTGGAGCCTTTACTGGCAAAGCAAAATGAGAAATTTCTTGCTTTATGATCACATCCCTCCTTTTTCATATAAATAAGTAACGTCACTGGAGAGCTGAGAGAATTTGTGGCATGCAGTTTTACGGAGGAAACACATCTCAGAGGCAGTAAAAGTTGTATATTATGGTGTGGAGAAAGCAAACTGGGTTTGCAGAAGAGACTGCGAAGACCCGTGGCGGGCGTCCCTGGAAAAGAGTCGCTGCTGTAACTTTTCCTAACACCAAGTGGGAAAGGTTGGCTTCGGCAGCGGGGAGGATGCTCCCATCCCTGGGGGATGAGCCATCCCAATCTCTTATTTTTTTGGGGTGCAAGAGCGTGGAGCAGGTGGGATTTCTCCTCAAAGTGTTCCCAGGGAGGCAGCAAATTAATAGCTTGGAAAAACAGGAAAGGGGAAAATAGGCAGGGGAATTTCTGACTGGGGAGGGGAATGCTTAAAAAAAAAATCAGCCCCTGCGTCCAACCCGCTCCCCGAAAAAATCTGGGGGTTAAACCTGCCCCTCTGAGTCACAGGGGGGCTGCAGCCCCTGCCAGGATCCCAGGTCCTGGGGCTGCCTGAGATTTTCTGCAGGAGCTTTAGGGAGGTTACAGGGAATTTTGCCCCATGCACGTATCAGGGGAAACTGAGGCATGGAGCGAGGTAGCGACACCCTCGGTACCTGCTGAAAAGCCCATCTGCCATAACAGACCACCTCCAGGTGGGGACACACAAGGTCCTGGGGACATGCAAAGATGTGGGGACACGCAAGGACGTGGCCTTGGTGCCCTCCGAGCACCCCAAACCGGCCCCATCGCCCCAGGGTGGTCTCCATCCACCCCAGGGCCCCCCAACCCCGCTCGGCCCCACCACCAGCGTCCCCAGGGTTGGGACCAGCCAGTGGCGGTGCCCCGGGAGGCGGAGGGGAGCCCCCACGCAGCCGCCGCGGGGCTGCGCCGTGTGAATTAACCAACTTTGTGTTCCACCAAGCCTTTTCCCTTAATAGCCATCCCCCTCCCCCTCGCTTTTGCCGGCGTTTGAGGAGAAGTGAGGCGTGAGAGATCCTTTGGAATAATGAGGTGTAATTAGCCCTGGCAGCTCTTATCTTCCACACACCCCCCTTCAATTAGATTGAAATAAAAAAAAAAGGCAAGAAGGGTGTGTGTGTGTGGGGGGGGAATAAAAAGGAAGGTGGTGAGGGAGGGAGGCGAGAAAAAGTTGTACGCCGTGTCCAGCTCCATCCTTCTGGGCTGGGTGCTGGTCCCCGTGGATGGGGGGTCCTGGCTCTGTCCCCCTTTGCGTGGCTGCTGCCGGGGGGGTCAGGGAGGTGGTCCCTGTGCCTCAGTTTCCCTTGGCTGTGGTCTCTGCCTCGGCAGGGTACCAAAACCAACCCCTGCAGCAGGGCAAGAGGCGTTGGGGGCATTGTGGGTGAAACCAGATACTTGATCCCCAAGCATCCCTTGGAGCCCTGAGCATCCTTGGAGCCCTGAGCATCCTTGAAGCCCCAAGCATCCAGCCGAAGCGGTCCAGAGCTCCCTCTTCCCACCCAGACACCAATTTCTAACCCCGGCTTTGATTCCTGTGGGACACATCAGGTTGCTGGTACAGGAGCGAGGTGGGAAAAGCCCCCATGAGCAGGACCTGGGTGCAACGGGGCTGTTTTCGGACCGCTCCATCCGTCCCAGCTCATCCCTGCATCCCTCCCAGCCTCCGATGCTGCCTGTCCATCCCGCTCCTGCCCTGCTGCCATTCCCGCTCGGCCCTTGCTCTTTCGTACCCGTGACCCTGATCTTCAGGCTGACAAGCTGATGGATGGGCAGCGCCCCAGTGATTTACGACGTCCTTTAATATTTGGCAAAGTGGCCAAAAGCCCTGGGCAGGCGACGGAGCTGGGGTCGGCGGGGGGAGACGGCCGGGAGATTTGTCAACCTTTGAGGCGGGGAGGCGGGGAGGGAGGAAAGTGCCCTGTCTGTCCGCAGTGATTTATACCCGATCGCCGTGATTAAATTGGCCTTAGCTAATGATAACTAACTAGTCAGGGGCTGACCTTTCCCTGACAATGGAAGGGGGCCGGGAGCCACGCTGCTGCGGGGTGTCTAATGGGGATGTTTCTTCAGCCAAGACACTATTTTTTTTTAACATGGCTCTCTTTTTTTTCCTTCAGAAATGGTTTCCCAGCCGGCCCTGTATATAGAAGATGCAGGACGCCACATGTCCCCACACCCTGGGGTCTTGCCCCCGCCGCACGTCACCTCTCCAGGCTGCGTCGGTGCCACCACAGCCCTGCAGGGACCTGCTGCCAGAGCCCACGGGGACGAGACCGGTAGGGCCAAAGCAAGTGGGTCTGATGGTTTTTATCTGGGGAGGACTTGAAATCTGTTTCCAGTGGGGAAATTTCACCTGTAGCCAAGCTGAACGGGGTGCTGGGGGGCTGCGCAGGTGCCCTCAAGCCTGAAATGTCCTGGTTTTCCAGAGGTGCCGTATTGTCTGTCCATCCCTCCTTCCCCAGAGCTGTCCGTCCCTCTCTCCATCCCTCTCTCTTCTCCTCCACCTCTTTCACCCTCCATTGCCATCTCTCCCCCGTGCCACAGAGGGGAGCAGCCTCTTGTCTCCCTGCCAAGCCATGATGGAGGTATTTGAAAAGATAAAAAATAGGTTTTTCTGCCTTAAAAACACCTTTTGCCTCTTCCGCTTGCCGTAAATAAAACCCACAAACATTGAAACGAAGCCCCTGACCACCTTCAGGCAGAGGTTTCACTGCTCAGCCCAACTTTTCCCACCGGGACTCTTTACACAGGTTCAGTTTTTTGGGTCCCCTTTCGTATGTTTGTGTTGGTCTCGTCACATCCAAAGACTTCCCTGGCCCAGGAAGGGTGTCGCTGGCTCACCATGGTCCAGAGAGACACCGGAGAGATGCACCGATGGCCTGAATTAAAGGTAAAAAAGGAGTGAAATCCTCCGAGGCTGGAGCTGGACGCCTCAGTGCACGCCGCCCCAAGCCGCGCTCTCCCTCCCCGCCCTGACGCCTTGACACGAGGATAAAAGCCAGGCTGACGGGGCGATTTCACGGAGATTAACCTCGCGCACTGCGCTGGGGCCATCACTGCCCTCGGCACCGCGTCCCCCTTGTAATGAAGGCGGATTACAGATATATTAGCCCCACCACCAGTTTTATCAGCAGCGGTTTATCACACGGAAGGGGCGACGGCCGAGGGCAGGGGACGGAGGAACCCGACCACCCGCCAGAGACCTGGAGCATCACCAGGGAGGCTTTAATTCAATTTTTGGGAGGGGACGCAGGCCGAGGTCAGCGTTTGCTGCTTGTCCCCGGTACAGCCCAGCTCCCCAAGAGTTGGGATGCTGATGGGGAAGCCTTCGGCCTGGCTGCAGGCAGGGCTGCCCCTCTGCACCACCCTGGGCTGGGTTAGAGACTTCCGATTTAAAAAAAAAATGCCCTTTTGGAGGCCTTTGGGTGGCTTCTGCAGGGGATGGAGATGCTTGTTATGTCCTGGCCAGGCCCATCCCTCCCCATCCCATGCAGAATCTCCCCCGGGCTGCAGGAATTCCCCTCCTTGGCCCCAAAACGCCTTGGGATGCCGAGCATCCCTGTGAGGCACTGGGGCACCCAACCCTGAGGGGGCTCAGGCGGGTGCCTGACATCGATGCAACAAGGCACATCAAGGAGGGGGGGATTTGAGCCTGGAAGAGGTTAAAGTGGGGCGAAGCTTGCGGGGGAGAGAAACCTCCTGAACAGGGCATTTTAATGACATTCCATTAAAGCTCCCTTTGGGGCTGGCACGGCCGCCATGTGCTGCACATTCTCATGGTAATTATGAGACATCTGTGTAGAGGCTCTTTTCTCATCAAAGATGGCTCTCTTCAAAGACGCTCCTGGGAAACCCTTCACCTCTGACCTGGGGGGTCACTGCCGAAACAGCGGCTCTATAGTGCGCGTTACTGTAAAGCCCAGTATCCTTTTTCCTCCCCTAACCTGACCAGGTCCCGGCTTTTCAGGCGGGATTCGTTGAGCTGAGAGAGTTGCCGGGGAGAGGCCACCGGTTTCCAGAAAGGGTCCCCACCGCCGCCACCACCACCACCTCCACCAGTGCCAGTCCTGGGTGCCGCCATCGTCGTCATTGCCTGTGCTGACCCCAGCCGCAGGATCAAAGTGGGATGAAAAGGGGTTTAATGAGAGGGAATGGGGCTGGCTGTTTCCCGGCCCCGTGCTGGGGAAGGGGTGCTCCCCCCAAAGTCACCCATCACCGGGACAAAACCCACCCCGGTCCCTGCCTAGTGCGTCCCACCTGGGCAGCGCCGAGTCCTAGGGAGTGATTTTTAATGATTGCCGTAAAAAACCCCACCATCCTTGATGCCGCAGAGATGACAGGGATGTTCCTGAGGTCCCCCAGCCACGAAACATGGGCACCTTGGCATGGTGAGGATGCTCCATGTCCC
Source organism: Rissa tridactyla (assembly GCF_028500815.1). Classification (NCBI taxonomy): domain Eukaryota; kingdom Metazoa; phylum Chordata; class Aves; order Charadriiformes; family Laridae; genus Rissa; species Rissa tridactyla. Next base: position 837,379 of record NC_071488.1, read on the forward strand.
CCGGGGATGAAGACCACCTTCTCCCACAGGGATGTTTCTGGCACAACTGGCATCACTATCCCATCCAACAGCACCACCATCACTGTCCCATCCACGGCACCGGTGTCCCCAGTGCCTCCGGTGTGCGTCCCAGGTGTCCTTCACCTCCCTGGTGGGGGACAGTGGCCTGGGGAGGAAGGGGACGGATGCCCAGCAGGTGCCTCAGTGTCGGCGCAAGTGGCTCCATTCCTACGGCACAGCACCGGCAAATGCTCCCCATGGCCCTTTCCAATAAGTGGCAAATGATTCTTCGTCCTGTCGCTCCCCAGTGGCAATAAACCTTAATCACAATGAAGTCATTTGATTTTCCACGTCCTGTAATCACGCGGCGATTTGGCATTAATTAACGAGCGTTTACGGGAAGGGCCGGCTGCTGGCGTTAGCGCTGCGCTTTTCCAGAAGATGGATTATCTCCGGAGCATCCGCTGGCACGCACTGGTGCTGGGGGACGTCCCGTCCTGTGCCGGGAGTGGGGTCCCGAGGGGACATCAAGCCTAATGAAGCACCCAGCTAATGAGGGACGGGATGTGGGTGCTGCAGGACCTCTCATTTTCACTCCCACCCCACTTTCCCCTCCCAGGATCGGTCTTCTCCTGGGCAGGGCTGGTGGGGAAACTGAGGCACAGAGGGGGACTGGCGGGGGGATAGGAAGGGGGGGGGTTCCTTCGCCACAGAGGAGAGGGATGGGGCCAGGGGTGCTGGACCATGGTGTTGACTCAACAGGGAATTAAGCTCGTTAGAAAGCGCCCGGGGTCTGCGGGTGGCAGGAGCTGCCGGGCGGGTTATTCACTCCGGCTGGGGGGGGTCAGCAGCCCCGGGGGATTATCGCCCCGGGGGTTGTTTGGTGGTGATGGGGGTTGTGTCTGGGTAGATTCTCTAGTGGCTCACACAAGGGTTGGGTGCCCCCAATGGCCTGTCCCGAACCCACCGCCGTCCCCCCTCCCCGCTGGCCCCCAGCCGCAGCCCCTCACGTGCCAGCGTCCCTTTGTGCCCGCATCTCCCTCACCGGAGACTTCCACAAGGCTTCTTCCCCCTTGCTCACAGCCTGGCATCGAACCCCCATTGTTCTCTTGTCAATTAGATTTTGTTCCCCAAAATCTTCAGATGTTCCGGAGGGTGTCTCCCGCCGCCCGAGGATGCCTCCCAGGCAGTTACACCTGTCAGACCCTCCACCAGCACTGGAGCCCGTCACCAAAAACCCCGTGTGGTTAATTTGTGGCCATCCCCTTCCCTTGCCAGGCAGGTTTGGAGCTGCCGGTGATTTACCGGGGCTCGGTGCAGCGCGTGCCTCAGTTTCCCCAGTGGGGCAGGAAGGGGTGCCCCTCTCTGGCACCGCCCCTCAGGGGCTGGTGGGGATGTGGCCCTGTGGTGTTGGAGGGTGGAGATAGGGACGGGCAAAGGGACAGGAACGAGGATGGGTTTGGGATGAGGATGAGGATGGGGATGGGGATGGGAAAAGGAACAGGGATGAAGATGGGTTTGGAACGAGGATGGGGATAGGGAGGGGAAGAAGGACAGGAATGGGGATGGGTTTGGGATGGGGATAGGGATGGGGAAGTGCTGATGATAAGGCTAAGGATTAGGGATGGGGAGGAGGATGAGGACAGGGTGAGGATGAGATTGAGAAAGAATAAAGATGAGGGATGGGAAAAGGGTCGGGAACGGAGACGGGACAGGGATGGGCAGGGATGGAGATGGACATGGGGATGAGGACAGGGATGAAGGCAGAGATGGGATGGGGATGGAGAGAGCTATGGGATTGGGATGAGAATGGGAATAGGGACAGGGATGGAGTTGAGGATGAGGATGGGGTTGAGGACGAGGATGAAGGTGGGAATCGGAATGGGGAAGTGCTGAGGATGAGGACAGGGATGGGGATGAGATGGGATGGGACAGGGATGGGAGCAGCCTGCCTGGGCAGCCCCATGCCGCAGCCGCGGATGAAGGAGTGGCTGGGGACAGGCTGAGGGACACCAGCGGGGGCTGCGGGTGCCGCGGGGACGCTCAGGCGGGTGCTGCTGGCCCTGGCGAGTGCTGCCGCCCAATAAATCCTCACGTCGTATATAAACCGCCCCGGCACCTGGTTGCCAGATTTTGTCTGGTGCCTTAATGTCAGGACTGTAAATTAGCTGCTGGCACCAAGGCGACCTTGACGAGTTCTCCGCAGGGTTTAGTCCCAGGAGGGAATGGACCTGGGGTGGCGGCGGGGGGAGAGGACAGGTGTGGGTGCTCTGTCCCCAGCCGTGCCTCTGTTTCCCCAGCGCAGGGAGGGCTGCTGCTGCGCTGGCAGAGTTTATTGCGCTCTGAACCTGAATATGTGGGATGCTGTGGCTGCCGGTGTGGCCGCGACCAACCCTCAGGTCCCCAAAAAAGCCCTGACCCCTGCAGATCCCCAAAAGATGTGGGCCAGAGCAGGCTGGTGCCCCCTGGGAGCAGCTTCTCCCCGCAGCCCGGGAAGGGTCATGGCCACGGTCAGCCCCTCAGTGGGGTCTGTGCCCTGACCCGGCTGGGAAGGGGTTAAGGATCTGGCGCAGTGCCTTCGCATAACATCTACCTACTGACCGAAAACTCACCTCCAGTTAGCCATTCCCTCCCCAGCACCGCCAGACGTGTGTGCACACGCGTGTACACGCGTGCGGACACATGCACATTCATGTGTGCACATACAGGCGCATACGTGCATTCACCCCCGCACAGATACGCACAGTCAGGCCCACACATACGTGCACATGGATGTGCACACGCGTGCACACACTGCACCGGGCTTCCTCGCAGTGGACATCCCGCTGTGAGGGGGGGAAAACACTCCCGGGGGGGTTGGGGGCCATGGCGGGGCCGCATCCTGCACACCCCGTCCCCTTTTCCATCCTCTTTCCGTACCCTTCCCCGGGAGGAACCAGCCTTTGAGGGGGGTGGACGGGCCCGCCCACACACATCGTCCCAGGGCCAGCACGTATAGCCATCGCTCGCCCAACCGTCGGGAGCTGAGCTCACGGCAGCCAAACTGCTACTTAATCGATCGATCGAGACATTTATCTGCCTCCCGCCAACCCCCATCGCTGCTGGATCTTCTCCAGGTCGCTAAAATTAGCAGCCGTTAGAGAAAGCGGCTCTGGCCGGGCTGGGAGGGGGGAGCGCAGAGGGGAGGGGGGTGGATGGGTGCAAGGAGCATCGAGGGCGGGGGGGGTTGATTGGGGATGGAGGGTGCACCCCAATGTTAGGTGTGTAAACAGGGATGTGGGAGGGATGGACAGCATCAGCCGCACCAGGGATGGAGATGGATGGACCAGGGATGGGGTTGGGTGGACCAGGGATAGGGATGGATGGCCCAGGGGTGGAAATAGATGGACCAGGGATGGGGATAGATAGGGTTGGATGGACCATGGATGGGGATGGATGGCCGAGGGATGGGGATAGATAGGGTTGGATGGGCCAGGGATGGAGTGGTAGGCACCAGGCACAGCATCGGGTGTACCAGGGATGGGGATGGAGGCACCAGGGATGGGGTTGGAGGCACCAGAAGCAGCATCAGATGCACCAGGGATGGGGCTGGATAGACCAGAAGCAGTGGTGGCATCACGGGGACACCCTGGGAGCTCCTGGCGTGGGTTTAATATAACTTTTCCCTTCATTTATTTGCCCCTTCAAATCAAATCAAGGCTTTCGAAGTGCTTGAAATGGTATATTTTAAATTTATACCCCCAGGTCACCCCCACAGGTGACAGTCCGGGGCCAGAGGGACACAAAGTTTCCCTGGGCTGACATGGAGGGATCAGACTCGCTGCTTTTGGTGACAACTCGACAGGGAAAAGGGAACTAAACCAGGGGAAGATGAGGCAGCAATTTTATATTTTCCCCAGACATATTTTCCACTATTAAGAAAAAAAAAGAAGGAATAAAATAAAAAAGAAAAGCTGCAGCTTGGTGGCTGTGCCAACCCCCCCACGCCGCTCTGACAGCACGCACAGGCTGAAAAATGGCTTTTTTTTGTCGAATTTTTTTGTTATTATTATTTTTAATTCCCCCCTCCCTCAGCTTGGCTCTCCGGCTCTGACTGACTGTGAGTGACAGCTCTGCCCATCGTCTGCAACGAGACTCGCTGCGGGATCGGCAGCTCCCACTCGCTTTATTGATATCATTGGGATTTTTATACAGATTCTGCGTCCACCTGGGGGGGGGAACACCCCACGGGGGTCCCTGTGCTCACCCCTGGGACAATAACTTTTCCCCGTGGCCTTTTCCAGCTTGTCCTTGAATTAAGGCCCCCTGTCCCGCACGGGGTTTATTTAAAATATTCCCAGCAGAGGTTATTTATGGGGGCGTGAGACGGGGCCGGGCCGGTGCCGCCGCTTTGAAAAGGCCATTTCTGACTTTTCTCTAATGGGCTGTTAAAAACCTGCAATAAACCAGTCCCTGCCCAGGCTGGGGGCTTCTGGGGGCCATACTGGGATCAGACTGGGGGTCTTACTGGGACCAGACTGGGAGGTTTACTGGGATGAGACTGGCACCATACTGGGATCAGACTGGGGGGCTTATTGGGATGAGATTGTGACAATAAAGGGATCGGACCGGGGGTATGCTATGGTGCATCTGGGATGAGACTGGGGTGGCGTACCGGGATCAGACTGGGGGACATGCTGGGGCTATACTGGGATGATACTGGGAGGGCGCTTACTGGGATGAGACTGCAACTATACTGGGACCAAACTGGGAGGGCGTGAGGCTGGGGCTGCGCACTGGGATCAAACTGTGGTCCGTACCGGGATCCATCTGGGGCTGCACTGGGACCTTACTGGGGGACCACACTGGGAGCATCCCCTGGGCCATGCTGGGGTGGGTGGGGCTTCACTGGGATGAGCCTGGGACCACCCGTGCCCATAGTGGGAGGGTTACTGTCCGACCCCAATTCCAGACAAAAAAAGAGTAAAAAAAAAAAGTTGTTGAATTTGTTGAATTCAATTTTTTTAAACTAAATAAATTAAAAATAAAAAATAACCCCCAATCCCAGGAGCCGTGAGGAAGAAGCGCTCGGTAATAAGGAAAAAACCATGGCAAACATGAATAATCCTGTGCGGTCCCCGACGTGTGGGAGGCACCGGGGGTAGAATATCGCTTTTTATTTTATTTTCTCTTTATAAATAGCCCCCCTCGCCTTGTGCCCACGGGGCAGGTGCTGGCTGGGGGTGTTCAGCCCCCCCAAAAACCTGCTTTTCTCCCTTAAACAGGGGGAAAAATAGTGTCGCGTTCCCCCCCCAGCAGCATCCCAGTCCCCAGGTCCCCAGCCTTGGGGAGAGGGTCTCCATTCTTGGGGTCCCATCTATGGGGTCTCCAACCTTGGTGTTCCCATCCTTGGGGTCCCCAACCATGGGGGTCCCATCTTTGGGGGTCCCCAACCTTGGAGTCTCAACCTTGGGGTACCAGTCCTTGGAGCCTCCATCTTTGGGATCCCGTCCTTGGAGTCCCCAGCCATTGGCTCCCACCCTTGGTGTCTCCATCCTTGGTGTCCCCATCTTTGGGAGCCCCTCCTTGGGGTCCCCAACCATGGGGATCCCATCTTTGGGGCGGTCTCAATTCTTGGTGGCCCCATCCTCGGTATCTCCATCCTTGCTGTCCCAATCTCTGGGGTCCCCTCCTTGGGGTCCCCGTCCCGGGCGGGGAGGTGTCACTGCATGGGGCCATAGGGCCAGTTGAGGGTGGTGCCGGCCAGCAGCATGTCGCGGATGAGGGTCTCGATGGGGGTCTTGCCCACCAGGCGGCTGAAGAAGAGTTGCTGGATGCCGGGGGCAGAGACGCTGCGGAGGGCGGGCAGGCGCAGGAGGAGGCGCCCGAAGCGGCTGGGCTGGCTGGGGTGCTGCCGCCGCACGTGCTCCTCCAGCGCACACTGCGACTTCTCCTGCAGGCCGGCCACCTGCCCCGGGTCCGACAGCCCCACCGCGTCTGCGGGCAGCAGGGAAACTGAGGCACGGCCGGGACCCCACCCCCGGCCCCGCCCCTTTGGCCCCACCCATTCGGTCCCTCCTCTATCACCCCGTCCCACTTGGCCCCGCCCACTCAGCCCCACCACCATTAACCTCACCCCACTAAGCCCCACCCACCTCCTTTAGCCCCGCCCACTCAGACCCACTCCTTTCATTCCCCAGCCCCCATTGAGGCCCACCCCCTTGGGACCCCACCCCACTGAGCCCCACCCCACTGAGCCCCACCCCACTGAGCCCCACCCAACCCTTCCCAGCCCATTCCTTCCCTTCACTCCCATTGATGCCCACCCCACTGGAACCCCACCTCCTTGGGACCCCATCCCATTAAACCCCACCCCATTAAACCCCACCCCATTGAGTCCCACCCCATTGAGCCACACCCCATTGAGCCACACCCAACCCTTCCCAGCCCATTCATTCCCGGCACTCCCATTGACCCCCCCCACCCCTTCAGGCCCCCACCCCACCAGGCCCCACCCACAGCCCCACCCTCTTAAGCCCCTCCCTGTTGGACCCGCCCCCTCACCGGGGGAGAAGAGGGCCACGGCCTTGAGGCAGGCGAACTCAGCAGCGTCGACATGCAGAGCCTTCAGCTTCTCCACCTGCTCCTGGAAGAGGCGGATGTGGTCCATGAAGGCCACCACGCGGTCGGCAGCCATGGGGGCGGCGTGGAGCCCAGCGGCGGCCAGCAGCGGGGCGGCGTGCAGCGGTAACGCCGACTGCGCTGCGTTCAGCACGAAGAGCTCGCTCCAGCCCAAGCGCAGCAACGCCACTTGATCCGAAAGCTGCAAGTCCGGGAAGAAGGGGATGCCCTTGGCCCATTCAATGGCGCTGAAGAGGAGGCGGGCGGCCAGCTCGCAGATGCTCTCGATGCCCACCACGCCACTGGGCTGCAGGCACTGGGCGCCATAGCGAGCTGGGGGGTACGGTTCGGCGCGGAGCAACAAGGAGATGAAGCCGCTTAAGTAGCCATGGCCACCGTAGGGGTCCCCAGGGACCAGTGGGTACTGGCCAGGGCTGCTCGGGGCGTGAGCCATGCGGCCCCGCTGCACGGCTGCGGAGGGGAGCAGGAAGTCAGCACCCAGCCCCCAGCTCCCATCACCATCCTGTGTGTGCGCCCCCCTCCCCCCCCAAATTCCTCCCAGAGATTAAACACACCAGGCTATGGTCCCCCCCAAGTGATGGATTGCAGAAGCCCTGCGTGTGCCCCCACCCATGTTAGAGGGGGGGATGTGCCATCTGGGATGGGGACAATTCCCCTCCCCAGTGCCACACACGCCCGCCCCCAGTGCCAGCCCCCACCCACAATGACCTTAAAATATGGCGTGCCAGCTTTGGGGAGGTCACCATGCATTCGGCGTTCACCCCCCTTCTTGCAAGGGGCTGATGCCAACGAGGCACCCCAGGGACATGCTGGGGGGTGGTCCCCCCCAAAGTGCCAGCACCTGGGGGAGGGGAACGACAGGAGGTCCCCTCCGGCTCCCACCCCTTGAGGTTTTTGCACTTTGGGCTTAAAAAACTCCAAATTGTGGGGGATTTTTTTTTTTCCTCTTGGCGATGCTGAGCAGTGGGTGGGGGTCTGGCCTCCTCCTCCTCCCCAGTGCCCCCTGCTCGCCCCCCCCGGCATCGCCGCCCCCTGCAGTGGGGCAGGCTCTGAGCCAGGCTTAGCCTAATGCGGCGTGACAGTCCCAGTGTCAGCCAGCGGTCGGGATGGGGGCCATGGGAACAGGGGTCCCTTGGGGATCAGGGGTCCCCAGGATCGGGGTGTCAGCAGGGGGTGGGGTGTCTCCGCCTGCTTTTGCCCCAGCCCTTGGGGTGCGGCGTGCAGCCCCAGCTCCCCCCAAACGCTTTCGCTGCTCAGCATCACCCTGGTGTGGCATTTGTGGGGGTGCAGCCCACTCCTCGCTGCCCATACAGCCCCTCCATGCAGCACCGTGACCCCCCCAAAACCCCCTTTGCATCACCCAAACCCCCCTCTTTGCGTCACCCAGCCCCCCCTTTGCATCACCTCTGAACCCCTTCTATCCCCCCAAACCCCTTTGCATCACCCAGCCCCCCCCTTTGCATCACCATGGACCCCTTTGCATCAGCCCAAACTCCTTTTCATCCCCCCAACCCCCTTTTCAACAGCCCAAACTGCCCTTTCCGTGACCCAAACCCCCCAAACCCTTTTTTCCCCCATTTTGGGCAAAACAATCGCTTCAAACCATTGGGTGTGTCCTGCAAGAGAATAAGCTATTTTAGCCCCCAAAAATACATGGGAGCAGCCGAAGGGGGGGCTTCATCCTCCCCCAGCTCCCCTGGCCATGGGCAGCGCTGGATCCAGGAGCCAGACAAGCCGATATCCCCGAAAACCTGTTCCCTTGGCCCAGCCGCGGGATCAGGCCTCACATTCCCAGTGCCTCATCCCAGGTGATTTTTGGAAAACCAAGATGTAAACCACTTTTCCCACGTAAATCCTGCCCCATTCCCAGCATCTGCACCCCCAGCATCTTCAGGGAATAAATTTGTCCCAAGGCAGTGCTCAGCTCCCAAATTCCCAGTTTCAGAGCCGGATTCGGTGCCGGTTTCCAGCTGGGAACACCGGGATAAGGAGCATCACAGGGAGCATCGCTGCCCCGGGCACAGCCGGCGATGCCGTGAGCGGATGGGGAAACTGAGGCACAGAGAAGCCGGAGCCAGTAAATTAAATCCTGGGGACGGTTTCACCTCCGTATGCTTTTCCATGAGCATCTGCAGCTTTTCCCCGTGCCCGAGGTGCTGCATCCTGCAGCGACTTCACGCACGTCTCAGGGCAGCTGGGAGCCTCCCCCGAAAAATCAGAGCCAAGAGGGAGTGTGGGGTGTCAGGGGGGTGGGAATGGGGGTTTCCCTGCATGGGGAAATCACCCCATGCCAGGGGATCCACCGTGGCCGTGCCCACAGAACCGGATCCCGGCGTTAACCAGCAGCTTGTGGCACTTCGGAATTAAAACAAAGATACAAAAAAATCTAACAAAAAGAAACCCCAAAACAAACCCAAAAACACAAATCTGACCCCAAACCACCTGGTGAAATGTGGGTTCTCCAGGGCAGGGAATTCACCTGGATTTTTTTTTTGTTGTTGTTTTATTTTCCCCAGGGATTTAATCCCTGGCTCCGGCTCCAACTGCATGAAGCAGGTGGGTGTTTGCTACAATGGGGGCTTGCTGCAAGAATTGTCCCCCCCCTCCAGACATCCAACCGGCCTTTTCGGGGAAGAAAAGGGAAAACTGAGGGTTAGGCTTGAGGTGGTTTTTTGTCCCTGACTCCAATCCCACTCCTTTTTGCACGCCCGAGCGCGATGCCGTGGCTGTACTGGGATGGCAGCTGCTCCCTTTCCCACCACAACTTCCCACCTTATCTGAATTTTGGCGATTTTTTTTTTTTTTTTTTTTTTTTTAACACTAGAAAAGGCGATTTTGGAATTTTGGGGATTCTTTTTTCTGCTAGAAAAGGTGACTTTTGAATTTGGGGGATTTTTTTTTCTTTAATGCTAAAAAAGGCGACTTTCTGGGTGGGAGAACCGCTGCTGCCGAAGAATCAGCCCATCAGCAATGACTCGAGAGGCTGCAGAATAAAACCCCTTTTTGAGCGGCTGAGCCCAGTCTGGGCCCTGCCTGTGATTATTTATAAATACTAAATTCATAAATAAGGACCTTAAATATAAATAAGGACACCCCCCCCGCCCAGGTCCATATTCAAGCAGGGAGATACCGCACGGCAGAGATTTGGCACCAAGGAGTAGGTGTAGCGGCAAAACCAGTGCCTCGATGCACCGTTTCGGGCTTTAAAAAAAAAAAAAAAAACCCAAAAATTCTGCTTTAAAGCTGCTGCTTTTTGGGGGAAAAAAAAATAAAATCAACCCAAATTGTGATGGTGGGGCTGGTTGGAGGCGAAGGGACAGGCATGCCGCATATCACCGGGAGTTTGAAATGTGATTTTAATCCCGGTCACGCTGAGCATTCAGACTAATTAACTTCAGATTTACCAGACACTCCTCCCCAAAAAGCCAAATTCTTAATCTTTTAAAGAATATCTGTATTATTGCCCTCTAATCCCCGGGTTTTTTAACAGCCACAGCCCTGGGCGACACATAACAGAGAAGAAAAGCAAACTGCCCCCGTGTCGGCGTAGCCCCAGACCTATAAACCCAGCCCGAGCTGAGGCCGAAAAAGAAATTTGAAGTCGAAATAGGGAGTTTAAATGCTGTTATAATTCAGTGGAAGAAGAAAGGGGTTTTTCTAGGCAGGAAATGCCCCAGAAAAATATTTAATGATATGAAAGTTTATCCCCTGGAAGGCGACGCTGGGGAGGGGCGGGAGCCCCGCGGCGGCTCTTGGGGGGTGATGAGGAATTCGGGGTGCAGAGTGGGGACAGGAGCTGGAACCCTGGGCGGGGGGGCAGGAATGGGACTGGGGAGTTCAGGGGTGCCAGGGGGTGCTTGACCACCCCCCGGAAAAGTTCCTCCCTGATTTGTGGCTGCTCCCCACGAAAGGACGGGCCCAAGGGACACAGGGAGGATAAAGATCAGAGGAAAAAGGAAAGAGAAGAGGGAGAGGAGTTTTCTCTTTTCCCCCTTTTTCTTTCTCTTTCCCCCTTTTTCTTTCTCTTTCCCCCCTTTTTCTTTCTCTTTCCCCCATTTTTCTTTCTCTTTCCCCCTTTTTGCTTTCTCTTTCCTTCCCTGACAGCCCTTTCTCACCTGCTTTCACTTTCTTTCTTTTACTTTCTCTTTCTGCAGTCTCTCCTTTCTCTTTCTCTCCCTTTCCCTTTCTCTCCCTTTCCCTTTCCTTTTTCTTTCTCTTTTTTTGGGGGGGGGGGGTTCTCTTTTTTGCTCTCTCCCCTTCTCACCTTCCTCTTTCTCTTTTGTCTTTCCCATTCGGGCTCGCGCTCTCCCTTCCTCCTTTCCCCTCTTTTCCTTCCCCCCTTCTCTTTTTTTTTCCTGCACTTTTTCCTCCCTTCCCCCTTTTTCTTTTATTTCTTGCTCCCTCTTGCTCTTTTCCAGTTTTTCTCCTCCCTTTCTGCCTTCGCTCTTGTTCTTCCTTGCTCTCACCTGTCCCTTTTTAGCACCCCCCCCTCCTTTTCCATCTTCTCTCCTTTTTTTGTGTCCCTTCTCCCGCACTCACTTTTCTTCTTTTCCAGCCCTTTTCCTGCTTTTCCAACCTCTCTCTCTCTTTTCCAGCCCCTCTCCTTCTTTTCCATACTCTCTCCTTTTGCAGCCCTTCTCCTTCTTCACTCCCTTTCCCTCTTTTCCACTCTCTCCTTCTTTTCCATCCCTTTTACCTTTTCTGCATCTCTGCTCTTTTCACACCCCCTGTTTTCCATCCTCTCATCTTCTTTCCCACCCTGTGTCCTTCTTTTCCACCCTTTCTCCTTTTGCATCCCTTCTTTTGCATCCCCTCTCCCTCTTTCCCAGCTTCTCTTCTTCTTTTCCATCCCCTCTCCTTTTGCATCCCCTCTCCCTCTTTCCCAGCTTCTCTTCTTCTTTTCCATCCCCTCTCCTTTTGCATCCCCTCTCCTTTTGCATCCTTTCTCCCTCTTTCCCAGCTTCTCTTCTTCTTTTGCATCCCCTCTCCTTTTGCATCCTTTCTCCCTCTTTCCCAGCTTCTCTTCTTCTTTTGCATCCCCTCTCCTTTTGCATCCCCTCTCCTTTTCCATCCTTTCTCCCTCTTTCCCGTCCCCTTTCCCTCTTTTCCACCCTCGGTCCTTTTGCACGCTCTCCCCTTTCCAGTCCCTCTCACTCTCTGTCTTCCCCTCCACTTTCCCTCCGTTTGTTTTCTCTCCCCTTCTCTTCCCTGACCCCTTCTCTTCCCTGTCCTCTTCCCATCCCCTCCCTGTCCCCTTCTCTTCCCTGTCCCCTTCCCATCCCTTCCCTCTCCCCTTCCCTCTCCCCTTCCTATCCTTTCCCTCTCCTCTTCCAACCCTTCCTTCTCCCTTTCCCTCTTCTCTTCCCATCCCTTCCTTCTCCCCTTCCCTCTCCCTTCCCCACCCCTTCCCTTGCCCCTTCCCATCCCTCCCGCCCCTTCCCTGTCCCCTTCCCTCTCTTCTTCCCATCCCTTCCCTCTCCCCTTTCCGTCCCATCCCTTCCCTCTCCGCTTCCCCGCCGCCCCTCTCCCCACCTTCCCGCCGCATCCCGACGCGGAGGCACTTGCGGAGCCGGCAGTACTGGCACTGGTTGCGGTGGTGCTGGTCCACGGGGCAGTCGCGGCCGCCCCGGCAGCTGTAGGAGAGGTTGCGGCGCACGGAGCGCTTGAAGAAGCTCTTGCAGCCCTCGCAGGTGAACTGCCCGTAGTGCTTCCCGCTGGCCTTGTCCCCGCACACCAGGCAGTCCCCCGCCGCCTTCCCCGCCGCCTCCGGGCCGCCGGGAGGAGGAGGAGGAGGAGGAGGAGGAAGAGGAGGCTCTGGCCACGGCCCCGCCGTCAGGGCCATGACTGGGGAAGGGGGGGAGGTGGTCCCCCCCGGGGGAAGGGATGGGGATGGAGGGGAAGGGGAGCCGGGCGGGGGAAGGGGGAGCCCGGGGTGGAGAGGGCAGAGCCGGGGATGGAGAAGGCGGTCCGGGATGGTGGGGAGGGGGGGGGCGGTCCGGGATGGAGGGGGGAGACCTGGAATGGAGGGGAGGTACCGGGATGGAGAAGCGGGTCCGGGGATGGAGAGGGGGAGCCGGGATGGAGAGGGGAGACGCGGGGTGGAGGTGGCGGCGGGAAAGGAGACCCGGGATGGAGACGGGGGGTTCCGGGACGGAGAAGGTGAGCCGGGGATGGAGAAGGGGATCCGGGACGGAGAGGGCAGCCCCGGGATGGAGAAAAGAGCCCCGGCTCAGGAAGCGCCCTCCGGGGCGGCGGAGCTCCGGAGCGGGCCGGGGAAGGCGGCGGCGGGGCCGGGGAAGGACGGGGACAGACTGCGGGCGGCGGAGGCGGAGGAGGAGGAAGAGAAAAGTTAATTCTCCTCCCCGCGGGGGCTGCCCGGCGCGGCGGGAGACTCCGGGGGGGCCGGGCTGGTGGCGGGGCGGGGGGGGGAGGGCGGCTACCGGGGGAGGGGGGGCGGCTCCCCGGGGAGGATTGGGGGGGGTCCCGGCGCTGTCCCCGTCCCAGCCCCGGGAACCGGTCCGGCCCCCGGGGATGGGGGGGGAGGTGTGTGTGGGGGTGTGAACGGAGCTGTGGGCACCCCCTGCGGGGGGGGGGGGGGGGGAGTGGGTGTGGGAGGGGGTGCTGGTGCCCGCCCATGGGTGTCCGTGCAGCGAGGGGTGTGTGTGTGTGTGTGCAGGGAGCTGGGCGTGCACCGAGCGGGGGGGACGTGTGTGCAATGTGTGTGTGTGGGGGGGGGTGTGCAGGGACCCGAGTGTGCAATGTGTGAGTCCATGTGCGCAGTGTGTGTGTGTGTCTCTGAGTGCCCACCGTGCCTGTCTGTGTGCAGAACTCTGAGTGTGCAATGGGTGCGTGCACACACGAGGGCCCACGTGTGCGGTGTGCGGTGTGTGTGTGTCTGTGTGTGCAAAGGGGGGGGTGGCGTGCAGGGACCCTCCTTTGCAACTTGCGTTTGTGCACGAGTCCACGCGTGTGGTTTGTCTGTGCGCTACGGCTGTGGGGGCCTGTGCGTGCAGAGCTCCAAGCGTGCACCGTGTGTGTGGTTCCGTGCGTGCGATGTGTGCGCGCAGGAGTCCATGTCTGTCTGTGTACACACGTAGGAATCGACGGCTGCGCAGGGTCTGTGCAGGGACCCCTGTGCTGGCTGTGCTCAGCCCCGACCTCACGCGTGTCCGTGTCTGTGTGTCCGTGTCCCTGTGTGCCCATGTGTCCATGTCCTTGTGTGTCTGTGTCCCTGTCCCCACGCGTGTCCGTGTCCCCGTGTGCCCATGTGTCCATGTCCTTGCATGTCTGTGTCCCTGTCCCCACGCTTGTCCGTGTCCCTGTGTGTCCATGGCCCTGCCCATGCCTGTGTGTCCATCTCTGTGTGTCCATGTCCCTGTGTGTCCATGTCTGTGTGTCCGTGTCCGTGTCCCCCGTCGTCCCCATCCGCGCCCGCTCCGCATCACGTGGCGCCGCCAACACCCGCCCATCCGCCACATATATAAGGGAAGGGGGCGGGGCGTGCCGCCGAGGGAGGGCCCGCAGCCAATCAGGGCGGGGAGCTGGGGCGTGGCCTAGGCGGGGCGTGGACAGGGCCCAAGGAGGGGGCGTGGTCTTCGGGAATAGGGGGCGGGGCTTTAGGGACGGGCGGGGCTTTAGGGACCGGCGGGTCTCCGGGGACGGGGCCAGGGACGGGGCCGGGGGTCATGTCCCCAGGGGCGGGGGACGGGGACAGGGTACAAGGGCAGCGCCCCGGGGGAGACCCCGCGGAGGCGGCGGGGCAGGGGCCGCAAGGCTTTGTGGGAGTTGTAGTTCTGCCGGTGTCACGTGGCGGGGGCGGTGTCCATCTCCCAGCGTGCTCAGCGGCGGAGCGCAGCCGGAGCGGCGGCGGGGTGAGGGCCGGGGCCCGGGGTTTGGGGGTGCCCCCTGCATCACACGGGGGGGTTGGGGACGCGGGGGGTGGATCAGGCCCTTCTCTCCTTGCTCCCCTCCTCTGCTGTTGGGGGGGCGCTGGACGGGGCTCCCCCCTGCCCTCCGAAAGGCGGAGTTCACCTCGGGGCCTTGCACTGCCCCGTGACCCCCCCCACCACCACCCCCCCGGCTTCCTGCCACCCCCTGGTCCTGCAGGGCCCCCCCAGACTCACCACCCCTTACTCCCCCCCATTTGCTGCCACCCCCCGCCCCCCCCCGACTTTCAGGATCTGATCCTGCAGGACCCCCCCCCCATACAAATTACAAACCCCCTCCTGCCACCGCCATCAGTGGGGTCTGACTCTGCAGAGCCCCCCCCCCGCCAAATCATCACCCTTAACCGCCAACTCCCCCATAGAACCCCCCCAACTTCCCCCATTTCCAGGGTCTGATCCTGCAGGGCCCCGCAGCGACCCCCTTTCCCCCCCTACCATGCAACTCCATATCCGTCCCACCCACCCCCCCCCCCAGCCTCAGCCCCTGCTGACCCCCTCCTCTCTCCCTTGTAGCCCCCCCCTCTCCGGATGCAGGGTCCCCTCCTGACGGCCACCGTCCGGGGGCTGCGGGCCATGGCAGATGGCGGCCCCCTGGCCCGCGCCATCCGCGCCAAGCTGGATGCAGCCCTGCAGCCCACCCACCTCCAGGTGCTGGACGAGAGCCCCCGCCACGGTGGCCCCCCCGGGGCCGAAACCCACTTCGCGGTCGTGGTGGTGAGCGGGCACTTCAGCGGGCTGTCCCCCCTGCAGCGGCATCGCCTGGTCCACGCCGCCCTGCGCACCGAGCTGGCCGGACCCCTGCACGCCCTCGCCATCGTCGCCAGGACCCCCCAGCAATGGGAGAGTGACCCCCACGTCCCCCCCCGGCCCCCTTGTTTGGGGGGGTCCAAGCACGAGCGGCACCGGGACGCAGCTGGGGGGGACGGGGATGCGCCCAGGAATCAGTGACAGCAGCGCTGGATGTCCCCTCTGTCACCCCCTGGTGACACCGTGGCAGGGATGGAATCCAATTCGGGGGGAGAGACAAAAATACTGGGGTGCCCCCCACCCTGCATCACCCCCAGACACCCCCTGGGTCCCACCCTGACCCCATCCTCCCCCCAACTCTTCCTGCTACCCCCTTGGAGGGGGATTTTGGGGGGGGTGTGTCCCCCCATTTAGTTTAATTTTTAAATCAATTCACCATCTTGGTCGCGTTCCCCCATCCTGTACCCCAAAAAAATAAACGCTCCCTCATGGAGCAGCTTGGAAAGGGCTCCTTCCACACGGGATGGGGGATTTGGGGTCGTTTTGGTGTTTTTTTGTTTGTTTCTTTAATTGATTTACAAACATCTAAAAACTACAGCACAGCACGACTGCGAACAGACAGAACTACGGGGGTGCTCCCCCACGGACCAGCTACACCGAAGGACGGGGGGGGAGGAGGAGGAGGAGGAGGAGGAGATGAAGCACACGCCGCTCGATCGCTTAGAGGGTATAGGAGGGGCTGCTCGCGAGGCTGAGGCAGGGGGGGGCTGCCCTAAATATTTGGGGGGACTGCCCACGATTTTGGGGTGCTGCCAGGGGCCTCCGAAGCGCTTTTGCATAGACCAACACTTCCCATCTCTTCCTGGGGACAGACCCGGGGGGGGGGGGGGGCACAGCGCCAGGACAGCCCCCCACGCCCAGCCTGCTTGGTTTTGGGGAGGGTCCCAGCCCCGGGAACCCCCCCCTTACCCCACTTTTTTTTTTTTTTGGGGGGGTGCCAGTGCTGCGTCTGGGCACTGCTTTGTGCTTTGCAAACCGCTGGTGGTTTTGTGCTCTGGGGTGGTTGGGGGCGGGGGGGGAAAAGGGGGTACAAGGAGCACCCTGTGCCCCTCCCCCATCCCACGCCACTCCCCCTAAGAAAGAAAATCCTTTAAAAACGAGTTAAAAAAAATTAAATGGCAGTTTTGGGAGTCCCCACCCCACTGCACCCCAAAATGCAGCTGTGCCCCCCCGCAACATTCAAGGAGCGGGGGGGGGGGGGGTTGGGGCAGCCCCTGCACCCCCATCGGCAAGCGGGGCAGCACCCATGGGTGATGCCTCAGGACACCCAGTCCTGGCTGGACCCCCCCAGCGCACCCCAAAGTTACACCGAGGGCAAGGGCTGTCAGCACCCCGGGGTGCTGTGCTCAGCAAGGGGCTCTGCACCCCAAAGAGTTGTGCACCCCAAGGTGCCGGGCACCCCCCGGGGTTGTGTGCTTTAAGTAGGCGGCACCCTAAAATGCCACGCAGCACCCCAACATGCCGGGCACCCCCAAGGGTTGAGCACCCCCACGTCCCATGGACCCCGACACATGCACCCCAAAGGGTTGAGCACCCCAAGGCATTGCGCGTGCCCACGCGCTGTGCACCCCTGGGGGTCCTGCACCCCAGGGTGCCTCCCCCCAAAATCCTCCTGGGGTGCAGAGGGACACCCCCCCCTTCGCCACTTCACCCGCCGGCCTCACCCCATGCAGTGCCGGCCACTGTCCTTACGGATGGGGAAACTGAGGCACGGAGCTGCCACCGCCCCATCCCTGCCACGATGAGAGTGGAGCCTTTGTCCTCCTCCTCCTCCTCCTCCTCTTCCTCCCTCCCTGGCCCCGCAGGGATGCTGGAGGGGGCACAGGGCCCATCCCACACCCCCGCAAGGCCGAGGGACCCCCGACCCCCCACCCTCAGCCCCCTGCAGCCCCCCAGGAGCGAGCAGCTATTCACAGAGGGGATGACACCGAGAAAATAAATGGGGGGGGGGGGGCTTCAGGGGTGGGGACAGGGGGTTTTGGGGGGGCCAAGTGCAAATGAAAAAGATCCCAAAATGCTCCAAGAAGACATTTCACAGTGTCTAACGAGACTAATCCCCCGGGGGGAGGTAGGGAGGGGAGCTGGGATTTGGGGGGGGCAGGTGGGGAGGTGGCAGAAGGAGTGTGTGGGGGAGTGTGTCGTCGTCCCCCCCGTCACTGCAAGACTTGCCCCCGGGTTTCGGGCAGTTTCAAGGCAAGGGAGCTGCCGAGGGCCAGGGCGGCGGAGGCCAGGAGGATGGGCACCGCCTTGGTGATACCCACGAAGGAGGTGAAGATGCTGATGCCCAGCACGGCCGCCAGCTTGCAGAGGGCGTTGAGGAAGCCGAAGGCCGTCGTCCTGCGGGCGCGGGGACGAGGGGGTGGCATCACAGGGGGTGGCTCCAAGGGACAGCTTCTGTCTCACACCCTCCCCCCCCCAACCCTGTGTTTTTCGGATAGCACCCGAAAACTCATACCCAGCACCCAAAACCGCGTAGCCAGCACCCAAAACCTCGTACCCAGTACGCTACAACTGGCACCCAGCACCCCAAGCCTCACACCTGGCACCCCATGGCTGGCACCCCGCATCTTGCACCCCACACCGAAAACCTTGTACCCGGCACCCCACAACTGGCACGTAACACCCCAGATCCGGCACCCAGCACCCACAATCTTGTACCCAGCACTCCACACATGCCACCCGGCACCCCAAACCTCCCCATCTGGCACTCAAAATTTTGCAGCCAGCACCCCAGATCTGGCACCCAGCATCCTGCACCCCATGCCTTGCAGCGAGTACCCAAAACCTTGTACCTAGAGCCTGGCACCCCACACTTGGCACCCGGCACCCAAAACCTCACCCCCAGCACTCCACATCTGTCACCCAGCACCCCAAAGCCTCACACCTGGTACCCAAAACCTCAGATCCAGCGCCCAAAACCTCAGAGCTGGCACCCAGCACCCCAAAATCTCAGACCCGGCGCTGCCCGCACCTCTTGTCGGAGGGGTAGAGCTCCACGGTGAGTACATCAAGGGCGTTCCAGGAGGCGATGCTGACACCGCCGAAGAGGCAGAGCAGCGCGATCATGGCTGACTCGCTGTTCCCGAAGGAGAGGAAGAAGCAGCTGACGCAGGACATGACACTGGAGCCGGCTGCGATGGGACGCATGGAATGGTTTGGGTTGGTTGGAAGGGACCGTAAAGATCACCCGGTTCCCCCCCCTGCCCTGGGCAGGGACACCTCCCACCAGCCCAGGTTGCCCCAAGCCCCGTCCAACCTGGCCTTGAACCCCTCCAGGGATGGGGCAGCCACAGCTTCTCTGGGCAACCTGCGCCAGGGGCTCACCCCCCTCACAGCCAAGAATTCCTGCCTCACATCTCATCTCAATCTCCCCTCTTCCAGTGGCAAACCCTTCCCCCTCGTCCCATGGCTCCCCTCCCTGCTCCAGAGTCCCTCCCCAGCTTTCCTGGAGCCCCTTGAGGGACTGGAAGGGGCTGGAAGGTCTCCCCGGAGCCTTCTCTTCTCCAGGCTGAACCCCCCCAGCTCTCTCAGCCTGTCCCCACAGCAGAGGGGCTCCAGCCCTCCCAGCATCTCCGTGCCCCTACATCGGGGAGAGGGGATGAGCATCCTCCCCGCCCAGAAGGGGAAACTGAGGCAGGAGATCACAGAATCATAGATAGTTTAGGTTGGAAGGAACCTTAAAAGCCCATTTAGTCCAACCCGCTGCCATAAGCGGGGACACCTTCATCTAGATGAAGTTGCTCAGAGCCTCATCCAACCTGGCCTGGGATGTTTCCAGGGATGGGACATCTCCCACCTCTCTAGGCAACCTGGGCCAGCATCTCGCCACCCTCAGCATAACAAAACCCCTTCCTCCATGCCCACCCAGCATGCGGAGGCGGCCGATCTTGTCCATGAGAAGGGCCGAGACGATGTTCCCGGGGAGGACAGCCAAGGTGCCCAAGAAGCTGACGAAGTAGATCATGTAGGCGTTGTTGTCGTCGCTGAAATCCAGCTGACAGCCCTCCTTGTTGTGCAGGAAGGTGCTGTTCACCACCCGGCTGTTGATGAACTTGTACTCAAAGAGATCTGTCGGGTTGGAGAAGGGGTTTGGTGGGGTAACACTCCCACCTCCGTCACCCCCTTGGGGACCACCCTGCCCCCCCCCTACCCGTGTTGTAGAAGACGGTGGAGATGAAGGTGCAGTTCTTGAAGAAGGTGTTGCTGGAGGTGATGTCCTCAAAGTAACACTCCTCGAAGAGCGAGTCCTCGAACGTCACCGACTTCATCTTCAGGCCAATGAACCTGGTGGGGTTAGGGGGAAGAGCCCAGTTCATCACCTCCACTCATGCAACAAGCGGGACCAGCCTCAGCACACCACCCCCGCCAGGACACACTTGTCATTGAAGTACTCCCCGCCCTGGTGGATCTGGTTCTCCAGGGTGAAGTTGAAGGTGAAGTGCCGGACCTTCTCGCGGGTGAAGAGCTTGGTGCGCGAGGCGTACTCGATGTTCTGCAGGTGCTTTATCATGTCCGGGAACCAGACCGTCAGCCCATAGTAACTGCGGGGACAGAGGGTCTGAGCCCGGGCACCGTGATGCCCGTCCCCTCCCAGTGCTGCCAGCCCCATCCCATCCCAGTGCTGGATCCCATCCCAGTGCTGCCCACCCCCTCCCAGTGCTGACAGTTCCGTGCCAGTCCCCTCCAGTGCTGTCCATCCCATCCCCGTGCCACTAGTCCCACTGCCAGCCCCATCCCAGTGCTGCCCATCCTGCCACCAGTCCCATCCCGGTGCTGCCCATCCCATCCCAGTCCCATCCCAGTCCCATCCCAGTCCTGCCCATCCCATCCCAGTGCTACCCATCCCATCCCATCCCAGTCCCATCCCAGTCCCATCCCAGTGCTGCCCAGCCCATTCCATCCCTGTCCAGGTGCTGCCCGGCTCCGGCACCCCTGGGTGTCCCTATGGTCCCACCTGAAGGACATGGTGAACCACACGGCCATCATCATCAGTGTCACACGGCGGTACTCGGGCGCGAAGCACTGCTGGAAGTTGCTCCAGACCTATGGGTGGGGGGACACACGAGAGGTGACACGGGGACACAGCGGGGAGTGGGTCCCCCCTGGGGCAGGACCCAGCCTCACCTGCTGCGAGAGGTTGAGGAATCGGACGAGCCAGCGCCGGTACCACGTGCCGGTGTCCGACTGGATCTCGATGAGTTCATCCTCCCGCTTGATGGTCTTGATGTGGGTGACCTGCGGGGTGGCAGGGCCAGGGGGACAGTCTGGGGACACTGGGAAGCGCCAGGCTCGGCCAAGGCTCCCGGGTGAGACCCGTCCCCACCTCGTGCCTCAGTTTCCCCGCCTGTTAAAGCAGGGCTGACCCTCTCCAGGCGGTGCTTTTCCCAGAGGTGGGAATTTGCAGCCCCCTGCCCTCCCCCAGGCTGCTGGGTGCCCAGAGGCTCAGCCCCAGAGCAGGGGTACCTTACCGAGAAGACTCTCTCGGGGTGGCCCTTGGCCCTCATGTTGGTGTCATGGACCTGCTTCAGCACCATCCAGGCCTCATCGTGTTTGCCGTTCTGCAAGGCAGAGCCTGGGCTCACACCAGCACCAATCCTGCCCCCGTCCCACCACCTGCTCAGGGTCCCTGCCTGGGTCCCCCCGTCTCCATCAACTGCTCAGGGTCCCACCACCCACTTGATGGTCCCTAGTTGGGTCCCTGCATCTCCATCACCCACTCGGGGTCCCTGCCTGGGTCCTGCCACACACCTGGGGGTCCCTGCCTGTGTCCCTCCATCTCCATCACCCACTCAAGGTCCCTGACCAGGCCCTCCCACCTACCTGTGGTCCCTGCCTGTGTCCCACCACCCACCTGGGGGTCCCTAGTTGGGTCCTTCCTTCTTCATCACCCAGTCAAGGTCCCTGCTGAGGTCCCACCACTCACCTGGGGCTTCCTGCCTGGGTCCCATCACCCACTTGAAGGTCCCTGCTTGGGTCCCTCCATCTCCATCACCCACTTGGGGTCCCTGCCTTGGTCGCTCCATCTCTGCCACCCGCTCAGGGTCCCTGCCCAGCTCCCCGCCGTCCCACCACCCACTTGGGATCCCTGCTTGCACCCCCCAGCCCCCCAACAGGATATGGCCCTGCGTCCCCCCAGCTCCGCTCACCTCCAGGAAGAAGCGGGGGCTCTCAGGCATGGTGGTGAGTGCCCCAATGGCGAAGACAGAGGGGAAGGCGCAGACCAGGACGAAGACCCTCCAGCTGTGGAACTGGTACGCCGAGCCCATCTGGAAGCTCCAGCCTGGGAGATGGGACAGCAGATGGTGGTGGTGGTGTTGAGACCCACCAAACTCGCCGCATGCTCTGGCACTGGGAGGCTCTTACCGTAGTGGGGGATGATGGCCCAAGCCATGGCGGAGGCATAGATGCCCCCGATCATCCAGAACATGCAGAGCCAGCTCAGGTGCTCCCCGCGCTTCTCCTGCGCCAGGAACTCCGAGAAGTAGGAGAAGACGATGGGGATGGAGCCACCGATGCTGGGGGATGAAGGGCAGAACGGCATCACCGCCCGCCCCACCATCCCCACCACAAACCGGGGGGTTCCGACACAAGCAGGGGAGCGGGAGGGAGCTCAGCCCTCCAACATGGGGGGCCTGGACACCCGGGTCCCCTAACAGGGTGCCCTGTCCCCCCCTTACCCCACGCCCGAGAGGAGGCGGCAGAAGAGGAAGGTGCCGTAGCCTTGGACAAAGGAGGAGAAGAAGGCGAAGACGCTGTTGACGGAGAGGGAGATGAGGAGGCACTGCCTTCGGCCCAGGCGGTCAGCCAGCCCGCCCCACAGGAAGGCGCCCACCATCATGCCCAGGTACACGATGAGCCCTGGGGGACGCACAGACACGTGGTGCCATCAGTCCCGGGGGACCCAGCTTCCCACACCCCGAATCGCCCGCTGGGGGGTGACGGCGATCGGAGGTGGTGACCCCCCCCATCCCCGAGCCGAGCACAGCCAGGACGCCCGGGTCCCCTCGCAGGGAGGGGGGACTGACCCCCACATATGAGCCCAGGGGACACCTGGGTTGCCTCCAAGGCAACAAAGAGGGGGGGGGCAGATATGTCCCCAGGGCCCCCCCATACCCTCGCATCCGGCCCTTACTCCTGCCCCAAGTTTGCCAGGTCTCAGGGAGGGGGGGTGGAACTGGTAATACCTAGGATGGGGGGGGCGCTCGGGCTGCAGCTGCCACCGCAGAAGAAGGGGGGAGCGCGCCGCAGTGCGGCCAACGCAGCCACCCACAGCCCCCCCAGACCCACGCGCAGCATCCCCTTATCAGCCCCAGGCAGGAGGTATGGGGGGGGGCTCTGCCTTGGCCCCCCGGGGGCTGCAGGGCCAGGGGGGCCATCAGTCACAGCCCAACTGTGCAGCGGCATTCACCCCCCCCAGCTCCCCTCCCCCATTGCTCTGGTGGGGACCAGTGTGGGACCGGGAGGAGGAGGATGGTGGGAGCCCTACGTTTGGGGGGGTTGCATGTCCCTCCCTTGTCCCCACATCTCCTCCTGACCCCCCACATCTCACTCTGCATCTCCATGGCCCCCCCCTGCAATATCCTCAAGGCACCCCCCGTATCTTCCTGCGTCCGTCCCATAGCTCGTGGTGTCCCCCCATTGCCCATGTCCCTCCATACCCCCCAGATTGTCCCCACGTGTCCTCCCAC